>NC_061118.1:97554192-97577202 GCF_002878395.1 Capsicum annuum
GCCTATGATAGATACAGGAGCAGAAGCTAATTTATGTAGATATAAATTAGCTTCTGCTCCTGTATCTATCATAGGCGTATAATATCTACTGTAATACCCTTCAACTACTATCTTCATTAATACATATATTTTCATATCATGTTAAAGCTCTTCTTAAGAATAATTTCTCTCTGTTATATGTTATAGATAATTGTATGTACTCTATGTTATATGATTTTACTTGTTCTAGCCATTTTATTCCTAATATTATGCCTGCTTTTTGCATTTCCTCCCTTATTTCAAATTCTATTTTTATTTTTCTAACTCCTATTGTTATTTCTTTTACTGCTATATTTTTAGTGTTTATTAAGCTTCTTGGTAGATCTGGGAATATATTATTGTCAGATTTTATTTCCTCATATTTTATTAGATATCTTGCTATATAATTTTTTTTGTCCTGTATTTAAGAGTATTAAATATTCTTTTTCATTTATTGTTCCTGTTATGTAATATTGGTTGGTTTAAATTAGTTGTTGAACTTGTTTCATAACTTGTTCTTTTTGATGAACTTGATGATTCTGGTTTTTCATGAGCTATTCTTTTTGTTGTACTTATTCTATCATTTATTATTTCTAAATTTTCTTCTATATCTCTGTCTCTATAACTATAATCATTAGTATCAATTGTTTATACAAATTGTTCGAAAGGACTTTGTGATTGTATTTTATTAATTTTATTTTTTCCCGTTATTTTATGTTTTGTTGTTAGTACATATAGATTTTTACATCTTGCTGTAAATATTTTACTTCCTGGGTTAGTTCTATTCCTGATATTTTCTAATATAATACTAATGATTTATCTATATTTTTATCTCTTATTGCTACTGAATAATTTGCACTTATTATAAATTTAAATTTTTGGTAATATACATTTCCTTTTCATGGCAGTTATTATAATTTTTTTCTATAGGTTTTATAATTCTATCATTTGCTAGGTATAATTCTATTGGTGTATTTATTCTTTCTCTAAAACATTCTTTTATCAATATCTCTGTTCCTCCAAGATGTACATATTTTATTGGGTCTTTACTTTTTATATCGTTTATTTCTTTATTAATTATTCTTTTTGTTACTAGTGGTATACTAGCTCTTCCTTTTACATATCTACAATCTATTACATGTTCTTTTTGACTTACTACGTAGTATTATTCTTTTCTTCTACTAAATATGTTTTTATTGTTGGTATTTTAAATATTTTTTCCACAGTTAAATCTAATTCTTTTCCTTTTATTTCATCAAATATTATTTTTTGATTTGTTCCTTCTTCATTTAAATATTCTTCCTTTGTTATTATTTTAATATCTTCTTCAGTTATTTGATTTATTCTTAAATCTTCTTCAATCATTTAATTCATCTAATTCAGTATCTATTTCATTATTTGTTCCATTCTCTGAAATTTCATATATACTATCTTCACTTTCTAATTCGTAATCTATATAATCTATCTGCATATATTCTGTATTTTCTATTTTTATTTCTAATATTTTTTTATTTTTTGGGTTTTTAGGTAATTTACAATCTCTAGATAAATGTTCTAATTTTCCGCAATTATAACAAGTAAATTCTTTAATAGATTTCTTTTTCCTATATGGTCTTTTATGTTTATAATTTTTTACATAATATTTTTTCTTGGTTTCTTATATTTATATTTTGATTTTTTGTATTTCTTATATTTCTTATATTTTTTTCTTTTCTTATAATATCTTTTTTCGCATCCAAATTAAGGTGCTATTTTATCTTTGCAACATGCTAAATTTCTTATTAATGTTTTTTCCATTTTTATTTCTTCTCTATATTTTTCACATAGGTTTCTATACCATTGTTGTAAAAATTTTATTCTTGCTCCTAGAGTATCTACTATTTTTGCTTCATCCCAACTTTTAATTATTTTTGAACTAAATAGTTTAGGTAATTTATTAAAATATAATTTTCTTATTTCTTTACTTTCTTCTGTATTATATGTTCCTTTATAATAATATTCTTTAAATGTGCAAGTATATTTATCTGTGTAACATATATTACATATTGCTAATTTTAACATAAAATTTCTATTTATATCTTTCTCTTCGTTTTGTTCTTCTTCAATTGTTATCATGCTGCTAAATTTGTCTTTTATAGCTATTTCATATTTTTTAATAATTCTATAGGCGTTAATTTCAGACGGATTGACAAGATATTGTCAACAACTACAACTAAATTAACGCCTATATAATTATTAAAAAAATATAAAATAGCTATAAAAGACGAATTTAGTAGCATGACAATAATAGAAGAAGAACAAAATGAAAAGAAAGATATAAATAGAAATTTAATGTTAAAATGTGCATGATTGAAGGATTATTGACAAGATATTGCAAGATAATTGGACACAAATATCCAGATCATCAATGTTTGAGATGTAATGGAGAAGATAATATTGTCCCAGATGTACAGCTAGAATAAATAAAAAAAAATCAACCAAGAAGATAAGCATGCCAGCTGGAAAGAAGATAAAAAGCAGCAGAAACGACAAAAAGAAGATAACAACGGAGCAATAATAGAAGATAAGCTATTAAATTGTGAAAGCGACATGTAACAAACTTTCACAATTTTCTTTACGTAAATTATTAGAAACTATTGTATAGTTTGACTATTATTAGTCTAAAGCATTAATAGCTTTTGTATTTTTAGACTTTTTATATAGTAAAGTAGGTTAAGACTTTTTGTAAAGTTTTAAGAAACATGTAAAATTAGAGAAACTTTTGTAAAGTTTCAGATTATAAATAGAAGGTGTCGGAGGCAGAATGAAAGTAAGCCTTCATGCGTTGAAGCAAAAAACTCTCTCTTGTCTACAACAAATAATTTGATTATTTAAAAAACAGGTATATTTCAATGGAAAAATCAATGGAGGAACAAAGCTTAGAATTATCAAAAGTACCAGAACAAGTATATTGATTTACTATTATGAATAGCTAAATTCATAAATTCCTAACAATCATGTTATGATAAAATAAGTCCATGTTAGTTGCTTTATAGAAGAATTATTCGAAAAATAGCATGTTAAGAAGTTAATTAGCAAAGTGAAAAAGGAGAAAAATCTCTAAGAACTATGTCATCCTAAAGGTGAAATCGGTAAGGGAAGAAAGGGGAGTAATCAGAGTAGAGGCGCTATTTAAGAGAAAAGTATCCAGATTACCATGCTAATAGTGACCGAAGAATATGTTATTTAAGAATAATCTAGTATATAGCAATCTAAAGTGATCATATTTTGTTATGTGCATGATTAAAGGGAATATTTTGAAAATAGCAATTTTATGAAAAATGGATAATTATTTATCTAATGAAATGGTAGATAAATTTAAAATACTCGTTTTATATGTACTTAAGGATATAGAATTAGGAGATATAAGAAAAATCATATTGGAAAAAATATTTGATAGATATTTTATGACTAGAATTAATTATATACCACACCTACCAAACTACACTTATAAATACTTACATACCAAACCCACATACTTATTATGATAAATTATGTATATTTAGAATCTTGAAAAATAGATATAAAAGACATACAATTTCTTAGTGAAAATATAGAAGAATTAATTAAATTAAAACAAACAACTAAAAAATATTATAATAAAGTATTGAATGAATTTTAATGATAGATAATCTTAAAATATTAATCTTATATATACTTAGAGATATAGAAATTATAGATATTAAGAGACTAATATTAGAAAAAGTATTAGACGATGAAATTGAAACTATAAATTGGATAGAACAGTTATACCTGGATAATTACCCAGATGAATATTATTCAGATTAAGAAATGCTAGAATATATTAGAAAAACTAGAGAAAATCAAGATAATCTAAATGAAGAAATTAATTATAGAAACCGGATTAGAAAAATAAAGGAAATCTAAAAGAAAAATTAATATGGATAGAAGAAACCCTAGAAAATTTAGGAAAAAGTAAATGTGATAGTTTATATAATTTTAAAAACTCGCTACGAGAAGAACAACACAAGCTTATAAATAACATTGAAAATATAGAATTAGATATACATTACAGTACAATTAGGATAAACTATTATACAGAAATTTGTAACTCTACAATCACTACAGGATAAAATGATAGACTATGAATATTTAAAATATTGGAGACAAAATATGGAAGAAATAATATTATTAGAAAAACTTATGAAAGATAATCTAATTGGATTGAAATAAAAGATGTAGAATATTTAGAATACCTTAAAAATAATATAGAAGACTTAGAAAAACTAAGGGAAAAAAATAAAGAATACTATAGTAAAGCATTTAACCAATTACCATATAATCAGCTCCCAAGATATGAATATCGATAAAACTAACATAAATAAACTCAAAATAAAAATAAAAATAAAAATATTTAGAGAAGTTAAGAAATATCTACGCACAAAATGGATCTATCTTACCACACAAGTTATCCGTACCCTCCTTTTTCCTACTATTTTTCTCTCTCGTTTCTACTTTTTTTTTTGTTTTAAAATCTTGAGAGGTTGAGTAAAATGTGTGAAATGTGGGGGAGTTGGTGTAGTTTAGGATTAGGGTTATCTTATCTTATCTTTTTTTAAAAAAATAAAAATTAACTAATTAATTAATTTTTATACTAAGAAAATATAAGAAAAGTTTATAACTTGTTTAAAATAAATATAATTAAAAATAATAAAATTAATTACTATCTTAGAGATATAAATTAAAAGAAAAACATATTTTTTGAAAATATTTTATAAATTAAAAAATTAAAATAAAATATATTCTAGAATATATCTTTATTATCTTAAACTCTTTTTCAATATTTTAAAATAAAACCTACTAAAAATGGAAATAAAAGTCGAAATAAACATTAGACAAAAAGTAATAATTTTTTATGCTAAAAATACATAAAATTTAGGGGAGGGTCAAAATTACATGTCTACATTTTGCCCCTCTTTGTTTGAAATACGATTTGTTTTCATATAAAGGAGTAGACAACGAAACAAGTTTTGACCCTTCGATTATTTGAATGGGTAGAAGAAAGAAAAAAAAGATGTGGCCTAGTCCTGGTTTTGGGCTGCCTATATATCCTGATTTTTCAGGAGATAAGGTCACGTGCAGTTCAATGATGGAAAATAGTGAGACGAAGAGTTAGAGTTCAAGTGAGGATCCATTCAGTCTTCGGTTCATCTCTTCGACTTTTACACCTAACTAAAATAAATTAAAAATGAGGATACAATTGAAAGATTCTATCTATGTAGCTATTATGAAATGTTGACTTGAATCTTCATGACTTCTCAAGTGGTAAGACAGTAATTATTTTTAGTTGAACATAAAAAATAAGATGCTCCTATATGTTGACTCTTGATATTAGAGAGGAACATGAAAATTAATTTATTCTTTGGACTTACTTAAACTTGAACTTGAATATCTCCTCCCTATTCTTCTTACGGGCTCCTGAATTTGTGACTAATAATCTTTACCTTTTCTTCAGGCAGACTCCTAAGCTGAGATATCTTTAAACTACTCTTCGGGTGGGCTTTTTAAGATTCAAAACTTAATATAATTCTAGTTTTTCTAAATTTGTTCTTGGACTCAAAGTCAAAAGTAAACTACAAAAGTAAAATCCTATTATCTAGGAGGGTTCTGAGTGAAAAATAAAATCCCATTATCCAAGAATGTAGAGCATAAAGTAAAGTCCCATTATCCAGGAGGGTCCTGAGCAAAAAGTAGTCACATTATTTAACAGAGTCCTGAGAAGAACAGTGAAATTCCATTATCAAGGAGCGTCCAAAGCATAAAATAAAATTCCATTATCTAGGAGGGTCATGAGCATACAATAAAATCCCATTATCTAGGATCCCATTATCTAGGAGGGTCCTGATAATATAATAAAATTCTATTATCCAAGATGGTCCTTAGAATACAATAGAATCCTATTATCTAGGATCCCATTATCTAGGAGGGCCCTCAGCATAAAATAAAATCTCATTATCTTGGATGGTCCTGAGCATAAAATAAAATTCCATTATCAAGGTGGGTCCTGAGTAGAAAGTAAATTCCCATTATCCAGGAGGGTCCTGAGCATAATATAAAATCTCATTACCCTTGAGGGTCCGGAGCAGAAAGTAAAATCCCATTATCTAGGAGGGTCCTAAGAAGAAAGTAAAATCCCATTATCTAGGAGGGTCCTAAGCATAAAGTAGGATCCCATTATCCAGGAAGGTCCGTAGCATAAAGTAAAATCCCATTATCTAGCAGTCCTAAGCATAAAATAAAATTTCATTATCAAGGAGGGTCCTGAGTAGAAAGAAAAACCCCATTATCTAGGAGGGTCCTGAGCAGATAATAAAATACCATTATCGAGTAGGGTCTTGAGCATAAAGTAAAGTTCCATTATCTATAAGGGTCCTAAGTAGAAAGTAAAGTCCCATTATACAGGAGGGTCTTGAGTAGAATAGTAAAATCCCATTATCTTGGAGGGTCCTAAGCAGAAACGTAAAAACCTATTTTCTAGGAGGGTCCTGAGCAGAAAGTAAAATCCCATTATCAAGGAGGTACCTTAGCAGAAAGAAAAGTACCATTATGTAGTAGGATCCTGAGTAAAAAGTAAAATCGTATTATCTAGGAGGGTCCTGAGCAGAAAGTAAAGTCTCATTATATAATAGGGTCCTAAGGTGAAAATAAGTTTCCATTATCCAAGAGGGTCCTGAGCAGAAAAGTAAAATCCAAACAACCAAAACAAAAATTTTGCCCCTGTTTTTGTACTAAAAATATTTTGTGAATGTTAACAGATCATAACTTTTTGAAAAGTACAGAAAGGAGTGAATCAAACTTTGATAAAGAAATGTATATTTTGAGCGCAAAAATGATGAGTAAAATTAGGAAGTGTATCTCCTAAGAGTTAATGTGGAGGACTCTAGTTAGAAAGTACGTCTTCTAGGTGTAAAGGTTCACATTAGGAAGTGTGTTACCTAAAAAATAAAACTTGAATTACCCAAAAAAGGAAGTGCATCTCTTAGGGGTTAAATGGAATGACTCGAATAGAAAGTAGATCTTCTAAAAGTAAAGGTTCAAGTTAGAAAGTATGTCACCTAACAAATGAAAACTAAAATACCCAGATAAGAAAGTGTGTCTCCTAGGGGTCATATGGAAGAACTTAACTAGAAAGTGTATCTTCTAGGAGTAATGGTTCAAGTTAGAAAATTTGTCACCTAACACAATAAATTTAAATTACCCAGATAAGGAACTAAGTCTCTTAGGGGTTAAATGAAATAACTCAACATGAAAGTGCGTCTTCTAGGAGCGAAGGTTCAAGTTAGTAAATGCATTACCTAACAAATGAAAACCGACATAACGAGATAAGGAAGTGCATCTCGTAGGGGTTAAATAAAAGTACTCGACTAGAAAGTGTGTCTTGTAAGAGTCAAGGTTATAGTTAGGAAGTCCGTCACCTAAAAAAAAATTAAAATACTAAAACAAGGAAGAATGTCTCCTGGGTATATAGGATGATGTGTTTTTATCATGATTGTGATTATCAAACTTTCTTAGCAATACAACCTCTTACATTTGCATAAGTGGGTAATTGCACCTTTAGATATTTAGGTTTTGAAGTCCATCATTTGAAGGTAACATGTGTTTTTTTTCATACAAAGAAAACTTGTTAATTTAAAAATACAATGGTTGGTTTGTGGCATTTGTCTATTAAGATGACCACTCTTGAACTTGTCATTCTTAGCTCCATTTCAAACATTGATAGCGATCATTGACTTGTCATACTTTTTACCCTAAATTCTGGATACTGAAAGTATTTGAATCAAATCGTATTTCCCTTGCATGATGTCTCTGGGTTTAACTTCTAATGTACCTTTTATATTACTATGAGTCCAAAAATGCTAGATAATACGCATTCTTGTGTACCTTACTTTATTTTGAAACATGTTAACTTTGTGCAACGATCCTTTGTCTTTCTTTGTGCAGTTGAGGGAGTTGGTAGCAAGTTTTGAAGTTCTTTTTCACTTGTCTTAACATAAATTTGACTCAAAAATACAAGAAAAGGGAAAAAAAATGATGATAATGATTTTTCATTTGATAACAAAGACACAAAAAAATATATAGAAAGAAAAGAAAAAGATAATAAACATCCTTTTTCAAAGATGTCAGAAAAAGATACTTATTTGGGTGTGGTAGCTAGTTCCATTGATTATTATATGCATCTTGAATTAAAAGAGTTGATCTACCTATCCCAATCATTTATCAACTTTTCTACCTTATTAAATTTGAAGCCGAACATCTCCTGAACTTGTTGCCTCTATATTACAAACCTTCTCAGTCGATTCGGTAAGGTAGCTTACAAGCTCGAATTGACTTTAGATCAAGCCTCAGTTCATCCAGTCATTCATGTCTCTTGTCTCAAGAAGTGCATAGGTGACCCATCTGTTGTAGTCCCTATTTAGAGCATTGATGTTCAGAACACTCTCGCTTATGAAGAGATTTTAGTCAAAATCTTAGACTATCAGACTCGTAGATTGAGGAACAAAGAAGTCCCTCTAGTTAAGGTTCTTTGGTGAAATCAGTCTGTCAAGGGTGCTACTTGGGAAACAGAGGCAGACATACGTACCAAGTATCCTCACTTCTTCTTTGCCAACTTAGATCAAGCTCAAGGTAACAGTTCTCCTTAAGCTTACTCAATTTTATGTTCAATATTCATCACAAACTTGGTATGCAGTTTTATGCTCATGTTCCTATTATAAAATTGGTATCAAGTGCCATTGCATATTTAGTCATGCACTCATATATCAGTTCAGTTATGTAATTATGCATCATACATACATTATTATTGTGAGAAACTTAGTTCTTTAGAACACTCAGTAATGCATTCATGAATCAGTTACACATGCATCAGATATGCATATTAAGTATTATATGTTTAGCTTGTCAGTCATGTCAGTCATGATATCATTTTTCACTTATTCATGTTCAGTATGTACATCAGTTTTCTTTGCTCCCCTCTCAGTCAATCTCATTCGAGGACGAGTGTTCTCAAGGAGGAGATATTGTAATACCCTATACTTTTCCTAGCAAATTTCATCTTAAGAATGTCTAGTATTATCTTCTAAATTGAATAATAGTTATTCTATGAAGAATTTATATGATTTTTACTTTTTTTCATGTGAGAAATTTAATAAGCTTTCCATCCATATAAGATTTGCCCAAATTGGATAACCGAGTCAGAAGTTACGACTATTTTAAGATCCCGTCATAAAACAATGCCATATTAATTAGTGGCGCGCCGTGCCAAAAGAGGAAATGGCATTTGGCAAATTCTAGTATGGGTCCGTGATTAGGGCGCGTCGTGCCAAGGCCCAAATTCAGAATTGTCCTTCTCCAATGTCTTAGCGCGGTTCCCTCCACGTTCCACCAAAGTTCTAGGTCACTAAATAAGGGGTAACGTGATTGCTCTATGTCGCGCCATCCCTCTGTTTCCCAATTATCAAATTCCAGTGACACGGCATGATAGCAAGGGTTCAGTTTGGGAAAATTTTACTAAAATTAAATGACGTGTCCAGGGTTAAAAGGGTCAACTTCCCACCCCTATTTAAGTCCTTTAACACATGATTCAGCCACTCTTTACCCAAAATACACTCTCTTCTCTAAAAAACCTCTCAAAAACAAGCTAGGGTTTTCATAGAAGATCCACTTCCAAGAAATTTTCTCCGTCAATCTTCACAAAATCATGAATTAAGGTGTGTGCAGTGTTCATTCATGGACTCCTTTCATTCAGGAAGCCCAAGAATCTTTTTTCTACGTTTAAGTTTATGGATTTATTTATGAATTTCATGTTGGATTTGTTTGTTTATGTTGAGAATGATCAATTGAATTCAAATCCATGTTGGGTGATTAATTTTATGTGGAATTGATTTGTATAGATGTATATTCATGTGAACCTATGAATAAACCCTAGGATGATGAAATTAGAGATGAATCATGATGATTAATTGTTGTGTAATATTGTCTACTTGTGATATGCCTACCATGTGTTTGATTAAATGCCTAGATGAAAGAGAAATGGCCAACTAGTATGATATCATGAAATCCCCATGTATGTACAAGTTATGCCTGTCAAATGTTTTTATGGAATGCTTCTATAAATGTATTATGGATTATGATGTTAGTTATATGTTCAATTAACTTATGTTTGGTCAGTTTCCTTCCATCGAGTCCTGGAGGTACTTGTATCCAAAATATTAGTTGTGTGCTTAAATCCATATCATGTTTCTACGATAATCTCAATCAAGCTATGAATACTTAGACTTCAGATTGTCTTATGAGTCAGGAAATCTCCATGATCTCATGAACTCAATGAGTTGTCAGATATTAGTAATATTTCGTCAGTCAATGGAATTGAATAACTCAATCCATGTTCAGTTTAGTAAATTATGTTTAGCGTCTATTCAGATGGGAGTAAAAATTAGCACCGAGTGAACTCAAGGATGGGAAATCACCTGTCATATGAGGGTGTGATTCTTAGAAGAAATCCTTACGTTCCTTAACTATTTAGCCAGCATAGGTTGAGACATTATAGCCTGCTATATGAGGGTAGATGAGGTAGCTTAGCCGGCTATATGAGGGTTCCAACCATTCTCAATAGAGTTACCTGTTATATTAGGGTCACTAAGTTGTTGTCCTTACCAGTGGCGCGGTATTGACACCCTTCTAATCAGAGCATAGATTGGACCCCAATTTAGCTATAATACATCATTTGGGATATGTCGGTTAGATGACTACCTCCCTTAGTCTCAGTATCAGTCTCAGTAAAAGAACTCAGATAGTTCTTCAGAATTCAAGGCTTTCAAATATAGTCAACTCAGACACAATATGAAACTCAGATAGTTCAACCAGATTTAGGACTGTCAGATACAGTTACTCATGTTATTATTTATATTAGTTATCAGTATGTCATGTTATCAGTAATCAGATTTTGTACTCATGTTACCATGATTTCAGATATAGTTACTATTTATGCATGCATGTATTTTCACATTCATATTAGTTAGTTAGCCAGTATTATTCATTCATATGAACCCCATGCATTCAGCCTATCCCACATATATACCAGTACATTCAAAGTACTGATGCATTTGCACTGTGGTGTCTTATACCATAGGTTTAGAGACACGAGCTCTAGATCAGCAGTAGATTCCAGTTTTAGCAGTCAGAGTTAGAAGTGAGTCCTTATCATTTGAGGACATGATTATTTCTCTATTATCTCATTAATTAGTTAATAGTTTATTAGTTGGACTTAGTTGGGGACATGTCCCATCAAACCCTTACTCAGACAGTTTAGTTAGTTAGAGGCTTTCTAGACTATTATGTTTCATACTTCAATATTTTTAGTTTTGTTTTGGGTATTTTATACCCCATTTAGATGTTATATTTTACTTTAGTTATGTGAACCTTATGGCCTTTTAGTTCATATTTCTGCATTATTAAAGTATTTTATGCAGTATACAGATACAGATATTAGTTATGGGTTAGCTTGTGGCCCTTCGGGATCATAAGCACCGAGTAGCGTTCTGGGTACTAGATTCAGGGTGTTACAATTAGCTTCATTCCTACTATAACATAATCGACTGCAAAAATAGAATAGTCCAGTTTTAGTTTCTGAATGAACTTGTCCTAGAGTGGAGGGGTAGTACTTTTTCTTTCAGAGGTCATCTTGTTTCCTACCTTCGGGCACGAAAAATGATATCTAAGGGATGTGTCTATCATCTTGTTCATGTTAAGGATTCAAGTTTCGAGACTCCCAATCTTGAATCAGTTCCAGTCGTGAGTGAATATTCAGATGTCTTTCCCAAAGATCTTTCAGGAATTTCTCCCCTAAGGAAAATAGACTTTAGCATTAATCTTATTCCAGATACTCAGCCTTTATCTATTCCGCCATACAGAATGGCACCAGTAGAACTCAAAGAACTAAAAGAGAAGTTAAAGGATCTCTTAGATAAGGGATTCATCAGACCTAGTGTGTCCTCATGGGGTGAACCAGTCTTATTCATGTGCAAGAAAGACGATTCTCTCAGAATGTGCACGATTACCGTCAGCTCAATAAAGTCATGGTCAAGAACAAGGATCCACTTCCCCAAATTGATGACTTGTTTGACCAACTTTAGGGTGCCAGCTATTTCTCTATGATAGACCTCAGATCAGGATATCATCAGCTCAAAGTCAGAGAATGTGACATTCCTAAATCATCTTTCTGAACTCATTATGGTCACATCGAATTCTTAGTCATGTCTTTTGGTATTTCCAATGCCCCAGCAGCTTTCATGGACTTGATGAACTATGTGTTTAATCACTGCTTGGACATATGTTCATCATAGTCTTTATAGATAATAGTATTTTCTATTATCGTATGAACGTGATCACACAGACCATCTTAGAATCGTACTTCAAACACTCAGAGATCATCAGCTATTTGCCAAATTTAATAAGTGCAAGTTTTGGCTAAGGTCAGTAGAATTCCTTGGTCATTTCATTTCCGCTGATGGCATTAGAGTAAATCCTCAAAAGACAAAAGCAGTAAGAAACTAGCCTCGCCCTGTCTCTCCATTAGATATCAGGATTTTCTTACATCTGGATGGCTATTACAGATTATTTTTTGAGGGATTTTCATCTATTGCATCCCCTATGTCCAGATTGAATCAGTAGAAAGTCAAGTTTCAGTAGTCAGATCCTTACAAGAAGAGTTTTTTAGAGTTGAAGACTCGACTCACCTCATCCCCAGTCTTAGCTCTTCTAAACAGTCCAGATGGGTTTATAGTGTACTGTGATGCATCAAGAGTAGGTTTGGATTATGTCCTCATGCATCATGGTAAGGTCATAGCCTACGCCTCCAGACAACTTAAACCCTATGAGAAGAATTATCCTACTCATAATCTTAGTTAGCAGCCATAGTAATTGCCTTAAAAATTTGGAGGCATTATCTATACAGTGTTTATGTAGATGTGTTCATAGATCATAAAAGCCTTCAGTATGTCTTTTCTTAGAAAGATCTCAATCTTCGTCAGAGAAGGTGGTTAGAGCTCTTGAAATATTATGAAATGAGTATCCTTTATCATCTAGGCAAGGCCAACGTAGTGGCCAATGCTCTCAGTAGACTGTCTATGGGTAGTGTTGCACATGTTGAGGACAGTAAAAAGAAGCTAGATCAGGCAGTCCATCAGCTTGGTAGACTAGGCTTAGTTGATTCAGAGGAGGGTGACATATGGGTTCAGAGTTGTTCTAAATTATCTCCAATTTTTGAGGTAAAAGAAAAGCAAGATAGAGATCCCATCCTTGTCAAGTTAAAAGAGTCAGTCAAGGATCAGAAAGTAGAGGTTTTCTCCCAAAGAAAAGATAGTGTATTGAATTTTCAGGGTTGTCTGTGTGTTCCAGGTGTAGATGAATTAAGGTAACAAATTCTTGCAGAAGCGCATGGTGCCCGCTACTCTATTCATCTAGGGGTCACAAAGAAGTACAATGACTTGCGGGAGATCTATTAGTGGAGTGGAATAAAGAGAGATATTGTAGAGTTTGTGGCTAAGTATTGTACATATCAGAAAGATAAGATAGAGCATCAGAAGCTTAGTGGTTCTATGTAGGAGTTCTGTATCCCCACTTGGAAGTGGGAAGAAATGAACATGGACTTTGTGATGGGTTTGCTTCATACTCGTCATCAACATAATTCAGTTTGGGTCGTTATAACAAGATGACCAAATCAACTTATTTTCTTCCAGTCCATACCTCTTATTCAGTCGAGGATTATGCAAAACTCTACATCAGGGAGTTGGTTAGATTGCACGGTGTGCCGTTGTCTATTATATCAGACAGAGGTACCCAATTCATCTCTCATTTCTGGAAAGCATTCCAAAAGGGCCTTGATACCTAAGTTTATCTTAGTATCACTTTCTATCCTCATACAGATGGTCAAGCAGAAAGGACTATTCAAACCCTAGAAGATATGCTGCGAGTGTGTCCAATTGATTTCAAGGGTAGTTGGGATGACCACTTTCCTTTGATTGAGTGTGTATACAAAAATAACTATCATTCCAGTATTAGGATGGCTCCATTCGAAGCTCTTTATGGTAGGAGATGAAGATCTCCAGTGGGTTGGTTTGAAGTTAGTGAGGCCTCAATTATAGGGCCTGAATTAGTATTCAATGCCTTCGAAAAAGTCCAATTGATCAGAGAAAGACTCTGGGCTGCTCAGAGCCGATGGAAGTCTTATACAGATGTGCACAGAAAAGATCTCGAGTTCAAGATTGGTGACTATGTTTATCTAATGATCTCTCCCATGAAGGGAGTAAAGAGATTCAGCAAGAAGGGGAAGCTCAGTCCTCGATATGTCGGTCCCTTCAAAATTCTTAGTCGCTTCGGCAAGGTAGCTTATGAGCACGAATTGCCTTCAGATCTAGCCGCAGTTCATCCAGTCTTCCATGTCTCTTTGCTCAAGAAGTGCATAGGTGACCCAGAAGTTGTAGTCCCTATTCATAGCATATATATTTAGAACAACCTATCTTTCAAAGAGATTCTGATAGAAATTCTTGACTATCAGGCTCGCATACTGAGGAACAAAGGAGTCCCACTAGTCAATGTCCTAGGGTGGAATCAGTCCATTAAGGGAGATACATGGGAAGCAGAATCAGATAGGAGTACAAAGTATCCTCACCTCTTCTCTGCTAATTCAGACTTAGCCCAAGGTAGCAGCTTTCCTTAAGCTTTTCAGTTTCATGTTTAGATTTTAGTTAAAACTTGGTGTCCTTTTCATGTTCAGAATTCCATTATAAACTTGGTATTAAGTACCATTGAGTATTCAATCATATGTTCATGCATAAGATTAGTTATGTATTCATACATTAGACATGCATTCTCCTTGTGAGGAAATCAGCTATCAGAAATCTTAATCATGTATTCATGAGTCAGCTCAGTTATGAAATCATGCATCAGATATGCATGCTTGGTATGAATCTCATAAATGTAGTCATGTTTCAGTTGTTTATGTTCAGTATGTACTTCAGCTTATTATTTATGCCATCTCAGTCAATTTCATTCGAGGATGAATGTTGCCAAGGTAGAGATATTGTAATACCCCAAAGTTTCCTAACTAATTTCGTCCCAAGAATGTCAAGTATTATATTCTAAATTGATGTTTATTCCATGGGAAATTTTCACGATTTTTACTTTTAGTTATGTGGGAAATTCAATAAGCTTCCATCGATATAAGATTTACCCAAATTCAATAATGTAATACCCCATACTTTTACCTATCTTAAATTCATCCCAAAAATATCAAAGACTTGTTTCAAAGATGAATCCCTTTTTATATATATCGGAAATTCAATAAGCTTTCCATCGATACCAAATTTGCCCAAATCCAACACCCAGGTGAAGAGTTAGAGCCATTTTAGTAAGACAGTGTCCCACTTGAGCCATCAGCACAATGCGGAGCAAGTCAAAATAGGAATCGTCAAAAATCCAGTGAGCCTCTATGATTATGGCACATTACGCCAGGGTTAAAATTCAGAATCATTCTTTTTCCAGTGTCTCAACGCGATTTCTCTGTGTCGCATCGTCAGCCTAGTTCCCACTTAGCAATTTCGAGTGACACAGCGCAATAGTGCCGCATCGCCTCAGCCTGCCAAATTGGAAAATTTTATCAGAAATAAAATATGTGTCCAAGGGTTAAAAGGATCAATTTCTCAACCCTATATAAACCCAATAACAGGTGATTCAGTTATATTTTATCCAAAATATAGGGTTTCTCTTAAGTTTCTCTCAAGAACAAGCTATCAATTAGGGATTCAAATCCAAGACCTAAATTCAAGAATATCTCCGTCAATCTTTATAGAATCAAGAACTAAGGTATGTACGGTGTTGATTCATGGACACCTTTCACCCATGAAGCTCAAGAACCCTATTTTAAACTATGTCATGATGTTCTTATTTTGAATTGATCATGTTCATGTTGTTATTGTTGTATGATTTCCAAGATTGAATCCTTATCATATTTTCATGAAACTATGTTAGTATAGGGTTGAAATTCATGCAATTAAGTTAAATTGTGGTTGAATTAAATTGATGATCACACCTATTCCCTAAGTGTGCATGCAAGGTGTTTGATAATATGCCCCAATGAATGAATGATGATCAAGTACTTAGTTTCCATGTGTCAAGATGATGTCATGCCTCTTAAGTTATGCTATACCTACTTGATTAAAATGATTCCCATGCAAAACCTATGCATTGTTATTGCTTTATGAGATGGTCATAAGATTAGAAGTATGGAATGATGCCATATTTATATGCATTACTATCCATGTACAACATTATGATGATCATGTGCTTCATGAAATCCCCAACTATGAAATTATGAATTGTTGATATTGGTCATGTGATCAAAAAGGTCATGCCTTGTCAGTTTTATTGTATCGAGTCCTGGGGGTACTTGTACCTGATAATTTAGCTGTGTGCCTAGAGCCATGTCATGTTTTCATGATAATCTCAGTCAATCCATGATCAGTAGAATTTAGTCAGTCTTATGACACAGGAAAACTCAGTAAATTCAGTATCATTCTAGTCTTACTCAGTAATCTCAGTAATCTTAGTAATCTCAGTAATCTCAGTCAATATCAGATTTCAGTAGTATTCCGTCAGTCAACGGAATTTAGTGAAGTCAGTTTAGCTCTTTTAAGAAATACCTTTAGTATCAGTTTGGTTCAGTTAATCAGTTCAGTATCTATTAAGTTGGGACTAGGATTCTACATCGAGTGAACCCAAGGATGGGTACTGACCTGTTATTCAGAGAAGGGTGTGATCCTTAGAAGCAATCCTTACGTTCTAGAACTACGTAGCCAGTGTAGTTTGAGATGTACCCCTATGCATAGGGCTACTAATACATGTTGTTTGGGGTTATTCCTACAGGAAAGTTGGCAGAAGAACCTTCTATCAGAGAGGGTTACCTCATAGCTTGTCTTTACCCGTGGCATAGTACTAAAAACCTTCCAGCTGGGGTTACAGGTTGGACTCCACCAGTTAGTTTTGGGGCATGTCGGTTAGATGATTACCTCCCACGGTCTCAGTTTCAGTCTCAGTCTCAATAATATAACTCAGATAGTTCTACAAATTTTAGGACTGTCAGATACAGTCACTCAGTATAGTACGGAACTCAGCTAGTTCCATTAGAACTTAGACTGTCAGATACAACTACCCAATATTAGTATACTAGTTATATGAAACTCATGTTATCAGTATTCAAACTTAGGATTGTCTGATACAGTCAATCAGATCAGTTCTTCATAATCAAAACTATCAGAAACAAATATTCAGATATCCATATCAGTAAACTCAATTGTCAGCTTACCAGTAAAATAGTTAATCTACATTCCAGTAATAGTAAACTCAGATATCAATAAATCCATGCTATCAGTAGACTCAGTAGTCAGAACTCAGTATTCAATCCTATCACGATCTCAATTACAGTTATATATTCATGCATGTATTCTCACATTCATATTATTCAGTCAGATAGTATTGTTCATGCATATGAACTCTTTGCATTCAGCCAACCTCACTTGTATACCAGTACTTTCAAAGTACTACTGCATTTGTGCTATGGTTTTTTACACCATAGGTTTAGAAGCACGAACTCCCGAGCATCCTTAGTAGATCAGATGTTCAGCAGCCAGACTAGTAGTTAGTCCTCATCATTCTAGGATAGCATGATTATTTTATTACTTTATTATTTCAGTAGTTCAGAGTTAGTTGGGGACATGTCCTATTAACTCCATATTTTCAGATAGTTTAGAGTATTTCAGACTACAACATGGTTCATACAGTTTTATTTCAGTTTTGGGTATTGTTATGGCACATTTTAGACATTGTTTTATATTCAGTATTAGTTCAGTTTTGAACCTTATGGCCTTACAACTTTTACATATTCCACATAATTTTAATATATTATTCAATGCTCAGTTACAGATATCAGTCATGGGTCAGCTTGTTGTCTTTTGAGGTCATAGGCACCGTGTAGCCTTCCAGGTACCAAATTCGGGGTGTTACAGATAACCGGGTAAGAAGTTATGACTATTTTAAGTCCTCGTCGTAAAACAACGCCATATTAGTTAGTGGTGCACCGCGCCACAAGCAAAAATGGCAATTATCAAATTCCAGTAGAGCTTCGTGATGTCCCCGCATTGCGATATCGTCCAATTTCCCAGTTATCAAATTTCAGTGACACGACGCGATAGCGCCGTTTCATGCCAGGAGTCCAAGTCGAGAAATTTTAACAAAAATTAAAAGATGTGTCTAGGGTTAAATGGGTCATTTTCCATTATTTTAGTTCATCCTTAAGCACAGAATTTAACCCTACATGACCTAAGGATATCATTATTCACTCTATTTCTCCCAAATTGAGTTGCTCTCTCTCAAGCCAAGAAACCCTAACTCTCAAATTCATGGGCCAAATCACAAGAACTCTCCATTAATCCTTCCAAATTCATTAACTTAGGTATGTCAAGTGTTGATTCATGGGTCTCTTTCACCTATGAAGCTTAAGAATTTATTTTCAAAGTTCAAGTATATGAATTTTTATGAATCCCATATTGGGTTTGCTTTTTTTCATGTTGATAATGACTAATTGAATTCTAATCCATGTTTGGTGATGAATTTTATGTGGAATTATTTATTGTATGAGTAGATTAATGTGAACCCATGATTAAACCCTTGAATTGTGAAATTAGAACTGAATAGTGATGTTTACTTGTTGTGAAATGTTATCTACATATATTATGTTCATTATGTGCTTGATGAATTATCTATGTGAACTAATAAGAGAAGAAGCCATGCCATAATTAGTTTTGTGCAAGTGTTTGATAAACTGTCCATGAGAATGGATTGATGCCACAATATAGTATGCAATTATGTATTCCCCATTCATGCACAAGTGATACACCCCAAGTGTTCGTTGAAATGTCTTAATAAATAAATTGTGAGTGTATAGCCATTGTTGGGCTTTTAGGATTGTGTCATGATTTACATATCATGCTATCAAGTCCTGGGGGTATTTAATACCCGATAATTTAGTTATGTGCGTAGATCCTATGTCAAGTTTTCATGATATCCTTAGTTAAGCCATGTTTAGTAGAATTCAGTCAGTCATGTGACTCAGGAAAACTCAGTAAACTCAGTAATTGTAATAATCTCAGAAAGCTCAATATTTCAGTAATCTCAGTAGTATTCTGTCAGTCAACGGAACTTAATGAACTCAGTCCTATTCAGTTCAGTTAATCATGTTCAATGTCTATTTAGATGGGAGTAGGATTTAGTACTGAGTGAACCCAAGGATGAGGACACACATTAACAGTTGAGGGTGTGATCCTTAGAAGCAATCCTTGTGTTCCAGAACTATATAACCAGCATAGGTTGAGGCATCAACACTGGCAGATGAGGGTTGATGAGGTGGGTAAGCAACGTCAGATGAGGGTCCCACCATTCTCTTTTGGGGATACTATCAGATGAGGGTCACTCACAATTTGTCTTTATCAGTGGCACGATATTGACATCCCTCTAATTGGGGTTATAGATTAGACCCCAACCTATCTATATTGTTTTATTTGGGGCATGTCAGTGAGATGAATACTTCCCACAGTTATAGTTTCAAACTCATTCTCAGTAATAGAACTTTAATAGTTCTTTAGAATTTTAGGACTGTCAGATATAATCAACTCATTATAGTATGGAACTCAGTCAGTTCCATCAGAACCTAGACTGTCAGATATAGTCGCTCAGTATCAGTTATTTCAATTATATAGTTATCAGTATCTCATGTTATCAATACCCAGACTCAGTAATCGTGTTATCACGAATTCAGTTACAGTCTCTTATTCATGCATGTATTTTCATGTTCATGTTATACAGTTAGTTAGAATGGCTCATACATTTGAACCTTTTGCATTCATCCTACCTCACTTGTATACCAGTACTTTCAAACATACTGACGCATTTGGTCTATGGTCTGTTATACCATTGGTTCAGAAGCATGAGCTCCAGAGCATCAGTGGCATCCCAGTACTCACCAGTCAGAGTCAATAGTGAGTCCTCCTTCTTCGAGGACATGAGCATTATTTTATCATTTCAGTACTTTGTTTATTGCAGTAGTTGGAGTTAATTGGGGGAACATGTCCCATCAACTCCTTATTCGGACAGTTACAGGTTTTTCAGACTATTATGATTAGACAGTTATTTCAGTTGTTTTGGGTATTTCATACCCCACCCAGATGTTATAATTTATCAGATATGATGTCTCAGTTTTGAACCTTATGGCCTTTCAGCCTTTATTTTTGTATTTATGTAGTATATTATGCAGTGTTCAGGTATAGATATTAGTCATGGGTTAGTTTGTGGTCCTTTAGGGTCATAAGCACCGTGTAGAATTCCGCTTACTAGATTTTTGGTGTTACAATATTGAACCATTTTGAAACTATCAATCCCCGCCAAACTCCCTCATAAGTAAGCCATCACTAGTCTATATTTTCTACTCCTCTTAGTTGATTACAAAAATCTTTTCAGAAGAGCCAAAGGATCACCATTACCCTTCGAAATTCCAAATTTGTTGTTTTAGATACTTGAGGCAAGTGAACATTGGGAAACATGTACAAATCCTTGTAAACACCCTTTTTCCCTCTTAGTACTTGCATGTTTCTCATATTTTGCTCCAAACTACTCACCTTCCTAGCCATCTTTCCTAATTTCTCATTTCTAATAGTCTATAACACCTCATCTCAAATAATAAATATAATGTATGGGTCATCTTGCCTTTTCGGGGACCTGCTATTGTGTGGGTGGGATACCAATTTAGTCACAAACAAACCACCTAGATAATATTTTGATTATGGATATATGAATGTATCAAGGCATAAAATTTTAAAAATATTTTATTATGAATTTCATCGAATCCTATATAGGTTGCCTACGTATCTCATCAAGGTGAGAATTAGGTCTACGTAGTTCGTGAAACAGGAGATATAAAGAAACACAATTTTTATTTCAATATTGAGAAAGAGTTTTTTTATTAATTTTAAAAATATTTTTTTATTTTTAAAAATAAATTAATTTGTTTTTATATAGAGATTAAAACTCTTTTTTTTTGTTTTGAAGGAAAGGCAACCCCTTTTTTTTAAAGATCACGGAACCCATGAAGGGCTGCCTATGTATCTCACTAACATGAGAATCAGGTGTGCGTAGTTTGTGAAACTAGAGATACGAAGAAACACAACTTTTTATTTCAATAATGAGAATGATTTAAAAAAAACACATTTTTTAATTTTCAAAAACAGATTAATTTCTTTTCATATAAAGATTAAAACTCTCTTCTATTTTTATTTAAGAGGAAAGACAACACCTTTTATTAAAGATCACCGAACCTATGAAAGGCTGCCAACATATCTCACTAAGATGAGAATCAGGTGTACGTAGTTCGTGAAACTAAAAAAAAACTAAATTTTTAATTCCAAAATTTATTTTTGATGAAATAGTTATTATGATTAGAGCAATAGATACTCTATTCTGTTTTACAAAGTTTTCTAAAGTCGGTCAATAGTAAAATGGACCTTCCAAATAAATATCAAAAAGCACATAGGATGCACATGTTGGTCATTATAAAGAGGGACGCCTATCTTAGACAGAACCGACTCCTATGTTGAGTCCTGCTAAGTCAAATGCATATGATGCAAAATAACCAAAACCTAATAGGGATAACCACGTTCTGCGTTTCAATTCTACAAAGTTTAACTTGATGGAGATAGGTTTCTAGACTGGCTTACTCAAGTGGACACTCGAGTTTGAGAAAGACAACTTGGTCGGTAGCAGCGTAACCCTTCCTTCATTGTTGATTCAAACTCCGCCTAATATGTGTTACTAATAATCTTTCACTAGGTTCCTAGAGATTTCGGTTATCTCAAGAAAAAAGTAGGATGCATAATATGCATTCCTTCTATCCTATTTTCATTGACTTAGAGGGGGTGAGCAACAAAAGACAGTTTATAATACAATTCAACAATATCAAAACAATAAATGAGTGACAGGTAGCACATTAGGACATCAATACAATAACTTAATAATTAAAGAAAGTAAAGTCAATATGGAGTCACCAGAGATGTCATACCCCTTTTTCTCTTGAATAGATCAACGAGTTTTTTCAATTTAAGTGACAATTTTCATTATGTATTATTTTTAGCATTTTTAGAGTCGCCACGTGGAATGATTTATGCTGTTCCAAGTAACCTTAATGAATTCCTAATCAATAGAAAATTGTTAATCTGCAAAAATAAAAGATTAGGAAAGTAATTCAGTTGATAGAGGAAAGGTGTGAGGCAACTCTCGAATCCCATGGTTCAAGCACGATTATTTTTATCAACTTATTCTTAGCTGTAACGCCCCAAAAAATGGGTCCCGGAGCGTCACACAGTGCTTGAGGATACGAGTAGCCCCAAGCTAACCCTTTGAGCCATTTTCATTCAGTTCAACACAAATCAACGGGGTTTCCACAAATAACCCTCAAATATCAACAGAGTAATCATCGTTCAAGAATAAAAGAATTTCAGAAAGATAACAAAATATGACTTATTAGTCAACTCCCAACATTTATACTAGTCTGACAAGCCTCTAAGAAAATCAATAAAACCAGCGAGACATTGAGACGTGCCTTAACTGACTCATACTTAGTTATCAAATGTAAATGATTCTGTCAAACCAACATCAGACATCACATCCTCAGAACATGAGGACTCACCACAATAGAGGATGTAGAACAGCGTGCCTGAAGAATCACTGCAGGATGTATGAAAGAATCACATAGCCTAAAGAAAATCATCATAATCATGAGAGGATGAAATAAGTACAATAACACATATGATGACTCACATGTGTTATTGTACT
>NC_061118.1:97577302-97637566 GCF_002878395.1 Capsicum annuum
ACATTTATACTAGTCTGACAAGCCTCTAAGAAAATCAATAAAACCAGCGAGACATTGAGACGTGCCTTAACTGACTCATACTTAGTTATCAAATGTAAATGATTCTGTCAAACCAACATCAGACATCACATCCTCAGAACATGAGGACTCACCACAATAGAGGATGTAGAACAGCGTGCCTGAAGAATCACTGCAGGATGTATGAAAGAATCACATAGCCTAAAGAAAATCATCATAATCATGAGAGGATGAAATAAGTACAATAACACATGTGAGTCATCATATAATTTGGCAATCACTTTCAGTTCATCAAGAATATCAATTCTCATAATGTAAATATCATTTAAATCTTTCAAAAGAATAACTTTCACAATTCCACTTTCAAATCACTTCACCATCACCATAGACACAAGGAAACACACATACACTGGGAGATCCTATAACCGGCATAAACCATGTAAGGTATATGGAGTCCAACGTACAACCCACGTTGGGGAGAGCCATTAAATTTAAATCATGATAAATATCATTCAAGATTCATACTTTATATCTCTACACATGTAAATTCATCTTTCAAAATCATAAACATCAAGATTTCATAATAATCATCATAAGATATGGGTTCATGCTTAAAATTCGTAAAAATCAAATAAAAATCATGCCATTGTAAAGAAAATTACTTTTGGGTACAAGAACGAAAGAGAGTTCTTGTTTAAAACCCCTACATACCTTGAATGATGAACTTTAGATCGATACTCATTTTTAAGATTTAATCGTGCCTTTGAATGATGGTTCTTGGAGTTCTTGAACTAGGAACTTGGAATCTTGAATAAATTTGTAGAATTGAACTTTAGAGGTTCTTGAAGTTGGATGTAGGAGCTTAGGGTTTTCTTTTTGAGGGAATTTGATGAAATATATCATATAATACTTCTAATAGGCTTTAATATAGGGTTTGGATGGATTTTGGGTGAGGGGGAATGACCAAAACGCCCCTAAAAATCAAATAATTCTCGAATCTGTCCTTTGGTGGGATTTTTGATAGTCTGAAGTAGATCAACCATAACGTTTTACTCCGATATCCAAATTGGATGAAACAAATTTCATTAGAGAGAGGACTCTCATATATTTCCGTTGATATATAGTATCTCACCCAGATCATTGTGTACTAGGAATTATGATCGTTTGAAGTTGATTCAAAAATTCATTTTTGATAGGCTGAAGTAGATCGACCATAACTTTTTGCTCCGATAGACAAATTGGATGAAACCAATTTCATTGGAAAGAGAACTCGTAGAAATTTCCATTGATATATAGTAGATCACCCAAATCATTATGTACAAGGAGTTATGATTATTTAAAGTTGGAGAAAAAATACGCCAGGCCTCAGTAATTTTTCCTGCATGTTTTACTGTTCACTACTATTCACAGTTCGATCAGAATGTTCATAACTCGTCACTCGGGTGTCCGTTTTGGATGGTCCACATATCGTTGGAAAGCTTATTCGATACTCTAATTAATGGTGGGTCATAATCTAAAATATTCCACATGAAAAATTTATAATTCATTCTAGTAGATAGAACCCAACACGTTTACGCACAAAATTTCATCGAAAAATTTCCTGGGGTATTACATTAGCTTTAACTATTTTTGATAAATTATGTTTGGAGGCCTTAATTCACTCATCCTTAATGTCTACTTTTTATCTATACCTCTTGTATTAAGTTAGTATAAGTTATTTTTCAAACGATCTTTGCCAAGGTGAAACATTGCATCCTCGAATTATTTTTAAACATCTCTAAAAGATGCATACGCCGCATTCTTAATCAAGAAAAATATATTAAATGTGTCTAAAGCTTGTCTAGCATTAATTGTATTTGTTTGTCTTTTGCAAACTTAAGGAATTTTTTCTTATCTATTTTTACTCTTTTCGTTCTTTTCTTTCATATAAGGAGCAAACTTTGGATTAATCTGCAACTCGTCTCTCTCTCTTACAAACAGGTTTTTCCGCTCTTACTTTTCTTTATTATGACGAGTCTTGAATAAATCTATCTCTCTTATTTTACCTTACCTATACAGTGAATTAGTACTATAATACTGTAATTAGAGAATCTATTAAGTGAAATGGTTTCATAATATCACAATATAACCCATCATGAATGGGAAAACAAGAAAATGTTTTACATTCAAAAATATAAGTAAATTTAAATAAACAGTATAGAAACACACCTAAGAACGAGAGTAGAATTATCCAAAATTATATCTTGCCTTTTAAACTTAAATGAACATTTTGAGGTTTAATTGAGAAAGACCAAAGAAATAATCTAACCCAGTGATCAAAAGATGCTCCCTTAAGTACTCATAATAACATTTCGTTTAGGTCAATACATGCCAATATTTTCTAAATATTTGTAATCCACAACAAATTTGATATTCTAAAGAAAACCTACTCAAGACAATTAAAGTTAAAATAACTTGACCATATTATTAAATTATATTGTTAGTTCGGCTACAACACTTTACAGATTCAACTTTTATAAAAACTAATAGGAGAAAGTGCAGCTCATGATTGAAATAAGATAGAAAATAATAGCATATTTGAAGTCAAACAATCATGATGTTAATTTTTTTCGTATAACACCATTTGAAAAATAAGTTGAAGCATGTTTATATTCCAGATATTAATATCTTGAAACACCAAATTAGTATACAAATATAAATAAGTGATTGGGTTACTAAACGTACAACTCATAATAGAAAAAGAACTCACAATAATAATTAAACCGGACATACCAAATGACATATGAAATCATTTGAATAATTTTGTTTATTATTTGATTCCCAACAAAACTTATAAAATAAATAGTGTAGGATTGAATACAAACCTGACTAAATCAAATATAGAAATAAGGATACCGCCACCGAATACCCAAAACAAGAACCCAAAACTCAAACTCCTTTGTCGGGTGTTTTCTTCCTACTATTTTTCTCTCTCGTTTCTACCTTTTTCTGTTTGTTTTAACCTGTTGTTCTTGGTCCTTCTCTTTTCTCACTTTTCGTCCATTCTGTCTTATTTGTATGTTTTTGTGTGTTTCTTTTTTCTAATCTTCTCCTATCTCTCTTTGTGTCTGTATATGTGTGTTTGATCATCTTTGGTTCTATTGCCATTGTGTGTTGGACTTTTGGGCTATAGGTGATAAAAAAATTTTAAAATGAGTTGTAGGTGACACAAGACTTAATAATTGAATGGAGGTGACAATTACTTAATTATGGATTAAGAAAGTTTGGAAAATTTTAAAATAACCCACAAATTTTTAAATTTACACTTAGATCCAAATGTGAGTTAATATAATGGAAAACAAAGGGGAAAAAGATGCATTTTTCTCTCTCTCCTTATCCGTTATTATTTTCTCTCTCTTCGCGATATATGTTGCTTATTGTTACTGCTGCTTTATTCATAATCTTTTGATTCATTATCATCATATTATACTTCATTATCATCTTTATATTCTTCTTGTTGACCATTGTTGTTGTTGTTGTTACAGTAAATGCTACTCTTTTACCAATTTATTAGGTCAAATTTGTATTGTACATCACTTTCAGCTTTGGCATTTACTTTGAAAGGAGACTTTGGTAAGTCAAATTATGCTTTTTAGTTAAATTTTTCATCTGGGTAACTGCTAGTGTGCTATTTTTGCAACAATAGCTAGCATGCAAAAATGAATGCAACATAAGAGCAACCATTTTAAACAGATCCATCATCTGTGGAACCAGATAAATATTCTGTTGCAATAGTAGACTCATGTTAGATTCATGATTATGGTTCTAGGTGCCCGTAATATGAATTTCATAGATGGGTATTCTGTTGCAATTGCACTAGATTAGTTATCTATTTTAACAGATTAATAATCTGTTGTACCAAATTACTAATCTGTTTTAATAGATAAATAATCTGTTGCACCAAATTAGTTGTCTGCTGCAACAAATAAGTAATCTATTGTACCAGAAAACTATTCTGTTGCAATATATGAATAATCTATTTTGAACAATAAAATACAGCTCCTGTCACAAACCTAACAGATAGCTCATATGTTGATCTCTTGCTATTGATACTGCATTCAAATTATTCCTGAATTGTAGACATGTTATTTGTTGAGTAAAAAAAATAGACAACATTAAAATTAAATAAAAATTAAAACGTCAAATGCATCAAACATAAATTTTTTATTCAACAAAAAAAAAATCAAAATACATAGGTAAAAGAAAAGAAAATGTTTAATTATTATTATCATTATTATAGTTTGTATAGCCAACCGGCCAATCTTAAACTGACAGCAGTAGCGCCCTCCTCAGCCTGCAGATCTCCGACAGCATCCTTACCCTGACAGCAGCCAACTCCCACCGTAGGTCATGAAACCCTACTGCAGTTCACGCATGGCGTCTCATAAAATAGCGACATCCCACAATGGATCAACCATATCTAGAGAAAATGCATAAGTTGATAAAAGACACACATAAAAATAAAAGTAAAGAAAAAAAATTCGATCGTAATACAACGTATATTTACAAAAAAATTGAAATATTTTTACTACAGTTCTATAGTTGATTCTATATCATATATATCTCTCATTCTATATTAATTTCAAAAATGTTTAATAAAATGGTTAGTTATAATTAATGAGACATTCCTCCACTTTCAGGGGAAAGTGAAGACAAAAAGAAAGAATCGATCGTTCAAGTATTTCAAATCGAATGGCAAAATGACAGGAAGACGAACATATGGAGAACTTACTAGAGTCAGGAAAAGGCTATCAAGTCCTTGGAGAAAAAGTAGTTTAAGGTGTAACAAGAGCAAAGAATAAATAGAGTGTAGTGGAATGAACAATTGAGTAAGGAGGGACCTATTTATAGACAATTGAACTTGAATATGTTAGGCAAAAAGCCCCAACTGTTCATCTCCATTTATTAATGACATTTCTTGCTTACTGTAAAAATTTATGACTTGATTAAATTAAGCAATATTGTGATAAGTCATGACTTTTCAGCTTATTATTATTAATAACTAATTCTTTCCAGGAGCCATTTTTATATTGAGTTGTGACAACAGATTATATAACTGTTGCATCCGATAACTCATCTGTGACAACAGATAATTGCAATAAATAAATAACCTGTTGCATCAGATAATATATCTGTTGCAACATATAATCTATATATATATTTTTTATAAATTATCATCATGACACCTAAATTTTTTGACTATTTAATTAACTGTTCACCTCTATTTATTAATGACATTCTTGATTACTGTAAAAAGTTATAACTTAATTAAATTAAGCAATATTGCGATAAGTCATGACTTTTGAGGAACCATTTTTATACTGAGTTGTGACAGCAGATTATATATTTGTAGCATCAGATAACTCATCTGTGACAATAAATATATTATCTGGTTTAATAAATAGATAACCTGTTGCATCAGATAATATAGCTATTGCAAAATATAATCTATATATCTCTTTTAAAAAAAAATTATCATCATAACATCCTAATTTTCTGACTTTTTAATTATATAAATTAATAAAAAACGACGCAACTGTTCACCTCCATTTAATAATGACATTCTTGATTACTGTAAAAAGTTATGACTTAATTAAATTAAGCAATATTGCGTTAAGTCATGACTTTTTAGCTTATTATTATTAATAATTATTTCTTTCCAGGAACTATTTTTATGCTGAGTTGTGACAAAAGATTATATATATGTTGTATCAGATAACTCATGTGTCACAATAGATATATCATCCATTGCAACAATAGATAACCTGTTGCATTAGATAATATATCTGTTGCAACATATAATCTATCTTATTTTCACAAAAAATTAATATCATATCATTAATCCAAATTTACTGACTTTTTATTATATAAATTAATAAAACTGATTTAAAAACAAGAGTATTGTTGATGAGATTTTTACGATTTATATGGTGTTTTATCATTTATTTTCTTATTGTTTTTTGTGAAAAGAAATGAGTTAATTAAATCAAGCTGGTGAGTTTTTTATTATTGTGAAAAGTCATGACTTTTAGTTTATTTTTATTATAATAATTATTTCTTAAATTTAAATAACCTTTTTCTCAATTTAAAAATCGA
Organism: Capsicum annuum; assembly: GCF_002878395.1. Lineage (NCBI taxonomy): Eukaryota > Viridiplantae > Streptophyta > Magnoliopsida > Solanales > Solanaceae > Capsicum > Capsicum annuum. The sequence continues at coordinate 97,583,456 of NC_061118.1, forward strand.
AGACACCTGGTTTTCAATAACCGTTTCTTTAATAAAATAATCGCCATTATTTTCATTGAGTTATGGCAACAGATTGTATATATGTTGCATTAGATAACCCATCTGTTGTAATAGATATACCATTTGTTGCAATAAATCAACTATCTGTTTTAGGAGTTTTTTTGATTTCTTTTAACAACTCATTCATCAGTCGCAACAGATGAGAAATTTTTTGCATCAACAACGTTGTTTGTTGCATATGTTTAGTCAAAAAGTTACAGTCCTGACTATTCACATTTTTCTTAACAATCATCATATAATCCAATGATGTGACTTTTTTTAAAAATTAAATAATCTTTCTTTTACGGTTATAAATTGTGTATATCATTTAGTTCCTTATTATTTATTAGCGAATCATTTTTAGGATAATCATACCTTTTCACCACCCACACTCTATTGCCACGAGTGCTCAATCCCTACCTCCAACCATCGAAATGTTGAGAATATGGAATAAATAAAATAATAATTAAATATTAAATAAGAATTAAAAATTCAAAGTCGACCAAACCAAACAAAAACATACGCTAAAAGAAAGAAAAAACATAACCTAATTATTACTACTATTATTATTATCATTACTATTATTATTATTATTATTATTATTACTATTATTATTGTCAACCGAACAATTTCATCCGGCAACAGCAGGGCCGCCCTTCTCAGCCTTGCTCTGAAGTCGGCCAAATTCCTCTGGAGGTCATCAAACAGCCTTTGAAGTTCCTATTAGGACTCCATATGAATCTTCTTGCATGAATATGGATCAACCATAATTGTACTGTAAGTGTTGTAAAATAAACGAGTGAGAGAGAGTAAGGAAAAGAGGCCAGAGGGACCAATTTATAAATGATTGAATTAGAAGGGGTGACTAATAGTTAAATAAGAAGCCAAGACAGTTCATATATTCCTTACTTAAATAAAAATGGTGACTTTTTGAATCTATAAATTAAAAAAATAGATCTAAATACAACATTTTATCTTTTTATTGTATTTTAGAAAGAAAAGAAAATTGCTTTAAAATAAATCTAACAGATGGGTAATCTGTTGCAAAATTTAATCCATCTGTTAGATAACTTACAACATATTGACAATTTGTTACAACAGAGGGATATATCAATTTGCTTTTCCAATAGATGTGGCGTCTGTTGCAACTTGCTAGTCATCTATTTATTCAATTTAAGTCATAGATGGACTAGGAATAATAAGGTGTGTATAGATGGATCCACTATCATATGTGTGTGAGTTAAGAAGTATTATTGATAAGGTCACCGGAATAACACACACAAAGTATAATATTTTTGTGAATGCAATTTTTAACAGATTAGGCACTGATCATTCAAACAAGATCCTACATTGTAAAGTTTGATGGGTTCGAATAGACAAGGTTTGGGGCGTCATGAAGATGGTGCAGATACCCTATTATGAATTACTGATGGTTGTTGCATGTGTTTATGCGTGTCAAGTATTGTGAAGGGATCAATATTTGGTGTTATTACTGAGAAACAATAGCGATTGGACTTAACTTTAAGTGTGAATTGGACTCTAAGAACACCTTTGAAGCCTCACACTACATCAAACACGAACCAAAAACCAATAGAAATTCCCTTGGCCAAATTTATATGGTTGGGTTGATCTAGTAAATGATTATACGCCAGAAAAAGCCAAAAGAGAATGCCTGCAAGGAAAAAGGTAGTTGATAAAAGACTATATCATCTGAGAGCTAATTGTCGAGAATACATAGGGTAGAAAGTAAGACTGCTAGCGAATCTGGCCGATGAAATTATCTAAAAACAATATGATAAATCTTAATCAAGTGCAAATATGAAAGCGTATTCGGCAATGTAAATTCGTCTGTTGTCTTTTTGAGAGAAAAATAATGTAGATAGACACTTTTCTAGGGAGATGTGACTAGGTAGCATGGTCGGGATTATCACCTATATAGAAAATAGTATAAGTCCGAGAAAGTAGCCTTACGGGCATTGAGGGTTTAAATAATGTACAATAAGTCTAAAAAACATACGCCAACAACAACTGTAGTTAAAGTAAGGAATATAAGCGAAGGCAGTAATTTGTGAATTTTAATTTGCATCCCATGCCTTCTTTTTTGTGGTTACAATTAGGTCCACTGTTGTTGACCTGATGGGAACCACAAACGTAATTGAAAGGCTAATTGAGTATCATCACTTCCATAGTAATATGGTTATAATCGATTGTGTTTTATAGCTTAACATGCTTCCAGCATTTCTTGGAGAAGACCAGAGGCTTGCCCTAGTTTTTGAATTTCGATAATTTTCAAGCTTGAATCCAGTTTGCTGATTCTATATTCAAGCTTGTCGTTGCCATCTTCGAAGTTGGTCAAGAGTTCCTGATATTTTGTAAGATCGAACAGGAACACTACCTTCAAAGTTGTGGCATTGAATAAGGACCTTAGAAGCCTTAAAGGATACATGAAGGGTCTTTGTGTTTGTTTTAGGTCAAAATATGTTGATTCACACTCAAGATGTTGTCCCAACAGTTGAACAACATGCTTTTTTTGAGCTTTTCTCAATGCATCTTGCTCAACCAATTTGATAAATTAATAAGCGAGGAGTTATGTAGCGTGTGATCTAAACCGATTCTACCAAGCCTATCAAACATTACGTAACTCCACTCTTATTACCCTATAAAAAAATTGACCGAGCTAGTGCACAAATCAAACGAGTTCAATCCCTCTGGCTTTTTGCTTATCGCTCTTCTCCAATTATAGATGACAAGATATCTGCTATTAAAAAGTCTACACCGTCGCCAGAAATGCTTGCCAAGGCAAAAGTCTTCAGATGGCATCATCAGTAATATCTTAGTATCGAGTGATATTGAGAGATTACTAGTCATGCTTTCTCAAGACGTTTTCTATGACAAGAATTTCTGTTGATGACCAGATATCTGCCAAGCAAAAGTCTACACCGTCAACGAAAATTCTTGCCAGAGCAAAAATCTTGGGAAGGCATTATTAGTAATCTCTTAATATCAAGGAAGTCTTGTACGAAAGTCTTTAGAATACAATCAAAAATAAGAAATTTTTCAGCAATGACTACACATAATTACGACATCAACAACCTCACTAGATTCATTCCTCATAATAAAGAAAAGGAATAAATATTTTCATTTGCATTCGCATGTTATTTATTTAACAAACCAAACAAAGATGAACTAAATCTAGAATTTAATTCATCTTTGTTTCGTTTGTTAAATAAATTACATGCGAATGCAAATGAAAATATTTCTGCTTTTCTTTTTGTATGAGGAGTGAATCTGGTGAGGTTGTTGATGATAATTATATGTAGTCATTGCTAAAAACTTCTTTATTTTTGAATGTCTTCTGAATCTTTCGTACAACACTTCCTTGATGTTGAGAGATTATTAATAATGCCTTTCCAAGACTTTCGCTCTATCAAGAATTTCTACGGATGGTGTAGACTTTTCCATGCCAGATATCTTGTCATCAACAGAAATTCTTGCCGTAGCAAACGTCTTTAGAAGGAATGATAAGTAAGCTCTCAATATCACTCGATACTGAGAGATTACTGATGATGTCATCTGAAGACTTGCACCCTGGCAAGCATTTCTTGTGATGGTGTAGACTTTTGCATAGCAGATATCTTGTCATCTATAATTAGAGAAGAGAGATCAACAGAAATGCTGAGAGATTGAGCTCATTTGATTTGTCCACTAACTCGAGCCAATTTTTTTGATAGGGTAATGAGTCTGGAGTTATGTAGCATTTTATAGGCTTGGTAGAGTCGGTTTAGATCACATCCTACGTAACTCCTCACTTATTAATTTATCAAATTGGTTGAGCAAGATGCATTGAGCAACGCTTGATAAAAGTGTGATGGTCAATGGTTGGGACTACATCTTGAGTGTACATATTTTGACCTAAAACAAACATAATGACCCTCTATATTTCCTTTAAGGCATTTGAAGAGAGTATTTTGAAGGCCTTCTAAAATGCCACAACTTTGAAAGTGGTGTTCCTGATCGAGTTCACAAGATACAAGAAATTATTGACCAACTTCGAAGATAGCAGTGACTAGCTTGAATACAGAATAAGCAAGCTAGAGGCAAGCTTGAAAATTATCGGAATTCATAAACTACAGCAAGCCTCTGATCTTCTCCAAGAAATGTTGAAAGCATGCTAAGGCTATAAAACACAATAAATTATAACCATATTGATATGGAAGTAATGATACTTAATATTCCTTTCAATCACATTTGTGGTTCCTATCAGGTAAACAGCAGTGAACCTAATTGAAACCACAAACAAGAAGGCATGGGATAAAATTTAAAATTTAAAAATTGCCGCCTTCACTTAAATTCCTTACTTTAACTGCAGTTGCTATTGACAAGAGTTTTCTAGACATACTGTACATCATTTCAACCCTCGATGCCTGTAAGGCTGCTTTCTTAGACTTCTACTATTTTCTATCTAGGTGATAATCCCAACCACGCTACCTAGTTGCAGCTCCCTAGCAAAGGGTCCATCCGTACTATTTTTCTTTCAGAGAGACAATAGTCGAATTAACATTGCCGATTAGACTTTCATATTTGCACTTGATTCAGATTTCTCATGTTGTTTTAAGATAATTTCATCGACCAGATTCACAAGAAGTTACTTTCTACCCTATGTCTCCTCTTTAATTAGCTCTCAGATGATATAGTCTTTCATCAACCACCCATTTTCCCTTGAAGACATTCTTCTACCACAACTACTAGCGTATAATCATTACCCTAAGTAACCCAACCATATAAATTTAGGATAAGAAAATAACTATATTGGTTTTTCTTTATTGTTAGATGCAGTGCTAGGCTTTGAAGGCCTTCTCAAAGTCCAATGCACCCTAAAAGTTAGTCCAATCGCTATTGAAGCTCTTTGCAATAACACCAAAACTAAATCCCGTTACACTACTTGACAAATAAACATAAGCAACAACCGACATTAAATCGTAACAGGGTATCAGAACCATATTCATGGTCCCTCAGCCTTATCAGTTTGAACCTACCAAACTTAATTGTAAAATTACAGATATCTTATTTGAATGATCTATGACTAATAAGTAAAAACAACATTCAGAAAATTAGTGTACTCTATGTGTGTTTCCACGATAATGTTATCAATAATACATACCTCCTATATATGAAGTGGTTTCATCTATATGTAACTTATTCCTCTAAACTCATCTTTACTGTAGTCTCTTATGATGGTAGGGCAAAAGTTGATCAACTGTTAGTTCCTTATATCTATAACATTATTCATCAGAAAGAACATTATTCATCTATTCAACAGATGTAGAGTCTGTTGTATCAGATATGGAGTCTGTTGCAACAGATGTGGAGTCTATTGCAAAAGATTTGAAGTCTGTTGCTACAGATTTGGAGTTTGTTGGAATACATCAAACCAGCCTTGCTGTTGGTTTGATTTGTTCCAACAGTTGCTTCGTCTATTGCAACATCAACAACAACATAACCTACAAAGAAATAACAAATAAAAAACATCAACAACAAAGAAACAACAATATTTGTTCCAATATCATCAATAAAAAACAAGCAACATTCTTTGTTCCAACACCATAACAACACCACACACAACTTCCAACAAAGCTAACCCCACCAACAACATCAATAGCAACATAAACAACAAAGAAACAAACAAAAAATATACTAAAAAATGATATTGCCAATAAGGCTTTTAAACTTCTGTCAACAGAATAATTTTTTTGCATATTGTAATAAAAATTCTCGATTCATTTATTCAAAACTTAAAAGTTTCTTAAAATTTTTTAAATAAATATCATATGGGTAAATAGTAATTAAAGAAAAAATAGATGTAAACAACTTGCAAAGAAGAAGATGAGAATGAAAAAGAAATAGTAAACCATACCTTAGCATAAAAAAGGGATCAAAACAGCAATTTCAGTCGAGAAAAGATATGGATCGGTTTAGATACAAAAGGATATTTATGCGAAAGAGAAGAGAAAACAGAGAAGAGAGAAAACAGGTTGTGAAACCCTAAGCTAAAGAGGAGAGAAAGAAAAAGATGAGAGATGAATAAAATAAATTTAGGACTGAAGCTGGGGAGATGAGATAATTCTATATGTATCGTATACGTAGACATAGGTTTCAATATTCATTAATTAATATAATTAATATTCATTAATAATTTAAGAGGCAAGAGGAAGACTTAGTTTAGTTTCATTGAAAAAACAAGATAAGACTACTTAATGAACATATTTTTGAGTTATCCAAAAAAAGAAACTCTTCATTTTTTATCGCATTTTGTAAGTAGTACTTACTACTTTATCTACTCAGACAGAAGCTTGCGTTAAAATTCAATGAAAAAAAATATTTTCAAATAGATATGTTATTTGTTGCAACAGATAGCAATATCTATTTAAAAATCCCAACAGCACAGTCATCTATTACAATAGATATAAATATCTTTTTAAAAAATCCTTTCCATTTGATAATTAAATATGTCAACTGCCACAACAGATATCAATATCTGTTTAAATATCCTAACAGCTCAGTCATCTTTGATGATAGATGCAAATATCCATTTGATAATTAAATATTTATTGGAAACTGTTCTAACAGATGACAAGTGACATTGAAAAGATAATATAAAACTACTCAATGAAAATATTTTTGAGTTATTCAACAAAAATAAACTCTTCATTTTTTACTGCATTTTGTAGTACTTACTCTTACTAGTAACTTTTACTCGGACAGAAATTTGCTATAAAATTAAAAGAATAAAAAGATTTTTAAATAGATATATCATCAATTACAACATATACCAATATCTGTTTGAAAATTTCCAACAGGCCAGTCATCTGTCACAACAGATTCAAATGTCTATTTGATAATTAAATTAGATATGTCATCTATTGCAATAGATGTGAATATCTGTTAGAAATTGCGTTCATCCCGACCTGGGTCATTGATCGATCGCTCTAAGTTGAAATGAGCTCTCATTTAATTAATGTTAGGATTAACATTACCAACATTAATTTAGTTGGAAGTAGGGATGAATGAATGAGCTCTTAGGGTATACTACAACTTTAACTAAGTCTTTGTAATTAGCGTTGCTACTGCATTCATCCCGACCCAGGTCATCGATCGATGTTATAAACTTAATATTGGGACTAATATTACTTACATTGATTTAGGTAGAAGTAGGGATGAATGAATGAGCTCATAGGGTCAACTACAACTTCAACTGAGTCTTTGCAATTGGCGTTGGTATTGCATTTATCCCGACCTAGGTCGTCGATCGATCTCTTTAGCTTAATGTTGGGATTTAAATTACCTACATTTATTTAGGTGGAAGTAGAGATAAATGAATGAGATCATAGGGTCAACTACACTTCAACTGAGTCTTTGTGATTGGCATTGGTATTGCGTTCATCCAGACCTAGGTCGTCGATCGATCTAATTAATTTATATTGGGACTAATATTACCTACATTGATTTAGGTGGAAGTAGGGATGAATGAATAAGCTCATAGGGTCAACTATAACTTCAACTGAGTCTTAATTGGCGTGGGCATTGCGTTCATCCTGACCTAGGTCGTCGATTGATCTAATTAACTTAATATTGGGACTAATATTACCTATACTGATTTAGGTGGAAGTACGGATGAATGAATGAGCTCATAAGGTCAACTATAACTTCAATTGAGTCTTTGCAATTACTGTTGGTATTGTATTCATCTCGACCTAGGTCATCGATCAATCTCATTAACTTAATGTTGAGATTAATATTACTGACATTGATTTTGATGGAACTAGGGATGAATGAATGTGCTTATAGGGTCAACTACAACTTTAACTGAGTCTTTGCAATTGGCATTGGTATTGTGTTAATACCAACCCAGGTCGTTGATTGATCTTATTCACTTAATATTGGGATTAATATTACCTACATTGATTTAGGTGGAAGTAGGGATGAATGAATAATCTCATAGGGTAAACTACAACTTCAACTGAGTCTTTATAATAGGCGTTGATATTGCGTTCATCCCGACCTGAGTTGTCGATCAATCTCATTAACTTAATATTAGTATTAATATTACCTACATTGATTTAGGTGGAACTTAGGATGAATGAATGAGCTCATAGGGTCAACTACAACTTCAACTGAGTCTTTGCAATTGGCGTTGGTATTACGTTCATCTCGACCCAGGTCGTTGATCGATCTTATTAACTTAATGTGGGGATTATTATTACCTACATTGATTTAGGTGGAACTAGGAATGAATGAATGAGCTCTTAGGGTCAACTATAGCTTCAATTGAGTCTTTGCAATTGGCGTTGGTGTTGCAATCATCCCGACCCGGGTCATCAATCGATCTCATTAACTTACTGTTAGGATTAATAATACCGATATTGATTTAAGTGGAAATAAAGAAGAATGAATGAGCTCATAGGGTCAACTAAAATTTCAACTGAGTCTTTGTAATTGGCGTTGGTATTGCGTTAATCTTGACCTGTGTCATCTATCAATCACACTTAGTTAAAAATCACTCTCATTAACTTAATGTTATAAAAACTAGTACTCCCTCCGTTTTGTTTTAGTTGGCCCTCTTTCTAAAAATATTTATTTCAATTTTGTTGTCCCTTTGATGAAATCAAAAGGATTTTATTATGTTCTTCTAATATTATCCTCAATATGAAATAATTAAACAAAGTGTATTTACTCAAATTCATATTTTCAATTCATAATTAATAGGGTTATTTTATTATAATAAGCCTCTATTAAATAATTTCTTAAGGGTTATGCCGAGTCAATAAGGGTCAACTAAAATGAAATGGAGTGAGTATATCTTTTGAAGTTTTAAAAAATAATCAAGATCAATTCGGACCAAATTAACAATTTCAAAACTTGTCTTTCTTTTCAAAAAATACAAATCAACCCATACAGATAATATGTTTGCGAGAAAAACTTTTCCTCATTTCAAATTTCAAGTTCTCACTTTTCCCACTCTCCCTCTTTCTTCAACAATACAGACAATAACCTCTCAACATATTTCTCAAACCTTCAAAATAGATCAATTTTTTCCCATTTCTGACTACATAGTTGTTATTTTTGACATTATTCTCGCTTGTATGCATCATTTGCTCTGTCTTCGTAAGTAACAGAGTTTGAAAAGATTTCAACATTTGTTCTTTATTCTAAAAGTTATTTTTGATGCTAAAAAAGTAGGAAGCACCTAGAAAACCATAGTTTGTGTTTCAGTGTTTTGTTGATTGTCGTGGTGTTATTGGATGGTGTTTGTGGTGTTGTTGGTGGATATTGTTTCTGGTATCGGTATTTATGTTTTTAGTGGTGGTGTCGTGGTGTTGGTGTTAGTATTGGTGGTGGTATTGGTTGTGGTTTTGGTGGTCCATTTGTTGCAATAGGTGAAATATCTATTAGGAGATATTAAATAGGCCTTCAAACAGATTCCCCATCTGTTCCAACTGATGGCTTATCCATTGGAGTATTTTTTTTGTAATATGGCGTAGAAATTTTTTTTGAAATTTATCTTATATTTTTTTTAAAAAAATTATGCAGATATCAAATGTAATGTATTTTTTGTTTATCTATTATTTGTAGTTAAAAGATGTCTCCCAAAGAAAAAAAAACTAAACGTGGATCAACTTCTGACCACTCAACAAAAATAGCTAGAGTACAGATAGATTCAGAGAAACTTCCCGAACAATCTCAATCGTGGAAAAATAAAGCTGAGGAAAGTGATAACTCTCCTCACCAATGGGGCATGAAATAATATCGAAATTCCATCATTATTTTGTCAAAATTATTAGTATCGATAGGTTTCGAGTTACGATGCCAATGGATAGTCCTGACAAAGTAGCTGGTGAATTTGTACTTAAATGTCAGTTGGGGAAACATTTTAATAATTGAAGGAGAATTATGAAGAATGAAAACATAGACAAACTTTTTAACAAGAGCTTCTTTGCATACTTTCTCAGCTACCGAAGGACCGCACTCTCCGTTTCCCAATTAGCATGGTATACGGTATTCTCAAGTGCAAGATAAAGTATGCAAGGGATGATAAAGATCCAAAGAAGGGCAACAAATGCAAGAGAAAAAAATATAGGTTATTGGGCATTTTTGTACGTAGTAGCTACAAAGCGGCAGATTTGATGGGAGATCTCGAGGATAAAGACATACCAAAGTACTGCAGGGAGAAATTGTGCTTAGTTTAATTTTTCCATTCCGTTTTATTGGCAAGAGACGTTAGGAAAGTCATAGAAGATGATTTGTTGGCGCTTGCTGATGATTTTGACAAATTCAATGACTATCCTTGGGGATATGATAGCTACTACTTGACTGTCAAATATTTACCGACAAAGCTATCCACAGGAACGATCACATAATACAGCTTTTCCTGGGCTTTTATGGTAAAATTGATCACTATTTTTACTCATCCATTAATTTATAATAACTATATACTTATTATGACTTTTTTTTTGCTTGCTTCATGTTTATATTTTTTAGGCTTGGGAATGTGAAGCCATTCTTCCTCTTCAAAAGCAGTTCAAGGATTACCCGGATGAGGTTTCTCACCCAAGGATCCTTAGGTGGTTGGCAGCTGCAAAGGGAGGCAAAAAAAATATTAATGAGCACGATACTGATCTATTTAACCCTCTGGATGATGTATTACATCTTCTTTTAACTAAAATAATTTTCCTCAAAGAAAGATACTGAAATAGATATTCCATCTGTTGTGACAGTGGTTTGTCTGTTGCAATAAATTACCCGCCAACTGCATCTGGTGCAACAGATGGGTAATCTATTATGATAGACGATCCATAGTTTGTATTAGATTAACCATCTATTGCTCTGGTTTTCTGAACCCCACTCAATGAATTATCCATCTGATGCAAATTATGCAACATATGTACAATTTGATGCAATATATTGTTAATCTGTTGCGACATACAGATCAGCTGTTATGGCAGCTAGATCATTTGTTGCATAAGTTGGCTGTGTTAACATCTATGTAACCCAACTAACTGTAAATTATTGTTATATGATTTAAATGCCTCCTATCTTTCTGTATAGGTTATGCATCCTTGGATCGTGCCTACCCATGATGAGTTATGGATGATATGTTTTCTTACTATGGGTCTTATCGATACAAAAGAAGACCCAACAGTGGAGTTAATAAAGAAAAAGTTGGCTGGAGCAACATCCATAAGAAGAGAAGATATGCAAGGTCTTGCTAATGTTGAAGATCTTCACGACCAACCTCAAACTGCAACAGATCCGAGTGCTTCTTCTGAGGGCGTTGCTGGTGGAGTTGTTTGTGATGGTGGCAGCCATTTTGCTGCCACTACTGCAATTAGTTGTGATTATGAGTATGCTCAGCAAAAGATAAATACCTTTGAAAACATCCCTTGCACTGGTCCTTCTCGCCCCTACACCGGTCCCTCTCACCCCTTCTCACCCTCATGTTCTTATTGTAAATGCAAAGAGTGCAAGGATAGAGAGGATAAATTTCTTAAAAAGCTAGAGTCTATTGTTGAAGCTACAGAGGAGTTGAAATATATAAGGGGAGTCTTACCATCCAACGAGGTAAGGAAGCCATGCATTTCTATAGTTGTGGTTAGGAGGAAGAGAAGAAAAATTACACAAATTCTCTTTGTTATGAAAATAGCAAAAAATGCAACTCCTCGCAATCCAAGAGTTCTTGAAGTTCAGGTGCCACTGAAGAAGGTGGACATATTCACGGTGCTTGGCAAGGAGTAGGAGGAGGAACTGTAATAAGTCATGAATAGCAGGAGAAAGGTTAAAAAAGAATACAATATGTATTTATTTGCCGCCAAAGAATTCAAGAATATGACAAATATGCCTGTGTGGTATGAGGATAATGTAAGTTCACTTTTTCTGACGTAGCCTTCTAATCTACTCCACGACGAAAAATCTATGTAGTGGATGTGTAATCTATTGCAATAGCTTGGTATTCTGTTGCAACATAATACACAGATATTGCATGAGTTGCATTGGCTGGGTAATCTGTGAACTGATTCAGAGAACCCTCTGCATTAGATTCTTTCCACTATTTTTCTTATTCTTTATAATTACTAAACTATTTAAATTAATTGTTTTCTTATACCACAGTATGTTGATGAAATTCTCTACCTCACGAGGGGTAGACAATTAGCGTACCCGGATGCTTATGATACTGCCTATAGGATAATGAACCTCAACTTCTATGATAATTTCAAGTATAGGTATGCTGATCTTAGTAAGCAGGCTGATTCTGGTGGCTCGAGACTCGATCAGTTAGATTTTACATCCCAATTGGATGAAAAAGCAATTAAATATGTTATAGTGAAGAGGCCATATCCACACGGCAAGAGTTGGACAAAGGCAAAGAGAATCCTTGTAGTCATAAATGTGGAAGTCTAACATTTTTCTTACTATTGAGATATTACTCTACGAGGCAAAGATTAAGGTTTATGACTACAACTTAACTGTCTTCAGCGAGGATAAGTTTTTAGCCCACATGCAACCACTCTTTAAGTTGTGACCAAGTTATTGACGCAGAGTAAGCTGATGGATCATTTGACGGCTGAGGTCTTGAAGAATGAATTATGGGATTTTGAAGGTCAAAATAAGAATATTGAGCTCCAAAGAAATAGAACCGACGCAGCGTGCGAGCCGTACTCGCTTGCGTATATTGTGTATTTGCTGACCGGCACAGAAATATTTGGTAAATACGACAACATTGTGGGAATGATGTAGTGGGTCTGGGCTTATGGGGTACTAACTAAATGGTTGGAGCCCATGTATAAAGAACAAAATGTACAAAGACAGAGACAAACATAATAATAATTTTTTATTTCAAGCCACCTTACTTTGCATTTAGTGGTAATAATTTTTATGTCTGTGGATGGTTAAATTTTTATAATGCAACAGATAGTATATCTATTATAACATATATAATACCTGTTGTGATAGATTGATTATCTGTTGGAGTAGGTTGGTCGTCTATTGTATTAATAGATGTTTCTCTGTCTTTCTGTCGCAAAATAGATCCAATCTATTATAATATATAATCAATCTGCTACAACTGATAGATAATAAAAGAAGACCCAATAGTGTAGTTAATAAAGAAAGAGTTGGCTAGAGAAACATCCATAAGAAGAGAAAATATGCAAGGTCTTCCTAATGTTGAAGATTTTCACGACCAACCTCAAACTGCAACAGATCCGAGTGCTTTTTCTGAGGGCGTTGCTGGTGGAGTTGTTTGTGATGGTGGCAGCCATTCTGCTGCCACTGCTACTATTAGTTGTGATTATGAGCATGCTCAGCAAAAAATAAATACTTTTGAAAACACCCCTTGCACAGGTCCTTCTCTCCCCTACACCGGTCTCTCCCACCATTATAGTGGTCCCTCTCACCCCTTCTCACCCTTATGTTCTTATTGTAAATGGAAAGAGTGCAAGGATAAAGAGGATAAATTTTTTAAAAAGATAGAGTCTATTATTGAAGCTGCACAGGATTTGAAATATAGAAGGGGAGTCATACCAACAAACGAGGTAAGGGAGCCATGCATTTCTACAGTTGCGGTTAGGAGGAAGAGAAGAAAAATTACACAAATTCTCTCTGTTAAGAAAATAGCAAAAAATGCAACTCCTCTCGCACCAAGAGTTCTTGAAGTTCAGGTGCCACTGAAGAAGGTGGACATATTCACGGTGCTTGGCAAGGAGTAGGAGAAGGAACTGCAATAAATCATGAATGACAGGAGCAAGGTTAAAAAAGAATACACCATGTATTTATTTGCCACCAAAAACTTCAAGAATATGACAAATATGCCTATGTGGTATAAGGATAATGTAAGTTTACTTTTTCTAACATATCCTTCTAATTTACTCCACAAAGAAAAATCTATGTAGCGGATGTGTAATCTGTTGCAACAGCTTGGTATTCTGTTGCAACATAATACACATTTGTTGCATGAGTTGCATTGGCTTTGTAATCTGTGAACTGATTCAGAGAACCCTCTACATTGGATTCTTTCCATTGTATTTTTATTCTTTATAATTACTAAACTATTTAAATTAATTGGCTTCTTATACCACAGTATGTTGATGAAATTCTCTACCTCACGAGGGGCAGACAATTAGCGTACCCGGATGCTTATGATACTGCCTATAGGATAATGAACCTCAACTTCTATAATAATTTCAAGGATAGGTACGCTAATCTTAGTAAGCAGGCTAATTCTGGTGGCTCGGGACTCGATCAGTTAGATTCTACATTCCAATTGGATGAAAAATCAATTAAATATGTTATAGTGAAGAGGCCATATCCACACGGCAAGAGTTGGACCAAGTCAAAGAGAATCCTTGTAGTCATAAATGTGGAAGTCAAACATTTTTCTCACTGTTGAGATATTACTCTACGAGGAAAAGATTAAGGTTTATGATTACAACTTAACTATCTTCAGCGAGGACAAGTTTTTAGCCCACATACAACCACTCTTTAAGTTGTGACCAAGTTATTGACGCAGAGTAAGCTGATGGATCATTTGCCGGCTGAGGTCTTGAAGAATGAATTATGGGATTTTGAAGGTAGAAATAAGAATATTGAGCTCCAATGAAATAAAACCAGTGCAGCGTGCGAGCCATTCTCGCTTGCATATATCGAGTGTTTGCTGACCGGCACAAAAATGTTTGGTATGTACGACACCGTTGTGTGAAAAATGCAATGGGTCTGGGCTTATGGGGTACTAACTAAATGGTTGAAGTCCATGTATAAAGAAAAAATTATATAAAGACAGAGACGAACATAATAACAATTTTTTATTTCAAGCCACCTCACTTTGCATGTCGTGGTAATAATTTTTATGTTTGTGGATAGTTAAATTTTTATAATGCAATAGATAGTATATCTATTGTAACTTATATAATACCTATTATGACAGATTGATTATCTATTGGAGTAGGTTGGTCGTCTATTGTATTAATAGATGTTTCTCAGTCTTTCTATCGCAACAGATATCCAGTCTATTGTAATATATAATCTATCTGCTGCAACTGATAGAGAATCTGTTGCAATAAATCAAGAAAGTAGAAAGACCTATTATATAATTTCCAGCAGATGACCTAACTTAATGGTTGGAGCCTGTGTATAAAGAATAATATGTATAAAGATGGAGACGAACACGATAGCAATTTTTTATTTCAAGCCACCTCACTTTACATGTAGTGACAATAATTTCTGTCTGGTAAAAGTTGCAATTTTATAATACAATAGATTATATATCTGTTGTAATAGATAATATATCTGTCGTGTCAGATATAGTACCTGTTGTGACAAATTGATTATTAGTTGAAATAGGTTGGTCATCTACTGCATTATGCAGATGTTCCCAGTCTGTCTGTCACACCAGATATACAATCTATTGCAATATGTAATCTTTCTATTGAAACTGATCAGTATTTTGTTGGAGCAAATTTAAAAAGTGGGAAGACCTATTATATAATTTGAAGCAGATGACCTACGTGTTACATCTCATATTGTAACATATGTCTAAATCTGTTTGATAAGATATGTCATCTGTTGTAGCAGGTGTATTATCTATTGCGATATTTGAATCTAGTATTCCATTTCAATTATCTTGTTCAAAAATAAGGATTAAATTATATTCATAGATAGCAAATAATAAATTGAAGCCTTCAAAAATTATATGAAATAAATAAAATGTAAAAAAATCATTATAGGCACAAATGGTCTACTCTACAAACAAATCAACAAGTTAAACCAAGGAGGATGGGTTATTACATCGATGGACTCATGCTATAAAGATCTAATCAATATGGACAAGTTGTTCTTCATCCGGTATTACGAAATTCAGCATTGGTCATCGTGGATCTTCAGTGTGGCTTGCATATGACTAGTAAGCTTTTGCTTCTCCGTATTTCCATAAAAGAGCAGCATATATTTTACGGAGTAATCCAGCATCAAGTCTATTATTTGGTACTTGTAATCCATCGCTTAAATACTCGACGTAAGCGGCAACAAAAGGATCGCAATTCCTGCATTTTAAAAAAATAGATAATCCATATCTTGTTGTTCACGAAAGCATTGTGAAATTTATGAAATAAAACTAAATCATGACACTTATACTTACAGGCTAACAATGGTTTGTTGAGCAATTCCTTCAACATATTGTACATCAAATGGATTACTCATTTTATCCTGGTATTCTTCAATCGTTTAATAATCAGTATAAACCTTTTGGTCCAAAAATCCACTCATATCAAGGGAAAGTAGGCAAAATTTCGACTAGCTTTTGTATCTTAGATGAAGGCCCGAAACGTCTCTTTTGTGACATCAATTTATAAACTTGGATGTGCCTCTCTTTTAGAACTACGACAACCAAAACCCAATGGATTTCATCACCACAATTGATTGGATGTACACTTCGTCGACCAAATGCCAAGGTAAGCTAGTCGGAATGCTAAAACCTTTGATGATGTTGATTAAGCATTCCTCATTTTGGGAAACTTTTGGTTGTTGTTGACAATACCTATCATATGTATTATTGACGTAAACTTTTTACAAATAATTGTCTGTTGAGTATCTATATTGTTCTTATATTTGCAACTTGGCCTTCTCTCGAAGGTAGTAGAAAATGACATCGATGTGCTGAGTATATTATCAAACATTTCATATTACGTGACAAAAAAATTAATACGCAGATGAAATCAAATAAAGTATTAATTAATAGTACTATATATGGCATTTAAACCTCATCATTCTAGAAAGTTTGGGGGTTCGACATCAAATAGAACCAATTCTTCTTTCCGTGATGTGCAACAACAAAGTCGAACGTAATAAAACAAAGACTCGATTCGTCACCTTTGTAGCATTCCTGATTTTGTTTCTACATAATGATTTATATGTATTAATGTCACATTCTTACAACAAGAATCATATAAACCAATATCTTTCAAAACAGATTTATGTACCTATTGGCATGATGCTTTAACAGCCCATCGGCATTCCATTATGAATAATCATTGATCAACTGCATTAGTTTTCTTAGAACCTCGTCCGAGATGTTGAGCCCTTCAAATGGGTAATTCTTCCGTTCTCCCAAACTTATAGACTCCACTTTTTATTTTTCTTTTGAAGCAGTTGATGGATTATAAACTGTGATATTATGCTCTTTAGCAGTGGCTTCTATCGTGACATCCACCTGGAAAGCTAAAATTGTCAATGCTAATTACAGATATACAACAGATTGTCCATGTATAGCAATATATGATTATTATGTTGCAATATATGGATCATCTGTTAGGATAGATTCGAATAGGTAAATCAGAGCAGTATAATAATTTTGAATAGATGATCCATCTGTTGCAACATAAGACTCATCTGTTACAACAGATAACGCATCTGATGCAACAGGTTAGACAACAGTTATAATAGATGTATATATCTATTTGATAATTTTCAGCAGACATATCATCTACTTAAAATAGATATGTGCCTATTTGTCTGTTGGAATAGGTGATGTACATTCACCTTCTGCGGCTCATGCTGCTCTCTTGTGGCCCTTGCATATGAACATTGGTGCTAGACAAAGACAGAGGCATTGTAATTTTGCTTTTTTCGATGCTTAATGGTGCCTTGGAAGTATCTTTCCTTCTCCTCTTAGCCACCTTGATCTCTAGTGGAGTGTATGGATATGAAATCCTTTTTGATGGAATGACACCCTTCTTAGATGCCATTTCCTTTACAGAAGCAGTTAGTGCATTAATAGTATTAATCACTCAACTGTGTTTTGTCCTGCAGTCTTGACATTTACATGAAGAATCGCTAGATGTGGAAAAATCTATACAATCAGTGTTGCTTTAAAAATGATAAGAGGAGCATCATTATCCCCAATAGTAGCACTGCTACCACTACCAGTACAACTACCATCGTCAACAGTAATACCCCCACCATCCAAAATTGTTTTTCTTATGATGGCTGTTGCTCCAAACAATTCCATTTGTATTCCATCAATGACCTTAGGGTTCGGTAAAGTTTGCATAGACTATAACATAAGAAAAAATGACATCCTCAACTCTCGGTTGGTTGGAACAAGCCACAGATGGACAATCTAAAATAAATTGTTACATACATTAGAATGATGATGAAATCATTTAATATAAACATTAATTATAACAAAAACTTGATTAGAATTGGACTCACTGCTTCCTTGGGGGGATTGAAAAGATCAAGAAACTTTGTATTTTTATTGGTTTTGGCCAACAACCATCTCAGAATTCCTGGACAAGAAAATTCTTCCTGGTAGTTCACTTGTTGTCTCAAAAAAGGAATGGCTTCAAATTCCCAAGCCTATAACATAACACCAATAAATCTAAAGCATTATTGAATAAAAAAATGATGAATCATATCATGATAAAAGAAAAATTTACCATGAAGGCCCATGGAAAGCCATATAAGTTGACTGTCTTTGGTGTCAATGGAGTCAACAAATATTGGACAGTCATTTTGAAGCTTTCATAACCCCAAGAATAGTTGTTATATGCCTCAAGAACCTCGGAGAGATTTATTAAACTGGTACTTATGTTGTTGTTAACGTCTCTCACCCAAAGAATATTATGTACAAACCAAACAAAGCACAATGATTGCTTGTGCTTCTTTGATAGTCCTTTGTCTTTCAACGCTTCTATCAAATTTTTGTTTTTGAAGCTTGGACCAACAATGGACACTAGGTCCTCACGATCACTTGCCTTGCCTTTGCCTTTTTTGGGTGTATGAGGTGCTTTCTTTTGGGTCAGAGTAGGTATAACTTGAGAAGCAGAAAAAGGATAACATTTTAGTCTGGTAACTATGGCAAACTCCTTCTAACTAAAACAAATAGGCATGCCATAGTAATTTATCCACACCTCATCCAACTTGTCTTTGTTTCCATACATAAGCCTATGCTTGAGAAGATCATTTACCATTTTCATCTAGAAATAAGCATTGTTGTCCACCAGCAAATTAAGATATTTCCCAAAGGAACTTTCCCTAAAATAAGCATCCAATTTTTTTTCTCGGAGTATTTTTCTGAAGGAGTTGAAATAGTTTCCCATGGATGACTTAACCAAGAAATCAGCCGTTAAATCTGTGGCACCATCACACTGCATTCTCATAGGATAATGATCAATGCTGAAGGTTTTGACCAAATCTTCAGTAGAAGGGCTATTAGCTTTTGGATCATCTCTGTTGAGACATCCCCCCCCCCCCCTTGTTCATTATTTTCTGCTTCTGATTGAGATAACACTTGTAAAGCAAGCTTATAGAGTGAAAGATGTAGCCGAGCAACTGCACTTATTACTTTACTTGGACTTGATTTGGTCTCTTTTCTTTTTGGAGCCATATTTTCTTAAATTAACTGGAACATAAAATAAATTATAATTTATTAATGCATCATTAAAAAAGGATAGAAGTAAATTTAACATGCACAACGGTAAAAAAATAATTCTAACAGAAAACACATCTATTGCACCAGGTATGTAATCTATTGCAATATATAACCGACCTATTGCAATAGATGAGTAAACCATTGGAAACAATAAAAACAGATCTCTAATCTATCCAACCTGGATGCAACAGATGAGTAAATTATTGGAAATAATAAAAATAGATCACTAATCTGTTACACCAGGTATGTTATCTGATGCAACATATAACCAATCTTTGCAACAGATGTGTAAATGTTGGAAACTATAAAATAGATCACTAATCAGTTAGACCAGGCATTTTATCCGATGCAATAGCTAACCAAATTATTGCAATGAATTAGTAATTCGTTGGAAACCATAAAATCATATCACTAATTTGGTACACCAGGTTTGTTATCTGTTGCAAAATATAAATGACCTATTACAATAGGTGAGTAATTCGTTAGAAAAATAAAAATAGATCACTGATCTATTGTACCTGGTATTTTATCTGTTGCAACATATAACTGACCTGTTACAACAATGAGTGATCCTTTGGAGAGAATAAAAACATATCACTAAACTTTTGAAACATATCACTTATCTATTGGAAAATTAGTTATCTGTTATATTAATATTGTTTAGATTTCGTCCAAATAGGACCGTAAAAATATATCACTAATTTACTACACCAGGTTTGTTATCTGTTGCAATATATAAATGACCTATTGCAATGGATGAGTAATCCATTGGAAATAATAGAAATAAATCACTGATCTGTTGAACCTGGTACTTTATATGTTGCAACATATTACTGACCTGTTGCAACGGATAAGTAAACCTTTGGAGAGAATGAAAATACATCACTGAACTGTTGAAACATATCACTCATCTGTTGGAAAATAAGTTATCTATTTGATCAATATTATTTACATTTCTTCCAAATAGAAGAGTCATTTGTCCCAACAGATAAATGATTTGTTAGATTGTTCATCTTTTGCATCAATTTTCATAGTTGCATCAGATTTTAATTTGTTGTATCAGATATTAACATCTGATGCATCAGATTTCTTCATTTGTTGTATCAGATGTCTTCATCTGTTTCATCAGATATCTTCATATGTTGCATCATATGTTTTATCTATTTCAATATCATTTTTTCCAAGACAAACAAAAAATCAACCTAGTAACACCAACACATCACACACATACACTAAGAACATCAACTGTGAATAAAAACTACCCACAAATCCGTATCAATAGTATGACAACAAGAAGAAGAAATGCCAGAAACTAAAGTTTTATTCAGTCCACATTTCAATAATAAAAGAGTAGTTGACTCAAGTTCCTCTATTTCTACATAATTTTTTACCTGTGAAAAAGGAAATAGGAAGACAAAGAACTCAAAGTTGTTGTTGTTGGAGAAGTATTCACGTCGATTGACGGTTGAAAGTCGAAAGAAAACTTGCCTGACTATTTTTCGCCAGTGATTGAGGGATAATTTTGCAAAACTGTTGGTTGGGAGAGAGTTTAGAGAAGCTATTGTGAGAGAGTGAGGAGAGAGATTGGTTAATTTGGATTGAAGAGGTGTGTGGGTTAGGTTGATTTTTATTTTTGAAAAGACTAGAAAGTTTTGAAAATATTAATCAACTCCACAATTAACTTAATCAAGTTTCCAAATGATGTTTGACCCTTTAAGTGAGTCAATGTCACCAATCCTTCATTCAAAACTTAAAAGACACCTTTCCTTTAATTTTCTCGAGTGTGTTATATAGAGAATGTTGGGAGTTGTGTTGTGGATTGTGAGGGAGATGAGTGTACGGCTGAAAAAATGGGGACATGTGAGGGAGTGGGTAAGTTAGTACGGAGGTTGAGGAAAATTTGAGAAATGTGGGGGAGTTGGGGTAGTATAGGATTAGGATTATCTTATCTTATCTTTTTTTTTCAAAAAAAAATATATAATAAAATATTAACTTAATTAGGTTTTAAAATACTAAGAAAATATAAGAAAAGTTTATAACTTGTTTAAAATAATATATAATTCAAAAATAATAAAATTAAGTACTATCTTAGAAATCTAAATTAAAACAAAAACATATTATTTGAAAATCTTTTATAAATTAAAAAATTAAAATAAAACATATTCTAGAATATAACTTTATTTTCTTAAACTCTTTTTCACAATTTTTAAATGAAACCTACTAAAAATGAAAATAAAAGATGAAAAAAACGTTAGACAAAAAATAATAATTTTTAATGCTAAAAATACATAAAATTTAGGGGAGGGTCAAATTTATGTGTCTACAAGAATACGACCAAACCTTACCAACCGTACCCCGACATATGACCTATACCCTTGTTCATATCTTGTCCAAAACCCAGAAATCTATAAAATTTTCAAAGGTTCCAAACCCAGGGTGTTTCAGTCTACCCCACTAGTATTATTTGTGTCGGAATGATGGACAAGGTAGGTCAAACACAAGCACGATTCATTTGAATTATCAAATATCAATCCAACCTTTAACCAAGTTTGCAAACAAAGAAGTGACCAAGAACGCATGCCTTTCACTCGAATATCTAGAGAAGAAAACAAATGCGGATATTTGGACTTTATGTTTTCTTCTGGTTCCCATGTAGCCTCTTCCGCCTTGTAATTCTTCCACAGAACCTTATCTGAGGCCATATCCTTGGTTCATAACCGATGAACCTGCTGACCTAATATCTCAATCAGGACCTCTTTATAAGATAAAATCTAAGATACCCAATCCTTCCAAAGGAACCACTAAAGAAGCATCACCAAGACAATTTCTCAACATAGCGACATGAAATACCGGATGAATAGAGTTCAAACTAGAAGCTAATTCAAATTCATACACCACATTACCAACCCTCCGAAAAACCGCATAAGGACTAACATAGCGGGCACTGAGATTCCCTTTTTTACTGAACTGCCTCACTCCCTTTATAAGAGATACCTTTTGGAACACCTTATCCTTAACTTCAAATTCCAAGTTTCAATGCCTTACATCTGTTTAGGAGCTTTGGCAACTTTGGGCAGCCTAAAGCCTTTCCCAAATCACCTTTACAGTTTCCATAGCCCGATAAACCAAATACAAACCAAACATATCCGCCTCACCAAGATCAAACCACCCAATATTAGGTCTATACCTCCTACCATACAATGTCTCAAAAGGGGACATTCTAATACTAGAATTATAGCTATTATTCTAAGCAAACTCTATCAAAGATAGATGCTTAGCCCAATTGCCACCATAATAAATAACACATGCACGAAATATGTCCTTCAATATATGAATAGTCCTCTCTCCTAGCCCATCCATTTGCGGGTGAAAAGCAGTACTCAGACTAACCTTAGTATCCAACCCCTTCTAAAAGGATGGCCAAAAGTTAGATGAAAAGTGCGTACCATGGTTATAAATAATTTAAATAGGTACCCCATGTAGCTTTACAAACACATAAAGACACAACTGTATATAGTCCTCAACTGAAAAGTTAGTTTATACTGGCAGAAAGTGAGCGGACTTTGTCATCCTATCTACAATAACCCAAACAAAATCAAATTGATTCTGGGACCGAGGAAGACTAGTAACAAAATCCATATTGATTACCTCCTATTTCCATTCCAGCAATTCAATTTCCTTTTATAACCCACCAGGCTCATATGCTCAACTTTAACTTTTTGGTACAACATACATTTGTCCACAAAATCAACCACATCCCTCTTTATTCTACTCCACTAATATATCTTCTTGAGCTCATGATACATTTTTAAAGAATCAAGATGAACAACATAGCATGATTCATGTGCCACATCCAAAATCATTTTTCATTTAACATCGACGATAAGAAAACATAACCTCCCTTGATACCTCAAGGTACCATCACTACAGATCTCAAAAACATTTACCTTTTGTCCACCAATATCACTTTTGATTTTTGTCAAGATATGATCCTACATTTTATTTTCCTTGATCTCAGCTCTAAAAGACGATCGAACAACTTCCTGTACCGTCATACCACCATCATTAGAGTCTAAGAGTCGATCTCTAATATTAGACAAATGGTGAATATCCTTCACCAATTCTAGCTTCTACTTATCTACATGAGCTAATCTTTCCATGGAAAACCTACTTAGAGAATCATCAACCACATTAGTTTTACCTCTAGTAGTAGTGAAGACTCATATCATAGTCCTTAAGAAGCTCCAACCATCTCTGCTGCCTGAGATTTAGCTCCTTCTGAGTGAACATATACTGTAGACTTTTATGATCATAAAATATGTCCATGTACACTCCATAAAAATAATGCAACAAAATTTTCAAAGAAAAAACCACCGCTAAAAGCTCCAATTTCTTTGTTGGATAATTCCTCTTATGTACCTTTAACTGCCTAGAAGCATAGGCAATCACCATTCCATGATACATCAAAACTCAACCAAGTTCCACTTGGAATGCATCGCAATAAACCATAACCCCTCATTACCTTCTGGCAATGTCAAAACTTGAGCCAAAGTTAGCTTATCCTTAAGCTTCTTAAAACTCCCCAGACAAGCATCCAACCAAGAAAACATCACCTTCTTCTGAGTTAACTTAGTCAATGGGGAAGCTATTAATGAGAAACTTCAAAAAACCACTTATAATACCCGACCAAACCCAAAAAGCTTTGAGTGTCGGTTGGAGTCGTGGGTCTAGGACACCTTGTAACAACAACCACCTTTTACGGATCCACCATGATCCCCTCACAAGAAATAGTATGACAAAGAAATATTAGCATTCAACCAAAACTCACACTTGGAGAATTTGGCATAGAGTTGTTGCTCCTTCAAAGTCTACAACACCATACAGAGGTGATTGGAATAATCCACCTCACTTTTAGAATAAACCAAAATGTCAACAATGAACACAATGACAAAAAGATAAGAAAAATAGCCTAAAAACCCTGTTCAGCTAATCCATAAATATCGGTGGGTCTTTAGTCAAACCAAATGACATAACCAAGAACACAAAGTTCCCTTACCGAGTACGAAAATCCATCTTAGGGATATCCTCCTCCCTAATATTAAGATGATTATACCTAGAACGAAGATCTATATAAAAAAAAATTTGGCACCTTGTAACTAATTAAACAAGTCATCTATCCGTTGGAGAGGATACATGTTCTTAACTGTTATCTTATTAAATTGCCGATAGTTAATGCATCACCGAAGGAAACCATCTTTATTGGGCACGAACAATACTGGTGCACCCTATGGGACACACTAAGATGAATAAAACCCTTATCCAAAAAATTCTTAAGTTACTTCTTGCATTCTCTCAACTCAGTCGGAGCCATTTTATATGGAGGAATAAATATTAGAAGAGTATCCAAAACCAAATCAATACCAAACTCGGTCTCCCTATCTAGAGGAACACTAGGAAGATCATTCAGAAAGACTCTAGGAAGCTCACTTACCACCAGAACCGAATTCAAAGAAGGACCTTCTGAGTTAGAATCATTGACCTGGACCAAATGTTAGAGACAACCTTTTAAGATTAATCTCCGAGCTCAATAATAAGAAATAAACCTCTCCTTAGGAGCTAGGGAACCACCCTTCTACTCAATAACCGATTCACCATGGAACCTAAAGTTAACCATATGGGTCTCATAATTTAAGGATGCGTAAAAAAGTGTAACCAATCCATCCCCGGAATAGCATCAAAATCCACCATATCAAGTTCAAACAAATCCACCAAAGTCTGCCTACTACCAACAGATACCACACACTCCCTATAGACTCTATAAGCAACCACAGAGTCACCTACCAGGCTAGAAATAGAAAAGGTATCCAAAATAACCTCAGGAATGAAACCAAAATACACAGCCAAAAATAGGGCCACAGAAAAGAGAGTAGACCTTGAATCAAGAAAATAATACATGTCACAAGAAAAGAGATGTAATATACGAGTCACGATATAAAATGAAGCCTCAGATTCTTGCCGAGTAGCAAGAGCATGTAACCTATTTCAACAGCATCTATACCGAAAGTAAAAACTGATACAGAAGCAGCACCCTTTGGTATAATATAAAAAGATGAAGCCACCAAGCCTTACTCGATCTTGAAGCACACTTGCCAACTGGAACGTTCTTGAGCCAATGGCATGGATGAGCATATTTAAACACCTATCCCTCCTCTCATCATAATAACCCTTATGCAACCTAACACAAAACCGACAAGAGGACATGATAAAACCTACTTTGCCCCACTTGCTTGAGATTGGGTAACCTATTCCCAGAAACTATTTCCATCTTGATGATGCTTATCATTGAATATTTTAGTGAGGAGCACCAACTATAGAAGAGGAACGAGAACTCCCCCATTTCTTCTTTGGCCACTTACCCCTATCGTGACTACCTTGCTGTTAAGCACCACCCCGTCAGATGACCTAAACTTCTTACCCTGCCTTTCCCCAAACTCAAACTATTTCTTTTTATCCTCCTTCACCTATTGCATATGAACCACCAATCTATAAATATCCATATCCTTGATCAGCAATGTAGTCTTGTTTTCAAGGATCAAATCCTGAGACAATCCAGAGGTAAAATTTCTCATCGTTACCCTCATATCAATAACCAATTCCAGAGCATACCATGATAACTAATGAAATCTCAAGGAATATTCCATGATAGAAACTTGTCTTAGATTGAAAAATTCCTCCACCTTCGCTTCTCTCAACTCCTGAGGAAAAAAAATATCCAGAAAAGCATTAGAGAAAGTCTCCCATAAAGTCGACTCATAAACATCACCTGTCACCCTATCTCACTCCTCATATCATTGGTACTCTACATCTTTAAGCTGGTAAGCAGCAAAATTCACCCCTTCCATATTCATGGCCTACATTACCCTACAATTTTTCTCTATTTCATCCAAGAAGCCTTGAGGATCTTTCTTTACCTTTATACCCATAAAAGTTGGAGGATTAATCTTCATAAACTAGCCAACACTTATGGACTCTACAGATGAAATACCATATGCATCCCATTAAGCTTGAGCAATAACCAACTAAACAATAGTATGAATTGATTCACAAAATTTTTTATTTGTTACCTCACCATGAAGAGGACTAGAAGCAACTGGTAGAATTATAAAAATATTAGGGATTATACCCCTAGACCAAGTATAGATCCTCTTGTCCCTTCAATATTGTCCCCAGTTAGGATAGAAGAGTTACATTATATCTCATATAGTCGAGGCAAGATCTGAAAAACAAACCAAACTAGGATTAGAGAAGATTCCAGGTCTTAGACTCCAAGCTTGAAAATAGAATACCAAGAAAGTAAAATATTCCTAAATGACTTGTAGCCTCTCCATTATAAGTGTGGAGCGCTACACATCCTAATAAGAAACTCTAGTCGACACGGCTTTGTGGATTCCCAATTGACCATTAAACTAATACGCTGATAACAAATTTACACTACCTAACCCAGGGACTTGTCGTAATAGGAATCCCAAGTCTAACTAGGACCCGAGACCACCCCTAATACCCAACCCAACCAAATATGCATAAACCCTAAGTCAGATATATTTCGAACAAATAAAAAGATAAATCATTTTATACAACTTTCAGACACTGGGATAGATTTATGACCAATGACATACCCAAACTATTCAAACCATCCAAACCCATCCAATAACCAAATTACCAAACCAAAACCATAAGCCAACATCCAAAATAATAACACTATTCCTGTCCATAACATAATATAATATAATGGAACAATCATAATTTTACTCTAAAGATATCATCCCTTATACCAATGTCAATACTAAGGATGACACAAATACCGATCCCTTCCATTCAAACCCATAGTAATCACACAAACGTCTAACAAAAAGAAAAATAGTATATGGTTGGGATATTTACCAATCATAGCCAAAACAAATATCCATAAAATAAAAAAGTATGTAAAGACATCCATGATAAGAAATGTACCTTTTCAGAATATGGATGCTTACTATTTCAATCCAATAGCTGATCCCAAATTCAATCACTAAGCAAGAAAAGTAGAATGGCCAGTTCCTACATCGTGTGGGGATACAGCCGACCGAAGATGGGTTAGCGGGTGAACGCTAGCATGAACTCATGATAAGGATAAAATAATGTCATCTTGAAAAACCAAGTAAACCATCCATATGCATACAAATAATACAAATGTATAACCATACTGAGTAAAGAAGTCGGGTTTAACATACCTTTAAAAATATTAACTTGGGTTTGTGTAGCTTAATCGTATACCTGATAAGTGTCCCATGATTACATTTGCTTGGGGGAATCCCATGTACCCCAAAAGATAATCATTTATATGTTTACTTGGGGGATTACCTTATACCCCACAAGGAGGTTTAATAAACCGTAACGATGACCAATAAACCTTACTATTTAGCATTTCCTTAATAACTTAGACAATTTATACCATTTAGAGCATTTAGGGTTCCACTACCAAACCATAACATACAATAGTTCTATTAAAACTCCAATAGTATAGTAAAAGCATTATCATAGATATTGTATCAAACATGTTGGGGGCATAGTGTTTACAAAACCAAATTTAATTACCTATAAACCATTCCCATGCAACTAATTGTCCCAACCACTATTAAAGCATGTAAAAGAATAATTAAAACATGGGAAAACAATAACCAAGCATTTAATATTAAAACCTCAATATATTTTTAAAAATCCCAAAACCATTGAATAAACATGCCACGAAAACAATGTATAAAACATGGCTTTAGTTGGAACTAATAGTGAAGGAGGAGTAAATACCTCAGATTACAAAATCATGGAGAGAATCACCCGTACAAGCCCTAAATTGTTCCACTAGATGAAATCCTACCCTTCCTTTCCCAAGAGTCTTAGAGAGAATTAAAGAGAGTTTCTAAATAATTAAGATTAGAATAATAGGGTGAATAACCTCCTAAGTGTGATATAAGTTATGGGGCCTCAATATGTTAATAAGGGAAATGTCAAGATTAACCCTACTTAAACAACCCAAAATCTCTGCTATAGGATATGCCAATCCAATTCCAGTCATATCCTGCAATACGAGTGTTACACACCACTTGTACCCAATGCCACTGCCTTGGACCCATTTCTATCTAATATATGACTTACAGTAACCAAGTCGTACCCAACCAAATAATTAGTAAACCTAAATCATATCCTTAGTAGAATATAATTAAAGGAAGTTTGAACACTTCCTATGTAATACCCTAAATCTGATACTTAGAATGCTATGAGCACCCAAAGGACCACAAGCTAACCCATGACTGATATATGTATCTGTATACTGCATAAAATCCTGAATAATGCAGAAACATGAACTAAAAGGCCGTAAGGTTCAAAACTAAACATAATATGAATAATATAACATCTTTGAGGGGTAATAGAATACCCAAAACAAAACTAAAAAAACTAAAGTCTAAAATATGATAGTCTAGAAAGCCTCTAACTGACTGAACTATTTGAGTAAGGAGTTGATGGGATATCTCCCCAACTAACTCCAACTAATAAATAGATTAATAAAATAATAAGGATATAATCATGTCCTTGAAAGGTGAGGACTCACTTCTAACTCTATCTACAGATATCTAGAATCTACTGTTACTTTGGAACTCGTGTCTCCAAATCAATGGTATAAGACACCATAGCACAAATGCGTCAGTACTTTGAATGTGCTGGTATGTATGTGAGGTATGCTGAATGCATAGGGTTCATATTCATGAACAATAATAATAATTGACTAACTATCATGAGCGTAAGAATACATGCATGAGACATAACAACTGACACTAATGCTGTGAGAACATGATTATTAAATCTGAATATAACTGATAACGTGAGTGACTATATCTGATAGTCCTGAATCTGATAGAACTATCAGAGTTCTATACTGTATCTGAATTAACTGTAACTGATAGTCTTAAAATCTAAAAAACTAACTGAGTTTTATTACTGAAATAGATTGACTATACCTGACAGTCCTGATTTTGCAACATGAAATTAAGGGAAGTAGTTATATAATCGGCATACCCTTGATATACCATTATGGCTTAGTTGGGGTCCAATCTAGAACCCCAATTGGAAGGGTGTAAATACTGCGCCACTTGTAAGGACAAGCTATAGATGACCCTTATCTGATAGTGTCCCCTATATGAGAATGGTAGGGCCCTTATTTGAGAGTGCTTATCCACCTCATGAACCCTTATCGACAATGTTGATGTCTCAACCTATGTTAGCTATATAGTTTTGGAATGCAAGGATGACTGCTAAGGATCATACCTTTATCTGATAGTGTGTGTCCCCATCCTTTTGTTCACTCAGTGCTAATTTCAACTCCCATCTGAGTGGACACTGAACATCAGCTGAATTTATAAGTTCTATTGACTGACGAAATACTACTGATATCTGACAACTCACTAAGGTCCTGAGATCATGGCGATTTCCTGAGTCATAAGACTGTCTGAAGTCTAACGATCATAGATTGACTGAGAGTATCATGAAAATATGACATGACTCTAGGCACACAGCTAATGTTTTGGGTACGAGTACTCCTAGGACTCGGTTGAAGAAAAACTGACCAACCATAACTTACTTAAATATATAACTAGTATCATAATCCCGAATACATTTATATAAGCATTCCAACGATGCATGTGATAGGCATAACTTGTTCATACATGGAGATTTCATGATATCATACTAGTTGGGCATTATTCCTTCATCTAGGCATTTAATCAAACACATGGTAGGAATAGCATATGTAGACAACATTATACAATAATTAATAATCATGATTCATCTCTAATTTCATCATCCTAGGGTTCATTCATAGTTTCATATGAATATACATCTATACAAATAAATTTCACGTAAAATTGATCACCCAACATGGATTTGAATTCAATTGATCATTCTCAACATAAACAAAATAAACCCCACATGAAATTCATAAAGAAATTCATAAACATAAACTTAGAAAGGAGATTCTTGGGTTTCATGGATGAAAGGAGTTCATGAATGAACACTACGCATACCGTAGTTCATGATTTTGTGAAGATTGATGGAGAAAGTTTCTTGGAATTAGATCTTCTATGAAAACCCTATCTTGTTCTTGAGAAGTTTTTGAGTGAAGAGAGTGTATTTTGGGTAAAAATTAGCTGAATCACGTGTTAAAGGGCTTAAATAGGGGTTGGAAGTTGACCTTTATAACCCTGGATGCATCATTTAATTTTAATAAAATTTTCCTGAACTGAACCCCTGGCGCAACGCGGCGTTATCGCGTCGTGTTACGGGAATTTGATAATTGGGAAATTAAGGGATGGCAAGACATGGAGCCATCATGTTTCCACTTTTTTTGGGACCTGGAACTTTGGTACGATGTGGAGAAAATCACACTAAGACACTGGAAAAGGAGAATTCTGAATTTGGGCTCTGGTGCGACGTGCCATAATCGTGGACCCATAGTAGAATTTTCCAAATGCCATTTCCTTTTGTGGTACGGTGCGCCACTGATTAATATGACGCTGTTTTATGATGGGAACTTTAAATAGTCGTAACTTCTGACCCAATTATAAGATTTGGGTTAATCTTATATCGATGGAAAGCTTACTGAATTTCCCATATAAAAATCTTGAAAATTCCTCATGGAATAACTATAATTCAATTTAGAAGCTAATACTAGACACTTTTTGTATGAAATTATCTAGGAAAAGTATGGGGTATTACAATGTCTCCCCCTTGAGAATATTCATCCTTGAATGATACTGAGTGAGAGGGTATAAAAAACAACTAACATACATACTGAACATGAATAACTGGAACATGATCTCATGACTGATATGACTAAAATGCTAAACATATAATACTGAGCATGCATATCTGATGCATGTGTAACTAATTCATGAATACATGATTGAGTGTTCTAAAGAACTAAGTTTCTCACAATGAGATTGCATGTCTGATGTATAATAAAATTACTAAACTAATACATACGTGCATGAATGAATATACAATGGTACTTGATACCAAGTTTCTAATGGGAACATGAGTATAAAGTTGCATACCAAGTTTGTGATGAACACCGAACATGAAACTGAGTAATCTTAAGGAGAACTGTTACCTTAAGATTGATCTGAGTTGGAAAAGAAGAGGTGAGGATACTTGGTACGCATGTCTGCCTATGATTCCCTAGTAACTCCCTCGACAAACTGATTTCGGCAAAGAACATTACCTAGAGGGACTTCTTTGTTCCTCAATCTATGAGTCTGATAGTCTAAGATTTCAACTGAAATCTCTTCATAAGTGAGAGTGTTTTGAACATCAATGCTCTGAATAGGGACTACAACTGATAAATAACCTACACTTCTTGAGCAAAGAGATATGAAAGACTGGATGAACTGAGGCTACATCTGAAGGAAATTTCAGCTCATAAGCTACCTTTCCGAATCGACTGAGAATCTTAAAGGGACAGACATATCAGGGACTGAGTTTTCCTTTCTTGCGGAACTCCTTCACTCCCTTGATGTGAGAGATCTTTAGATAGACATATTCACCAATATCAAACTTGAGATCTTTTATATGAACATCTGTATAAGATTTCTATTGGCTCTGAGCATCCCAGAGTCTTTCTCTAATCAACTAGACTTTTTATAAGGTGTCGAATACTAAGTTAGGCCCTATAATTGAGGCCTCACTAACTTCAAATCAACCAATTAGAGATCTACATCTCCTACTGTAGAGAGCTTTGAATGAATCCATCTGAATACTGGAATGATAGTTGTTGTTGTATGCAAACTCAATCAAAGGTAAGTGGTCATCCCAACTTTCCTTGAAATCGATTGCACACGCCCTTAGCATATCTTCTAACGTCTGAATTGTCCTTTCTGTTTGACAATCTTGCTGAGGATGAAAGGCTATACTAAGATGAACTTGGGTATCAAGACCCTTTTGGAATGCTTTCCAGAAAAATAAGAGGTGAACTAGGTACCTCTGTTTGAGATAATAGACAATGGAACATTGTCCAATCTGATCAACTCCTTGATGTAGAGTTTGGAATAATTCTCGACTTGATAAGAGGTATAAACTGGAAGGAAATAAGCTGATTTGGTCATTCTATCTACAACGACCCAAACTGAATTATGTTGATGACTAGTTTGAGGCAAACCCATCATGAAGTCCATGTTTACAACTTCCCACTTCCAAGTAGGTAAACTGAACTCCTGCATGGACCCACTAGGCTTTTGATGCTCTATGTTAACCTGCTGACATGTAGAGAACTTAGACACAAACTCTGCAATGTCTCTCTTCATCCCACTCCACCAATAGATTTCCCACAAGTCGCGGTACATCTTTGTGTCCCTTTGATGAATAGAGTAGCGCGCACCATGCACTTTTGTAAGAATTCACTGCCTTAAGTCATATACACCGGGAACATAGAGACAACCCTGACAATAAAGAACAATATCTCCCTCTTTTGAGAAAACCTCTATTTTTTTATCCTTAACTGACTCTTCAACTTAACAAGGCTGGGATCTCTATCTTGCTTTTTTTTTACCTCAAAAACTAGAGATGATTCTGAACTACTCTGAACCCACATATCACCCTCATTTGTATCGACTAAGCAAATGCCTAGTTTGGTAAGCTGATGAACTTCCTGAGCTAACTTCTTCTTACTGTCATCCACATGATCAACACTACCGATAGATAGTCTACTGACAGTGTTGGCCACTGCATTGGCCAGGCCCAAATAATAGAGGAAACTCATGTCATAATCTTTCA
This sequence comes from Capsicum annuum, assembly GCF_002878395.1. Taxonomy (NCBI): domain Eukaryota; kingdom Viridiplantae; phylum Streptophyta; class Magnoliopsida; order Solanales; family Solanaceae; genus Capsicum; species Capsicum annuum. Next base: position 97,616,829 of record NC_061118.1, read on the forward strand.
AGATCTCTAACCATATTATCTGATGAAGATTGAGATCTTTCTGAGAAAAGACATACTAAGGACTCTTACGTTCTGTGAAGACATCTACATGACCTCCGTAAAGATAATGCTTCCAAATCTTAAAGGCAAAGACTACGGCGGCTAACTCAAGATCATAAGTAGGATAATTTTTCTCATGGGGTTTGAGTTATTTAGAGGCGTCGTCTATGACCTTACTATGCTGTATGAGGACAAAACCCAAACCTACTCAGGATGCATCACAATACACTACAAACCCATCTGGACCATCTCGAAGAGATAAAATTAGAGCTGTAGTGAGTCGACTCTTCCACTCCTGAAAAATTTTCTCACAAGGATCTGACCACTAAAACCTGATTTTCTTTTGAATCAATCTGGACATAGGTGATGCAATAGAAGAAAATACCTTAACAAACCCTCTGTAATAGCCAGCCATACCCAAGAAACTCCTAATATCTAATGGAGAGATAGGGTAAGGCCAATTTCTTACTGCTTTGGTCTTTTGAGGATCTGCTCTAATGCCATCACTAGAAATGATATGAACAAGGAATGCTACTGACCTTAGCTAAAATCCACACTTACTGAATTTGGCGAATAGCTGATGATCTTTGACAGTCTAAAGTACTATTCTGAGATAGTCTGTATGATCATGCTCACTGTGAGAATAGAATAGAATATTATCTATGAAGACTATGACAAACATGTCCAAGTATTGCTTGAACCCACGATTTATCTAGTCTATGAAAGTGGCTGGGGTATTGGTAAGACCAAATGACATAATTAGGAATTCAAAATGACAAGCCAAGTTATGGAAAACTATTTTTAGAATGTCACATTCTCTGACTTTGAGTTGATGATAGCCGGATCTAAGGTCTATCTTAGAGAAATAACTAGCATCCTGAAGTTGGTCAAAAAAGTCATCAATTTTGGGAAGAGGATACTTTTTCTTGACCACAACCTTATTGAGTTGATGGTAGTCTATACACATTCTGAGAAAACCATCTTTCTTGCATATGAATAATACTGGAGTGCCCTATGGGGAAATGTTGGGCCTGATGAATCCCTTATCCAATAGATCATTCAATTGTTCTTTCATTTCTCTGAGTTCTGCGGTTGCTATTCTGTATGGAGGAATAGAGATAGGCTAAGTATCTAGATGAAGATTAATACCGAAGTGTATTTCCTTTTTGGGAGGAATTCCTGGAAGATCTTAGAGAAAGACATCTGAATATTCATTCACTACTAGGAATGATTCAAGACTGAGAGTCTTAGAACTGGAATCCTTAACATGAACAAGATGATAGACACATCCCTTAGATATTAATTTCATTGACCGAAGGTAGGAAATAAGTTGACCTCTGAAAATGGATACACTGCCCTTCCACTTTAGGATGGGTTCATTTAGGAACTGAAACTGGAATATTCTATTTTTTCAGTCTACTGTGGCATAGCAGGAATGAAGCCAATCTATGGCGAGAATGGTATCAAAATCAGTCATCTCTAATTCGACTAAGTTTGCTAAAGTGACTTTTTGAAATATCATAATCAGGCAGTTCCTGTATACCCGGTGGGCTATGATGGTTTTACCCACTGGGGTAGAGGCTGAAAGGGGCTCTACTAGAAATTCAGGACTAATTCCAAAATTGCCTGCTATATAGGGAGTAACAAAAGATGATGAATCTCCTTGACCTAGCAAAGCGTAAACATTCACATGAAAGATCTTTAACGTACTAGTAACTACATCCGAAGAATTTTCCTGATCTTGTCGAGATTGAAGAGAATAGAGATGATTTGGGCGTTTCCCACTAGTAGAACTAGTGGTGAAACCCTGCTGATTCGGGTGACCAAATTGAGTTAAGGAGTGAAGATGACACTGATAACCTGACTGAGGGTAGTCTCTGACTCTGTGGCCTGGCTTTGCACAATCGAAATAGACATTGCTACCAGCTCTGCAAGCACCCTTGTGTTTCTTACCATATGTCTGACAAAGGGGATTAGTTTGGGCATTACTAACACTCCCCTGAGACTCAGAGCCTAGCACTCTATCTCTGTTACCCTCCCTAAACTTTGGAAATTAGAGTACTGGCTGAAGAAGTGGCTTGAATTGATGACTTAGGATGAAACTAGGAATGGTTTTCTCCTTCTGATTTGGGCTGAGCAAAGTTGAAACTACCATTCTTCGCTATTTTATTCTGCTTCTACCTCTGCTTAATCTTCTACTCTTATATCTGTTGAGCATGAGTCATAAGCCTGGCTAAAGTCATGTCACTATTTAGCATGGCAGATCTGCACTCATTTACCACACTATCATTTACCCTTAAAGCGAACTTACTCATCTTGGCTCTGCTGTCTGCAACCACATGAGGGGCATGTCTGTCTAATTGAGTAAACTTAAGAGAATACTCTTTAACGATTATATTGCCCTACCTGAGGTTGATGAATTCTAGAACCATAGCCTCTCTAATACCTTGGGGAAAGAATCTGGCTAAAAATGTGGTGACAAACTCCTCCCACTCTATAGGACCTGCATCATCTGACTTTTTTGACTTCTACTATTTGAACTAAGTATGAGCCACATCCTGCAACTTATATGCAGCTTGCTCAGCACTATCAATAGTGTTCACCCCCATGATGTCTATCACCTTCTGAACATGATCAATGAATTCCCGAGGGTCCTCATCTACCTTAGAACCAAGGAAGGACGGAGGATTCATTCGGGTGAAGTCCCGAATCCTAGATGCTGCTGAATTGGACACTGGGTTGGCCAAAATAACTGTTGGCCATTTATTTTTAGCGAAAACTAACTGAGCAAAAGTAGTGAATGTAGCCCTAAATTTCGCATAAGAAATAAGATTGCCCAAAGGATCTTTGGGCTGAAGGTCGGACTGATTTTAGTTTTTTTTAGAAGGCATGTTCTGTAGAAGAAAGGGAGAAATAGATTAGACTGAGAGATTTACTTGAGATTATGCTCATTGGCATGACATGAATACTCTACTATATGCGGCTTTCAGATTTCCTAGGACTCTATTGAACCTTATTCTCTGATACCAAGTTTGTAAGGCCCTAAATCTGATACTAGGAATGCTACGGGGTGCTCATGACCCCAAAGGACCACAATCTTACCCATGACTGATATTTTTACCTGTATACTATATAAAATGCTGAATAATGCGGAAACATAAACTGAAAGGCCGTAAGGTTCAAAAATGAATATAATCTAAATAATATAACATCTTTATGGGGTAATAGAATACCCAAAATAAAACTTAAAATATGAAAGTCTGAAACATGAGTAAGGAGTTGATGGGTATGTCCCCAACTAACTCCAACTAATAAACTGAATAATGAGATAATAAGGAAATAATCATGTCCTCAAAAGATGAGGACTCACTTCTAACTTTTTTAGTGAAAATCTAGAATCTATTGTTGCTCTGGAACTCGTGTCTCTAAACCTATGGTATAAGACACCGTAGTGCAAATGTGTCAGTACTTTGAGTGTACTGGTATGCATGTAAGGTATGCCAAATCCATAGGGTTCATATGCATAAACAATAATAATAACTGACTAACTATCATGAGCGTGAGAATACATGCATGAGACATTACAACTAACACTAATACTGTGAGAACATGATTACTGAATCTGAGTATAACTGATAACATGAGTGGCTGTATATAATAGTCTTGAATCTGATGGAACTATCTGAGTTTCGTACTATATCTGAGTTGAGTGTATCTGACAGTCCCAAAATCTAAAGAACTATCTGAGTTCTATTACTGAGATTGATTGACTATATCTGACAATCTTGATTCTATAATATGAAACTGTCGGAAGTACTTATCTAACCGATATGCCCCTGATACGCCATTATGGCTGAGTTAGGGTCCAATCTATAACTCTAATTGGGAGTGTGTCAATACTTTGCCACTGGAAAGGACAAGCTATAGGTGACCCTCATCTAATAGTGTCCCCTGTAGGAGAATAGTGGGGCCCTTATCTAACAATGTTTATTTACCTCATCAACCCTCATCGATATTGTTGATGTCTCAACCTATGCAACCTACATAGTTATGGAATGCAAGGATGATGGATAACGATCACACCCTCATCTGATAGTGTGTGTCCTCATCCTTTGGTTAACTAGGTGCTAATTTCTACTCCAATCTGAATGGACACTGAACATGATTTACTGAACTGAACATGAGATGAATTTCTAGATTTCGTTGACTGATGGAATACTACTGATATCTGACAACTGACTAAGGTCATGAGATCATGGAGATTTCCTAAGTCATAAGACTATTTGAAGTCTAAGGATCATAGCTTGACTGAGAGTATAGTAAAAACATGACATGGCTCTAGGCACACAGCTAATGTTTCGGGTACGAGTACCCCCTGGACTCGATGGAAGGAAAACTGGCCAAGCATAACTTACTTGAACTTATAACTAACATCATAATCCATAATACATTTATAGAAGCATTCCATCAAAACAACATAACTTGTACATACATGGGGATTTCATTATATCATACTAGTTGGGCATTGTTCCTTCATCTAGGCATTTAATCAAACATATGGTAGGCATTACACATGTAGACAACATTATAAAATAATTAATCATCATGATTCATCTCTAATTTCATCATCCTATGGTTTATTCATAGGTTCATATGAATATGCATCTATACAAATCAATTCCACATAAAATTGATCGCCCAATATGGATTTGAATTCAATTGATCATTCTCAACATAAACAAAAGAGCCCCATATGAAATTCTTAAAGAAATTCATAAAATTAAACTTAGAAAGGAGATTCTTGGGCTTCATGGATGAAAGGAGTCCATGAATGAACACTACGTTTACCTTAGTTCTTGATTTCATGAAGATTGACGGACAAACTTTCTTGGAATTGGATCTTATATGAAAATCCTAGCTTGTTCTTAAGAGGTTTTTGAGAGAAGAGAGTGTATTTTGGGTGAAAAGTGGCTGAATCATGTTTTAAAGGGCTTAAATATGGGTGGGAAGTTAACCCTTTTAACCCTAGACGCGAAATTTAATTTCAGTAAAATTTTCCCAAACTAAACCCTTAGTGCGACGTCGCACTATTACGCCATGTCACTAGAATTTTACAATTGGGAAATTGAGGGATGGCGCAATGCAGAGCCATCGCGTTTCCCCTTCTTTTGTGACATGAAACTTTGGCGCGACACGAAGGAAATCACGCTAAGACACTGGAAAATGACAATTCTGAATTTAGACCCTGGCGCGACGCTCCGTAATCGCGGACCCCTACTAGAATTTGTCAAATGCCATTTCCTCTTGTGGTGTGGCATGCCACTAACTAATATGGCGCTATTTTACGATGGGAACTTGAAATAATCGTAACTTCTGACCCAGTTATCGGATTTGGATGAATCTTATATTGATGGAAAGCTTATTGAATTTCCCACATGACATTCTCGAAAAATCTTGAAAATTCCTCATGCAATAACCTTCATTCAATTTAGAAGCTAATAATAGCTATTCTTCAGATAAAATTAGCTAGGAAAAATACGGGGTATTATAGCCTACCATACGAGTTAATGGAATGACTCGTATGCAACCATACATCTCATACCAACCAAGTCATAATAATTCTAGAAACCAATCCAACCCATCAAACAAAACTGGTTAGTATATGACCAAACCTTACCAACCATACCCCAGCGTACGACCTGTACCCCCTAGTGGTATCTAGTCTAGAACCCAGAAATCCAGGAAATTTTCTAAGGATACAAAACCCAGGGTATTTCACTAAGGTAACAGTCTTGGTAAAACAATCCATGATCACATGACAATGGGATAATCAGTCCATGCCTATGTAATAACAAAATCCACCATGTCAAATAAAACAGGATCAACATGAGTATCAATACCCTAAGAGTCATAAAATAAGATCTGAATACCCGATCTACTACTAAAGAATTACCCACGGTAGTAGATGCACTCAAGGGTACAAAAATTAATCCCATGAAAACTCTAATCATGGAATAAAATTAGAATACACAAATAATTAAGATTATCCCAGATTAAATAAAGCAAAGGCCAACTGACGGCAGACTAAAATCATGCATGTGATAACTAAATCCAAAGACTTATCTTGGGTCTCTCAGGTACTACATACAACTGACAATGGCTGACACATCATTGGGCTCTTGACCATTCGTGTCTCTTGCCTACCTAAGAGCCTCCATAATCACCCTGGGGACAACCCCTATGACCATTCAAACTAACTATAGCTGAGGTATGAACTACTCTAATAGTGCGAACACTCTAAGCAACGATATTAATTGCCCCATGATTAGGGAAATCATGTGATTAATGATAAAAAACTCCACAACCATATCATGTCACCTAAGATGAACTAGAACTAGAAGATCTAGCTAACACAAAATAACCGCCACGACTAGAATAACTAAAAGATGAACTTCTCAAAGAATAACCACAACTCTGACTAGGGTGATCATTACTACAAGGCTGACCTCTATCAGTAATCTGAAGCACTATTTAAATAGGTGTACTAGGCTAACTCTGATGCTAATAGGATTGAAGAAGAGAGTACCTACTTTGATAACCATAACCTCAAAATTGGGAGCTACTACGACTACCACTAAAACTATACTAATATCTAGGTCTCTTATTGCTTCCATTTTAGGACTTCCAAATATATCTCCTCCTTTACCTAAGCATGATTAGAAACCTTAGTAAAAGACCTATCTTCAATAGTCAAAATCTAAGTAGAAATGCAAAGATAAAGTATTAATCTTTGAACAAAGCGACGAACCCTTTAATACTTAGTATCAAGAATATAAGTAGCACGCCTAGCTAACTCTTAAAAATGAGCCTTATACTTTACAATAGTCATGGATCACTACTCCAATATATAGAAGTGATCCCTGCAGAGATCTCTAAGGCTGCAAGGAATGTAGTTGTCCAAGAAAATTTCCTAGAACTAAGCCCATGTAAAAGTGAAAGATCTAATCATCCTTGAATAAGGATAACCTCTCCTCCAATATCGAGTTGTCAAGTCCAACTAAATTATAGTGTATTCCATACCATGAGTCTCAACTAGGCTCAAATTACGAATCCTATCCTTATAAGAAATTACAAAATCATATGGATCTTTACCCAATACACTAGAAAATTTATGCGGAGCCAATATAAAAAATCAACCATCTTCTACTCCTCAACATACATAGTAGGGTTGGTAACCACTAAATAGGACACTGCCATATGAGTAATTACCAGCACAGGAAGGGTCTCATGTTTAGGAGCTGCAGTCACAGGCTGTGCCTCCGCCTCTATACCTGTAACACCCAACATTTTTGTGCTAGAATTCAAACTGTATTTCCTAAGTATACAGACCTAAATCCAATGATTCTAGGTCTATATCTATGTGGTGATCAATTATATAGTGTAAAAATGTTCTTTTATATCAGAAAAGATCATAAAAATCTCCTAACTCAAAGACAAGTAGTAAATGCTTCTATTTATTAAGTTTTAGTGAACATATCAACTTGGGTCAACTTTCAAGGACCATTACACATTGTACATAATGAGTTACCTGTGGTACCATATATCAAAAAAAAGATCTTTGAATGTTATTTCCAACTCATTTGGTTTCATCTTAATCTGATATCAAAGCAAAAGGTTATACTTATTTTACTTTAGTATGTCAATCTGTCAATAAAGTGATGACCTGAGCTGATTAGTCGTCAACTAAGTGAAGACTATCAACCAAGTCATCAGCCAAAACTAGTGATCCATCAGTTTAAGCTGCCAAATGATGACCTAAGTTGATAGGCCATCAACTAAGTGACGACCTATCAGCCTAAGTCATCACCTATGACCAGACTTGATCAACCACACCCTTAAATAGTTTTGAAGGGGTATTTTGGTACTTTCCCTCACCCCATGACATAAATCATGTATTAAACTATATTAAGTGATAAATACCAGTTTCTCATCACTCATAATTCTCTCCATTCTCAGGAATAAGAAATTTAGGGTTTCCTCTCAAGTTCATTTCCCAAAAATAAGATTCAAGCCCTTTTTCAAGAAATCCAAGAAAATGTAATTCCCAATCAAAGAACATTCAATAAAAGTCAATTCACTTTAAATATTAAAGCTCTACGGTATGTTAGATGTTCATCCATGGGCCCTTTTCACCCATGGATTCCAAGAATCCATCTTTTATGTTTTAAATCATTAAATTACATATTTATAATGATTTATCTCCATGAAGCTTTTATGAATTTAGATTATACATGATGTTTACAATATATTTTCATTGAAAGAAACCCTTATTACATATTTTATGAATTATGTCCATGAACTTACATGAATTTTAAATTTTTATCATGTTTCGATGAAATTGTTAGTGATATTAAACCTTACATGTTTAAATGGTGTTGTTTGTTGAACTTAAACCCTAAAAGGTGATATTAAAAGTTAAATCATGCTATTTCTACAAGTTTTAAAACTATTCCCATGCTTATTTTAAACCATGAATTGCAAGGGTTTGATGAAATGCCTAAATGATTAGGTTTTGAACAATGACTACTTATTACATGTTTACAAGTTAAGATTTTGGAATTTGTTTTCAAGTAGAATGCATTATAGTGTGTTTTAAATATTATGATTTCCATATCATGTTCTTGAGAATTTGGAATAAATCCTCAGTTTATGATTTTGATATGTGGTCAAAATCATTGCTCGTTGTTTGGAATAATACCATAGCTCATTGTTCCTAACATTTTGACGAGGATCATTTAACAACTTTTAGGAGTTTTTCTAAAGGTTGTGTACCATGAATTGTTCCATCATTGGATCGGATGTGGAATCCAACTCTTGGACAAACCTTGAAAAACTAACATATAGGACTTTTATTTCAAAAGCACAATGAATGAATTGTTGCATCATATAACAACCAGTCCTATGATCAATCAGTTCCTAGGTATGTTTCAAATGATATTATGGAACGAGAATATAGGATAAGTTGTTGTCATATGCAATGGACTAAGGGATGAGTACTGGTCAGCAAACTTGAATTTTAATAAATAGACCCAACCTGGCCCTACTCGGTTAAGGACTATAATCACTAATACCTTCTATACATAATGCTCTAACCTATACTAAATTTCCAATTCAAACAAAGTAAATAGTACTCTCTGAAAATCAAAACTCCACAACCTAACAATAAAATTCCTGAATTCTCTAAATTAATTTCTACTTGGAATTCTTTACCTATATGTCAATTCAAGATTCTTTACCTTCTTCGTCATCTGTCTCTAGTCCATCTAAATCGTTAGGAAATTAAACATGTCTCATATCTCGATAAAAATTTGTCATGCAAGTATGGATACCTCTATGAAGTACACTGCACCATTTCAATTCCTCTTTACCAAAGGCAATCATCTTCATTGTCAAGAACTCAATAAAGAATGTTTGTTGAGAGGTTTCATTACCTATTATTCATAGCTTGAAAAATATATGGATAGAGATAGTTTTTCCTTGTGTCAAAAGTAGCATAATAATTTGTGGTGCTTTAAGTATGATAACAGTTCTGACAAATAGAGTTTTGAGATAGTACATTTTTGTGCTTTTGTTGTGTAAACCTGTTAAACTGGTGTTGTTATTATGGTTGTAGTATGACTATCCCTCAAGTTTTAAAATAAACTTCAATATCTAATTAATACAAATAATTAAAGAGGGACGGCTTCAAGAGCTAACCAATAATATGTTGTATTTTGCAACGGCTCATACGCTGGATTGTTTGGGTAATCTAATTACCCTACTATAGGTTACATTGGATAAGACCTCCAACAATCATTATATAACATAGTGAGTCATTGTATGCACTTATTTTGAGATGGATAAATTATTAGCATTCAGGAAATTCTTGCCACGACCCATAGAACAAATCATCTTTACTTACAATGACAAATTTTGAGGGTCATCATGAGAGTCTGCTTATACTATATTGCTATATTACATTGTGATTGTTGTTACTATTTATGTATTCCAAAGGTACCATGTCACCTAAAGTTAAAAAGAAGCAATAAGATGAGGTAGACCACAAATAAATAACTTCCAAGTGGGCACTAAAAGACAAACCCACTGTATCAGAGCCTGAATCCATGGAATCTAGTGGGTCGGAGGAAGAGTGCCCAAGTTGCCCAACTAATGAACAATACAAAGCTTAAACCACTAGGTCCAAGGCTTACAGCTCTTAAGAAATAGTGCTTGCTCTACTCCTATTATATCACCTAGTCTGAAAATAGAGGTGTATCATCAAGACAAAATAAGTGATTCTGTAGCTTAAGAGTATAATAAAAAAGTGAATTTGAGAATAAGAAGTTAGAAGAAGGTTCCAAAAAACCTTGTACAAAAGCTTCTAATAAAGCTAGTATAAAAGCTACTCCTCTGAGGGATTAGACATAAGACAATAAAGTATTTGAGGTTCTCAGTTTTATATGATGATAGGTTATCTATCAACCAGAAAGATAGCATAAAGTGGACCATCCAAGAGTATTCCCGAATTTTTTCTTAGGCTTTCAAAAGAGTTCCTTAGCTGTGAAGATTGTTCGACAAATATAATTTGGAGTGGAGGGTGAAACCACTAAATATGTACTTTTCTAAGCCAACTCTATAGAAGCCGTGGAAAATATGACTACTTTAAGAAAGGAGAAAGACATAAGGAAGAAGTCGAGGTTGGACGTAGTGGTGGCTTGGGGTCCAGTTGTTAACATTACTTCAAAAACCATTTCTAGATTCCTATATAGTTAAAATATGGAGGCCCAAGAAGCCACCTAAATGTATGACTACCAGAGCATAAAATTGAATAGATTTAAGCAGTTGAGTTCGAAAGAAAACTTAATCCATATTTAAGTGGATGGAGAACCACATAGGAAAAACAAAAGACGATATCAAACAGGTTACTAGTGGTAGCCAATTACAAAGGCTTCATTGAAATTCCTTGCTAAATCATGGGGGATGATGGTCAAACATTGGTCATCACTGATATGTAATGATAATATTTTTTGCGCTGACTGAATGGACCTTATAGTTTCTATTATGCAAAGTTTATATAACAACCCGAAAAGTTCCTTAGACTTTGGCTCTGTGGGCCTGTCATTTAGAGAGCTTAGCCAAATGTCTTGAAGATTGAAATTTCTCCAGTGGTACCAACTATAACGGATGATTCATCACCAGTCACAATAAGTCATTTTACCACTCGATCTGAGTGAAATTTTCCCAAGTACTAAAGGATGAAAATCCTTCCTAGGGCAATGATCTTGATACCTAGACATAGTCAGACCCTATGAGTCATAGTTTCCATCTATAAGAGAAAACTAGAAATTAGCATTTGGTATAGTCCCAATGAGTCAACAAAACAACCTATCATCAATGACGATGAGTCAATATGACCAGTCATTCTTAGACCACAACAAAATTGGTTGGTCACAATGAATCAGAAATAGTTATATTTTAATTAGGGTGTTTTCATACTTTTCCAATTTATTAGACCTAAACTACATTATTTTAAGAATTATGAGGGACAACTAAAGGTACTTAGATGTTTATTTCCCTCATTATTTCTCCAAACACAAAAATATTAGAAAAGGCAATTTTTCTTCTATCAAAGTAGAATTAGGCTTTTTCATCTCAAACAAAAAATCAAGCTTCTATTATGGAAAATATTCACTCTAGGTATGTAGGATTTCATCAATGGGTATCTTTTAACCCATTTAATGAGTAGTGAATTTACCACTCAACATTCATGTACACTACTATGATTTGAATATATAAGTAAGACATATTTGCGGTTAAATAAACTAATTCCCATATTTTCCAGGTATACAAGTGCTGAGAAGAAAAAAAGCAAATTTGATCATAAAAGGAACAAAAAGAGAATAAAAGTGCAAGATTTGGACAAGCTGAAGAAGGGAGCAGGATCTAGACCTTAGCTACCGCGATCATGGGATAAGGTACATGATCGAATTGAGTCAGGCTAGTCAATAAATGGAAATTATGACCAGTCCTCCGCGTTCACAGTATGTGCAACACGATCAAGCCACCATAATCGCGTGAGTGCAGAAAATGACCCAGGGGCAAAGATATAATTTGGCCAACCGACTCTAAATCCTATTAAGGATCAAAATCCATTCATTCTAGGCATCATCATCATCTCACGACCCTACCTCCCATCTTTATTTTTGGGTTTTTGTAATATTTTTGAGCTTGGGGAAAAATTTGTACTAATCTTAAGCGGAGAAGACATTAGAATGACTTCTAAATGTAGAATTGGCAAATCCCATTGAGGATTAATTGAGAATTAAAGTGTTGTTTTGAATTTTCTTTATTTTTAATGAATCAATTTTGATGGAGATTTTGTTTTATTTTTGCTTATTATCATTTTATGTACCTAGTTCTTCCTGTTGGGGTTATGTTAGAATAGAATGCATTTATGTGTGGGTTATGATTCATTTGCATATATGCTAATGCCTTGGTGTTGGATTCTACTCTTTCTTGAGAAAATTGATCGGGATTTATGGGTGAAATCTATAAATACCCAAAAAGGGTTTGTGGGTGAAAATGCCGAAGCTTTTGAAATCCTAAACCATCCTTTAAAGAGGGATTTGGGTGACCTTTAGGAACCTTCATAATCCTTAAAAGAGGGATGTGGGAACCAACACAACAGTAGACAATTATTGCACTTAGTTTGCTAATTTTCACCATATTAGATATAAGGGTGATTATGTTGTTGACTATCCCTTGGGTATCATCCTAGAAAAGGGGACCTAATTTAGGTATTGGGTAGCTTTAATTGACACACTCATAAGGTAATAGAACGGGTCAATGAGTGACATTTTTGAAGATTTTTAAAGAACTAGCCTCAAGAACTTTAAACCTAGCCTACCATATCATCAACGATTAGAGTTTGCACCGAATCATCACGTACCCATGCATAACTTGCCCCTTAAATTTTGTAATGCCAAGAGCTGTGCCTAATTAATTACAATCTAATTATTCTTAGTCTCGAATTAGTCCCTTAGAAGCCCAAGAATTACTTTCACATTAGAAAATATTAAAAGCCCCCAAACCATTTTGTACCATAGGCTTGAACCTAGCAAGAAACTTTTATTGATTTACTCAATCGACACTCACATTGTTCCTTGTGGATTTGACCCCAAATTTTTGTTGGGTAAATATATTGACAACGACCTCCTTTCACTTAAATTGATATTTAAGTTGAGCATTATAATAAAATGTCACCATTTTTGGGGAACAATCTGGCGTAATGAGTTTATTTGGAATTTTGTTTACTTGCTTTGATTCAAACTTGTAAATAGTTGTTTGGGATTTTATTTTGTTTCTTTCATGAGTTAGATTTTTATTTATTTGTTTAGTTGTTACTATGTCATCTTGGAATGAATATAAGTTTGGAGGTTTGAGATCTTATCTTGATGATCCATGTCCATATTGTGGTGGACCTAACTTTTGGCAAGATTGTAGATATGATCCCCTGAGAGATATGTGTGCAACATCTCAATCTTATAGGAAGTATGGTTGTTTCTATGTGATGGCCGAGATGGACATTCAAGTGATTATCCAAATGCCCCTAACCCCGTTATGCTAACCCAATTGCTAATTCTTCTTATGATTTTGATAGGTTTTATGGTCAAGCAGAGATGAATAAACCATGGGAAAGAGTGATATTGATGCAATGCTTCAACTTATCTTAGATCAAGTAGAAACAAAATAGGGTAATATACAACTCATGTATCAATATATGGTGGCATTTAACGAGGAAATAAAGAAGATAGAAGACAAGGGAGGTTAGTCATATAAATAGTATTCTAAATGAGCTTAACATTGAAAAATCCTTAGTGATTTCCTAACAAACTGAACCAACCATGAGAGAAGATGCCAAAGTCAAGGAAATAGTGCTAGAGTAAAAACAAGAAACCAAGCTAATATCTTATGATGACTTTAGTCCATTTTGGGGAAAAATTTCTAATGAGGATGCAACTCCAGAACTAAGGGATAAACCTTATTCAGACCATTTTTCAACATTGCACTTAGAGGATGTGATGAAAGTCCATCTACCTAAGCGAATAGAGGATCGTGGGGAGAAGGAGCCCAACTCCTACATTTAGGAGTTTGATGTTCTTAAAGAGAATTTGAGAGCCCTATACTTAAAGGCCAAGGATCACAACTTCTGAAGTTCAACTACTGACTTGTTGATGTTCCTACCAACCCAATGAGCCTACTAAAAAATTTGATATAAAGTTAGGTAAAAGGTTCAAGTCCTTGGAGTGACGTGATAGAACTTGTTTCATCCTGCCCTTGCATTTTCCTAATGAACTTCAAAGATGTATTGATCAAAAATTAGGAAGAAATTTCAAATCCTCTAAGTGGAGGCATAAATGATAAGAAAACGAGGAGTCATAGCGCGATGTTAAATCAAGCACCTGATGGGAGACAACCAATCATTTATTGTTTGCTCCATATACTTTTAAATAATTCACATAATTTTGATGTTTTCTAGGTACTTAGGATATAGGATAGAAGCCAAAGATAGGGGAAAACCAAGTTTGATATGTATGGCAGCCATGTAGAAAATAGGGCAAAATAAGGGAGAAAAATGCCTCAGGTACTACGATCGTAGCCTGAGGATCGTTATCGCGATACCATAATCACATCAAATATACCGCTATCACAACAGCTTCTCCAGCGTGCACCTTAGTTATCATTGTAGTTTCAGGGATACCTTTTACCTTTCTTATATTTTTGTGTTATGTAGTAAGGTCAATACAAGTCTTATAGTTGGGAGTGCGGCCCTATGCTTGTGTGTGTTCATTGGTTCTAATACTCTAACTTAGTTTATTCAAATCATGGAGATTTTGTGAATTGATTATTTTCATTATTTAGTTTTATAATTCTTTTAAAAATGATGTTGGACGAGCCTTTCCCTATAATAAATTGATTGGCAACATTCTTAAGGTAAAAGAGTCATGATTTAGGTTTGATCTATAGATGCAGGTGAAGTCAGAGTACTCATAGCATCAAGGCTATAAGTGCAAGGAAATTCTGAGTACCTGTGGCATTATGGATTTGGGATTGCATTTATATCATTGTCGAAGTTTGATTACCCATATGGTTGATTTGCCCATATGAAGCTAAAATGTAAGAGCGATACTTCGGTTGTTGTCACGGTTAAAAAATTGTGCATGGTACAAATGTAAAGCAAACACCCCCTCCATACAAAAATTTTCAAAAATAAAGGCCATAGATGTGAGCGGCATTGTAACAATTCTTTTTCTCATTTTCTGACTCCAAATTTTCTACTTGTGAAAATTGGTAGATACTCCATTTATTTCTCTAGAGGGAGGGGCAATTGATCCTCCTTGAAAAATTTGCATGCCATGTGTGGTGAGCTTATTTGTTTTAATCTCATGTATACTTGTACATCTAGAACTTGCCCCATTAGTCTCTCAAAGATAATTGTGATTGTATTTCATTAAGGAGATGATCTTAGGACATCTTTGCGACATTGAAAGTCCAAAGCCTACCCTTTTATTGATTTTATCCCTAGTGAAACACCCTAGGAATAGGACCCTTGGAAAAGTTCATCGATTTTGGATCTCTTATTCTTGGGATAACTCTTTGGAGTCATTCTTACCCTTGGGTATGACTCGTAAGCATTCTTGAGGTTCCAAGAATACCCTAGGAAGTAAGGTTGGTTTAGCAACTTCCCAAGGTATGGGTCATATGGGTAAGAGTCGTATAGGAGCATACGAGTGGCATAGGGAAAGTCATATGGTGCATATATGTGTTGTCTTGTGGAATCTGTCCACTATACGATTGATGGGTATGGTTGGGGGTGTTACTTGTACCCTTAGGTATGACTTATGGAGGGTGAGTAATATATAAACTCGTAGGTAAGGTCATGGAAAGGTTGGGTATGAATTAGGGTGCCACTCGTACCCTTGGATACGAGGGGTAAGGGAGAGTTATACCCCTAGATGTGGCTTGATTTAATTTTAAGTCAAGGGTAGTTTGGAAATTTCATAGTCCTAAAACCTTATGTACTAACATCATACAACATTATATGGACTGAATATGAGTTTTTAAAGGATCATAACATATCAAATACTTTCTCAAACTCACTCTTAGATGATTGGAGGCTAGGGTTTCTCATGTGTTCTTCAAAGGGGATGAAGGTTGAGATTTCTTTCATGAATCTTCATGTATAAGGCATGTAATACATCCCTCTTTGTTATTTAAACATAAAGGAATGTGTATTGTGTTTTAAACATTGGTTATGAATCATGAATGGTGGATTTTGAAATATTATTAAGGGTCTTGGTGCATATGGTTTGGTATTGGTTTAAACTACATTTTATAGGTTTTTGGTAATAATTTGCATATGTGGTTATTGGTTAGTTATGGTTTAACAAAAAGGGTCTTGTGTAACCCTAATTATTGTGGTTTATGCATTGGTTTTAATCTTGGTAAAAGCATGCCCTCAACATGTATGATAAAATGCCTCAAAGAATATTTATAATCTATTATTTGTTTTTCATTGAGACTCTTGCATAATTTGGTTTGGTAATGAAACTCTAAATGGTTTTGGATGGTTTTACGTGGTCTAAATGGTTTAAATGATATAAATTCTTTAAATTGTTGGCATGGTCTAAATTGGTTTGGAATGGTTTAAAAAGGTAAAGGTTTTGATGGTCAAGGTCGTTCTATTTTGAAAACCTTGTGAGATACATGAAAATCTCTCAAATGAATGTATTAATGAAATTGGTTTAAGTGGTTTGGAAAGGCTAAAATCTAAATGGTTATGCTTATGGGAAACATAGAACTCCCCCAAGTTGTTTAATATGGAATATAAAAGTGCACTTCAAAGTCTCCTTAAACCTAAATGATTTGGCTATGGATATTACTTGCAAGTTAGGGGTGTATGACAATACAACTAATATTGGCCATCATAAATAAAATGGTAAATGGATTGATTGATTATTTGGAAACTAGTTTTAATTGGGAATTAATGGCGGGGTGTGTCCCAAAGGCATGGAAGGTCGTGGTCCAAGAGGGACCAAAACTAGAAGCTCATATTTTCCGATATGAGGATTGATCTTACTAGACGGTGTGCATGATGTCACACTATCTAGGGATGAACTATTCATACCATTGGATACTTCCCTGGTCGTGTGGATACACACACTGGGTCCCTTTCTGCAGAGGGAGCTGAACCCCTATAGCTCGTGGGTGGTTTAAGATATCCAAGCTACACAGCCCAGGTAATGGTTTTCAAGGCATGCCAAACCTGGTTCCATTTCTTGACATGGTTACATATACATATATTTATGGTTATATGCCTTGGTTGTTTTTAACTTATTGGCATTCTTTTACCCTTATCCTGAGTAAATGCTAGTGTTTACCCACTAATCCATCTACTGACGGCAGTTTACCCGCGCTATATAAGAATCAACCATTCTACTCCTCTTGTTTAGTGATCAGATTTGGGTACAGTCGATGTTGGAATTAAGTGGTGAGCTTCCATAGATCTAAAGGCATCTATTTTATGTCATGGTTTACTTTACCTAGTTTTTGTCTTTCATAGACATTGTTTTTTGGCTATGGTCAAGGTTATGTCTCGACTAGGTACTCTTTGATTGGTCTAGAGGCTTCGTATGGACAATTGTGGACTTGGGGATGGTATGGATTGGTTATGTCATATATATATACACTTTTCAGATTATTGTTATATTTGTTTTGGTTGGTCATTTGGTGGATAGACTTGGTTGGGTTGGTATCGATTGTAGACTTATCCCAGAGTCACCACATGGATAATGCATTATCTTGTTATATATTCAGACTTCAGTCAACTCAAGATAATCCAAAGTTTGTTGGGTTGGGTAACGCGGGTCGTCTCCGGTCTCGGTCGTACTTGAGATGCCCATTATGAAATGGACTGGGGGCCTGGTCATTTGACCCAGTCATCCAATTTGAGCCTTAATAACTTTCCTTGGCAAACACATTGCAAGCCGCGAGCCTTTCAATTCTTATCCCTCTTTTGAACCCTATCCTCTTTGGACTTAAAAATGCAAATTGAGGGTGGTGAAGATTGAAAGAGTTAACATTAGGCCACAAGAATATAAGTTAGTGCCTAAGAGCTAAATTGTAATACCAAATGAATAGGAAAAAGAAAGGACCCAAGAAAGGAAAGAAATGCATGAAATATACAAGGAAGAGAGGTGAAAAAAAGATGCTTTCCAATAGATGGATGAAACAAGGTAGTAAAAGTAGGCACATTCTTAAAGAGTGAAAACAAAAGAAGTGGCCCATGGTCAAAAGCTGGATAAAAAAGTATAATGTAGATGTTCAAGAAGTCTATAGTCACTTTTTTACCAAATAATATCCTACCCTACCACAAACCTACATTAAAAGCTCAAAAGGTCCTTTGATATCTCAAACCATATGCATCATCGTAGTGTGATTGAAAATAGGGGCAAGCCTATGGCATGGTACTTGTTAAAATTGAAAGTTCTTCAGAGAGATAGAGTCTCATGCTTACAATCCTTGTTGCATATTTGATAACTTGGTGTGTGGAGTTTTTTTTCTTGTTAGATGGCAAGTAAACAAGTTGTGGTGGGTGATTTTGTCTTCTACCAATGGGGAAAAGGGAGTATAATGTAGTTGAGGTCAAAGAGGAGTCATTTCTTGAGTATTAGTGATTGTTTCATGATTGTTCTTTAAAGTGTTTTGCATCCTTGAAAATTATATGTTATGTTGAGGGGTGTCGTAAGTATACCTTTGCCCATGTGCAAAGAGATATTTGTAGTAGTAATCAAATTGAAGTCATCATGATCATTTGGGTCATCTAATTTTGGCATAAAGGTGCATTGTCTCATGGTAAGAGGTAGTGTTGCTTGAGGACAAGCAAAACTTTAAGTTGGGGGTGCTGATAAGTGGTGTATTTACCACTTATTTGCACTCAACATTCATGCAAAATTCTATGATTTAAATATTTAAGTGAGACATATTTGTTGTTAAATGCACTAATTCTTATATTTTGAAAGTATACAAGTGTTGAGAAGAAAAGAAGCAACTTTGAGCTTAAAAGGATCAAAAAGGGAATAAAAGTGTAAGAGCTGGACAACATGATAAATGGAGCAGGATCTGGCCCTTATTTACCGCGATTGTGGGATAAGGGCCGCGATCAAATTCAGTCAAGCTAGTAACCAATGGCGGTCATGATCAGTTCTCCAATATCATAGTAGGTGCGATCGCAATCAAGCCACCATGATCATTTGAGAGTGGAAAATAGCTAGGAGTAAAAATGTCATTTGGTAAGCCGACCCCAAATCCCATTTGAGTCCCAATACCCATTCATTCTAGGAATCATCATTAATTTACAACCCTACCTCCCAATGTTAATTTAGGGTTTTTATAATTTCTTGGAGGTTGGACAAAAAATTGTACTAATCTTGAGCTAAGAAGACATTAGAGTAACTTCTAATTGGAAAATTGGCAAATCCCATTGAGGATTCATTGAAAATTAAAGTGTGGTTTGCATTCTCTTTATTTTTTATTAATCAATTTAATAGAGATTTTGATTTATTTATGTTTATTAACATTATGATTAGCTAGTCCTTCCTCTTGGTATTATGTAAGAATATGGGGCATTTATGTGTGGGTTGTAATTCATTTGTGTATTTAGTAATGTATTGGTGCTGGGTTCTACTATTCCTTGACTAAATTTATTGAGATTTATGGGTGAAAGCTCTAAATACACAAAATGGGTTGGTTGGTGAAAACCCCAAGCTCTTGAAATCCTAAACAATCCTTTAAAGAGGGGCATGATGTTGGAACAAAGGCTATAGTAGATAATTATTAGGCTTAGTGTAATACCCCACATGTTTATAAGATAGGAAGTGAATAAGTATTCCTACGTATGAAATCTCCTATCCTGTGATTCATACTTAAGTATGTGACTTACAATGAATATCTTAGTGATATGATAGTTTATGATGCATTACGCATGTACATATGAGTCATTTAAGGTAATACAAGCTAAGAGTTTTTGAATCCATCAAGTTTTAGTGTTCGATTGTGCAAGGGTCATCTTTAAACGAGCATAACTCGATTTTCATATTGTATTTTGGTTTGTTTAGACCCACCAAATTGTAGAGAATGGAATTAGCTTTCCAACGATACCAATTTCACCTTAATCCAATACCCGAGTGAAAAGTTATGCCTATTTTTGTGAGAGACAGTAAAGATAGGCGATTAGTTAGCCGCCGCCCAACCAAACATAGGCGATTGGTTAGGCGCCGCCCACCCTAGCCTAGGCAATCACTTAGGCACCGCCTAAGTCAGTTCCAGGTGCCAGAAATACTCCGTTTTGAGTTATTTTAAGGGTAATTAAGTCTTTTAACACTCCTTACACGTCCCTAAACTTAACCCTATGAAATATATAGCTTCTAAACATATTACAACCCTATTATCATCTCAAAGTTCATCATCCAAGAGCACTAAAAGAGAAAAACAACTAGGGTTGCGTAACTAATCTTGAAGATCCGATTTCAAGGAAATTCCTCCGTCAATCATCAAGAATCTTCCTTCTAAGGTATGCGTGAGTTGATTCATGGACGAAA
>NC_061118.1:97637666-97699584 GCF_002878395.1 Capsicum annuum
TGAGTTATTTTAAGGGTAATTAAGTCTTTTAACACTCCTTACACGTCCCTAAACTTAACCCTATGAAATATATAGCTTCTAAACATATTACAACCCTATTATCATCTCAAAGTTCATCATCCAAGAGCACTAAAAGAGAAAAACAACTAGGGTTGCGTAACTAATCTTGAAGATCCGATTTCAAGGAAATTCCTCCGTCAATCATCAAGAATCTTCCTTCTAAGGTATGCGTGAGTTGATTCATGGACTTGTTTCGTCCATGAAGCTTAAGAACCATCTTCTAAATTTTGTATCATGATGTTTATGTTGTTGGTGGTTAATGTTCATGTAGTAGGAGTTTGATGATGCCTATGATGGGATCTTTGTACGTTTATTGTGAGGATATGGTGGTATTTAAAGTATAAATATGTGAAATTAGTGGTTGAGTATTTGTAATCTTGATGAATCCACCTATTCCTAAGATGTTCATGTAAGGTGTTTGTGAAAATACCTAAGGGAATAGAAATCATGCTTTTATGACATAATAATTCCTAAATGACTATTCCATGTTCTAAGTTTATGTTCAACGTGATCCCCATGCTATTGTCTTGAATTGGAGATGTTATATAAGATGCTCATGATATTGTTTTGATATGGAACGACCATGTTTTTGAAGCCATGCAAGTATATACATGTTGTGTGCATTCCCGATCATGTAATAGTTTGTTGAGAATCATTCTTATTATGAAATCCTTACTTATAATATTGTGAATTGTGGACTCAAATCTTGTGATCAAGTCATGTCATGTGTGTTAGTTTCCTCCTATTGAGTCCTGGGGGTATTCGTACCTGAAAACTACAGCTGTGTGCCTAGAGCCATGTCATGTTTCACGATATCCGAACTCAAGCTATGATTCAATAGACTTCAGTTAGTCATGTGACTCAGGAAAATCTCATGATCTCAATCAGTTGTTAGATATCAGTAACATTCGGCCAATTAATGGAATTCAGTAAGATTAACTCATGCACAATTAGTTATTCATGTCCAGTCCCTCCAGATGGGAGTTGAGGTTAGCACCGAGTGAACCCAAGGATGGGAACTCACTCGCCAGTTTAGGGTGTGATTCATAGTAGTCATCCTTGTTTTCCAGAACTACGTAGCCAGTGTAGGTTGAGACGTCTTAACCCGTCAGATTAGGTTTGGTGAGGTGGCTTAACCCATCAGTTTAGGGTTCCCACCATTCTCATTGAGTACCCGCCAGATAATGGTCACTCACAGGCTATCCTTACCCATGGCACGGTATTGAAACTCCTCCAGTCGGGGCAGAGATTAGACCCCAGCTTAGCCATAACGGCATGCATGGGGCATGTCGGTTAAACACTACTTCCTACAATTTTAGTATCAGTCTCAATAAAAGAACTCAAGGCGTTCTTCAGATTTTAGTATATACAGGACTGTGAGATACATTCGTCCAAGTTATCAATTTCAGTATCAGTCATGACAGTTATTAGTAAACCATATATTAGCTTATAGGTCATGCTATCACTTATTCACGGTCCCAGTTTCTATATATGTGTGTTTCCACTCCCACATTCATATTTGTCAGTCAGTGTTGTTCTTGCATGAAACCCTTTATGTTTAACCTACCTTCCTCGTATACTCAGTACTCTAGTTGTACTGACACATTTGCACTATGGTGCTTTCTTTTTATTTTATACCATAGGTTCCGAGACACGAGCTACAGGCCAGCAGTAGCAGTAGCATTCCAGTAGTAGATACACAGTGAGTCCTCATTGATTCGAAGACAATATAATTTGATACATTTATTTATTTCTTTATCTCAGTTTACGGAGTTAGTTGGAGACATATTCCTTCAACTCCTTATTAAGATAGTTTAGAGGATTTCAGATTTACATTAAGATTTACGTTCATTCTTAGCTTTCAGATTAAGTTATTTTGGGTATTTTCACCCACATGATTGTATTCAGTTGAACCTTATGGCCTTACAATTCCATGCATTCTACATTATTATGTCATAATTTGTAGTGTACAGGTACAGATATCAGTCATGGGTTAGCTTGTGGTCCCTCAGGGTCATGAGCACCGTATAGCATTCCGGTTCAGCGAATCGGGGTGCTACAAACTTGGTATTAGAGTCTAAGGTGCAATAGAGTCCTAGGAAGTCTGAAAGCCGCATCTAGTAGAGTCTTGTACTTCAGTATGTTGCGCACCACATTTATGTACGGGAGGCTATAAGATGTTTTAGGAACAATCCTCTTTCTTCATTATTCATGTCATGCTAGTAAGCATAATCACAAGTTAAAATCTCAGTCTAATCCATTCTTTTCTTATTCCAGAGTATGGCCCCAAAGAGATGAAACCAGCCAGCTTCTCAGCCCGAAGATCCTTTGGGCGAACATGTTTCCCATGCTGAATTTAGAGCCGCATTTACCACACTTGCTCAGTCCATGGCTACATAAAATGAATGGCCACCAGTCATTCCGGCCAATTTAGTGGCCAATCCCAAAGCAGCTAGGGTTTGGGAATTCACCTGGATGAACCCTCCATTATTCTATGGGTCTAAGTATAATGAGGACCCTCAGGATTTCATTGACCAAGTCTAGAAGGTCATTGACATCATGGGTGTTACAAACTTAGTGGAGTTAGAGATGACTAATTTTGATGTCACTCTCAGCATGGATTAACTTCATTCCTACTATGCCACGGTCAACTGCAGAAATAGGATAGTTCAGTCTTAGTTCTCGAATGAGCCCATCCTACAGTGGAAGGGTAGCATTTCAACGTTCAGGGGTCAACTGGTTTCCTACCTTTAGGCAAAGAAAATGATTTCTAAGGGGTATGTGTATCATCTCGTGTATGTTAAAGATTCCAGTTCTGAATCCCCCAGCCTCAAAATAGTCCTTGTTGTTATTGAATACTCAGATGTCTTTCCCAAAGATCTTCCAGGCATTCCTCCTGAAAGGGAAATAGACTTTGGCATAGACCTTCTTCCAGATACTTAACCTATTTCTATTCCGCCATACATAATGGCACCAGCAGAACTCAAGGAACTAAAAGATCAGTTGAAGGATCTCGTAGATAAGGGATTCATCAGACCCAACATTTCCTCATGGGGTGCGCCAGTGTTATTTATGCGCAAGAAAGACAGTTCTCTTAGGATGTGTATTGATTACCGTCAACTCAACAAGGTCACAGTCAAGAACAGATATTGTCTTCCCAGGATTGATGATCTATTCAACCAACTTCAGGGTGCCAGTTACTTCTCCAAGATAGACCTCAGATCAGGCTATCATCAGGTCAGAGTTAGAGAATGTACATTTCAAAGACAGTTTTTCATACTCGGTATGGTCACTTTGAATTTTTAGTCATGTCATTTGGTCTTACCAATGCCCCTGCAGCTTTTATGGATTTGATGAATCGTGTGCTCAAGCAGTACTTGGACATGTTTGTCATAGTCTTTATAGATGATATTCTGGTTTATTCTCACACAGAGCATGATCATGCAGACCATCTCAGGATCGTTCTTCAGACTCTCATGGATCACTAGTAATTCGCTAAGTTCAGGAAGTATGAATTTTGGCTAATATAGCATTCCTTGGCCATATTGTTTCCGGTGATGGCATTAGAGTAGATCCTCAGAAAACCGAGGTTGTAAAAAACTAGCCCAGACCCGTATCTCCATCAGATATTAGGAGTTTCTTGGGTTTGGCTGGCTATTACAGACGGTTTGTTAAGGGATTTTCTTCTATTGCATCTCCCATATCCAGACTGACTAAGAAGAAGATTAAGTTTCAGTGGTTAGATTCATGCGAGAAGAGCTTTCAAGAGTTGAAGACTCAACTCACCTCAGCTCCAGTTCTAGGTATTCCAGATGGTTCAGACGGTTTTGTAGTCTATTGTGATGTATCCAGAGTGGTTTTAGGTTGTATCCTCATGCAGCATGGTAAGGTCATAGCCTACGTCTCCAGACAGTTAAATCCGCATGATAAGAATTATCCTACTTATGATCTTGAGTTAGCAGTGGTAGTTTTTACCTTGAAGATTTGGAGGTATTATCTCTATGGAGTTCATGTAGATGTCTTCACAGACCATAAAATCCTACAGTATGTCTTTTCGCAGAAAGATCTCAATCTTCGCTAGAGTAGGTGGTTAGAGCTCTTGAAAGATTATGAAATGAGTGTTCTTTATCATTCGTGCAAGGCCAATATTGTGGCCGATGCTCTCAGTCGACTCTCCATGGGTAGTATTTCTCACGTTGAGGATATTAAGAAAAAGATGGCTCAGGAGATCCATCATCTTTCTAGACTAAGCGTTTGCTTACTCGATTCTTCAGAGGGTGGTGTATATATTCATAGTAGTTTAGAGTCATCTCTAGTTTCTGAGGTGAAAGAGAAACAAGACAGAGATCCTAGCCTTGTCAAGCTCAAAGAGTCAGTTCAGAATTAGAACATCGAGGTTTTCTCCCAAGGGGGAGATGGTGTTCTTCATTATCAGGGTCGTCTATGTGTTCCAGGTGTAGATGAATTCAGGAAGCAAATTCTTGTAGAAGCGCTTGGTGTGCGATACTTACTTGGAAGTGGGAAGAAGTTAACATGGACTTTGTGAAGGGTTTGCCTAGATCTCACCATCAACATGATTCATTCTGGGTCATTATAGATAGAAGGACCAAGTCAGCTCATTTCCTTCCTGTTCATACTCCTTATTCCGCCGAGGATCATGCCAAACTCTATATCAGGGAGTTAGTCAAGTAGCATGGTGTTCCACTATCTATCATCTCAGATAGAGGTACCCAACTCACTTCTCACTTTTGGAAAGCATTCCAAAAGGGTCTCGGTACCTAAGTCCATCTCAGCACAGCATTTCATCCTCAGACAAATGGTCAAGCAGAGAGGACCATTCAAACTTTTGAAGATATGCTAAGGGCATGTGCAATTAACTTCAATGGAAGTTGGGATGACCACTTGCCTTTGATTGAGTTTGCATACAACAATATCTATCATTCTAGTATTCAGATGGCTCCATTTGAAGCTCTCTATAGTAGGAGATGTAGATCTTCGATTGGTTGGTTCGAAGTTAGTGAGGCCTCAATCATAGGTCCTGACTTAGTGTTCGACGCCTTAGAGAAAGTTCAGATGATCAGGGAGATGTCCTATGCAGATATTCATAGAAAGGATCTCGAGTTCGAGGTCAATGACTATGTCTATCGTAAGATCTCTTCCATGAAGGGAGTGAAGAGGTTTGGCAAGAAAGGGAAACTCAGTCCCCGGTATGTCGGTCCTTTCAGAATATTTTGTTGCTTCGGCAAGGTAGCTTATGAGCTTGAGTTGCCTTCAGATCTAGCCTCAGTCCATCCAGTCTTCCATGTCTCATTGCTAAAGAAGTGCATAGGTGACCCAACAGTTGTTGTCCCTATTCAGAGCATCGACATTTAGAACAGCCTCTTTTATGAAGAGATTCCAGTCAAAATCTTAGATTATCAGACTCGTAGATTAAGGAACAAAGAAGTCTCTCTAGTCAAGGTTCTTTGGCGAAATTAGTCTCATGAGGGAGATACTTGGGAAGTAAAAGCAGATATGCATACCAAGTATCCTCACCTCTTCCCCGCCAATTCAGATCAAGCTCAAGGTAACAGTTCTCCTTAATCTTATTCAGTTTCACATTCATGTTTCCAGTATAAACTTGGTACCTATTAACCATTTCATACTCAGTCATATATTCATATGTCAGTTTTCCGTGCATCAGATATGCACGAGTTCAGTATGTTTAGCATATCAGTCATGACATCAAGTTTCAATTCTTCATGTTCAGTTCAGGTTCTATTGTCTTGTATCCCTTTTCAGAAAATTCTCATTTGAGGACGAATGTTCCCAAGGGGGAGATATTGTAATACCCACACATGTTTCTAAGCTTGGAAGTGAATAAGTATTCCTATGAATGGAAATCTAATATCCTGTGATTCATACTTGAGTACATGACTTACAATGAATATCCTAGTGATAGGATAGCTTATGATGCATTAAGCTTGTTCATATGAGTCACTTAAGGTAATACAAGCTAAGAGTTTTTGAATCCATCAAGTTTTAGTGTTCGATTGTGCAAAGGTCTTCTTTGAATGAGTATAACTCGATGTTAACGTGGTATTATGGTTTATTTAGACCCACTAAGTTGTAGATAATCGAATTAGCTTTCCAACGATATCAATTTTGCCTTAATGCAATACCCAAGCGAAAAGTTATGCCCATTTTCGTGAGAGACCGTAAGGATAGGCGATTGGTTAGGCGCCGCCCAACCAAACATAGGTGATTGATTAGGCGCAGCCCAACCTAGCTTAGAAAATCACGTGGGCGCCACCTAAGTCAATTCCAGGTGCCACAAACACTTCATTTTGAGTTATTTTAAGGGTAATTAAGTCTTTTAACACTCCTTACATGTCCGTAAACTTAACCCTATGAAATATATAGCTTCTAAACATATTACAACCCTATTATCGTCTTAAAGCTCATCATGCAAGAGCACTAAAAGAGAAAAACAACTAGAGTTTCATAACTAAGCTTGAAGATCCAATTTCAAGGAAATTCCTCCGTCAATCATCAAGAATCTTCCTTCTAAGGTATGCGTGAGTTAATTCATGGACTCCTTTCGTCCATGAAGCTTAAGAACCATCTTCTAAATTTGGTATCATGATTTTTATGTTGTTGGTGGTTGATGTTCATATGGTTGGCCTAATATGGGATCTTTGTATATTTATTGTGAGGATATGATGGTATTTAACGTATAAATATGTGAAATTGGTGGTTGAATATTTGTAATCTTGATGAATCCACCTATGCCTAAGATGTGCATGTAATGTGTTTGCAAAAATACCTAAGGGAATAGAAATCATCCTTTTATGACATAACAAGTCCTAAATAACTATTCCATGTTCTAAGTTTATGTTCAATGTGATCCCCATGGTATTGTCTTGAATTGAAGATGTTACATGAGATGCTCATGATATTTTTTTGATATGGAACGACCATGTTATTGAAGTCATGTAAGTATATACATGTTGTGTGCATTCCCAATCATGTGATAGTTTGTTTAGAATCATTCTTATTATGAAATCCTTACATATGATACTGTGAATTGTGGGCTCAAATATTGTGATCTAGTCATGTCATGTGTGTCAATTTCCTTCTATCGAGTCCTGGGGGTATTCGTACCCGAAAACTATAGCTGTGTGCCTAGAGCCATGTCATATTTCATGATATCTGAACTCAAGCTATGATTCTATAGACTTCAGTCAGGCATGTGACTCATGAAAACCTCAGGATCTCAGTCAGTTGTTAGATATCAGTAACATTCTGCCAGTCAACGGAATTTAGTAAGATTAAGTCATGCACAGTCAGTTATTCATGTCCAGGCCCTTCAGATGGGAGTAGAGGTTAGCACCGAGTGAACCCAAGGATGGGAACTCACCCACCAGTTCAGGGAGTGATTCTTAGTAGTAATCCTTGTGTTCCAGAACTACATAGCCAGCGTAGGTTGAGACATCTTAACTCATCAGGTTAGGGTTGATGAGGTGGATTAACCCGTTAGTTTAGGGTTCCTACCGTTCTCATTGAGTACCCGCCAGATAAGGGTCATTCATAGGCAGTCCTTACCCGTGGCACGGTATTGACACCCCTCCAGTCGGGGAAGAGATTGGAACCCATCTTAGCCATAACGGCATACATGAGGCATGTCAGTTAAACACTACTTCTCACAATTTTAGTATTATAAAAGAACTCAGGGCGTTCTTCAGATTTTAGTATATACAGAACTGTCAGATACAGTTGTCCATGATATCAATTTCAATATCAGTCATGACAGTTATCAGTAAACCATGTATTAGCTTACAGGTCATGCTATCACGTATTCACGGTCCCAGTTTCTATAAATGTGTGTTTGCACTCTCACGTTCATATTGGTCAGTCAGTGTTATTCATGCATGAAATCCTTTATGTTTAGCCTACCTTCATCGTGTACTCAGTACTCCAGTTGTACTGACACATTTGCGCTATGGTGCTTTTTTTTCATGTTACACCATAGGATTCGAGGCACGAGCTCCAGCCCAGCAGTAACGTAGCATTCCAGTCACAGATACACAGTGAGTCCTCATTGATTCGAGGATAATATGATTTAATACATTTATTTATTTCTTTAATTTAGTTTTACGGAGTTAGTTGGAGACATATTCCTTCAACTTCTTATTCAGATAGTTTAGAGGCTTTCAGATTTACGTTCAGACTTAGCTTTCAGATTGAGTTATTTTGGGTATTTTCACCCATATGATTGTATTCAGTTGAACCTTATGGCCTTACAGTTCTATGTATTCCACATTATTATATCACGATTTGCAGTATACAGGTACAAATATCAGTCATAGGTTAGGTTATGGTCCTTCGGGGTCATGAGCACCGTATTACATTCCGATTCAGCGAAACGGGGTGTTACACTTAGTTTGCTAATTCTCACCATCTTAGACATAAGGGTGATGAATATGAGGTTGACTATCCCTTAGGTACCATCTTAGAAATAGGGGTGCCTAATTTAAGTATTGGGTGACTTTTATTGTCACACTCGTTAGGTTCTCAAAATGGTAAATGAGTGACATCTTTAAGGTTTTGTTGAAGAACTAGCCTAAAGGACTTTAAACCTAGCCTACCACACCATCAACGATTAGAGTTTGCATTAAATCATGTACTGATGCATAAATTGCCCCTAGGATAGTGTAATCCCATCATATGGGCCTAATTAATTACACTCTAATAGTTCTTAGTCTAGAATTAGTCCCTTAGAAGCCCAAGAATTACTTTCACATTAGAAAACATTGAAAAACCCCCTAACCATCTTGTGCCATAGGTTTGAACTTAGCAAGAAACTTTTATTTTAAATTTACTTAATCGTCACTAACATTGTTCCTCGTGGATTTGACCACGACTCTTAGTTGGACAAATATATTAATACTGACCGTCATGTGCTTAAATTGATGTGTAAGTTTAGCGTTATCATAAAATATTTGATTCCCTCAGTATACGTAGTTTTTACATCAATTCATTGTCTAGAAATCGAGGTTTTCATTAAGGCATCATTCTCTGTATATTTCAATTCATCATGATTAATAGTGTATACATATATATTTCCCCATGAAATTTAATACCTTTATAGACATATATTTTAGGATCTGTCAGTAGATAATATGGAGTATTTTGGGACTTGTACTTTCAGAAGTTTTACTCGATCTACAATATAGAAATATCCACGAATAACTATACCTTTCAAAATTGAAGGGTTATGAACGCCGATGACTTAAAATCCCTTAAATTGTTCTTTAAGTATTAAGCCCATCTATTCAACCGTGTTTTGAATTCTTTAGACAAAGAATTTATCATTCAATCTCTGAATATTAACATTATTAAGCTATTTAGTATATCAATGCATTTTAGTTGGGAGTAGTACTTATCTTCAACCAAATGCAGGGATTAAGGATTAACAGTCAACTAGGCTAAGTTCATTAGTAGAATTCTCTAAGTCCCAAAACTATGTAGTCACCATAGGTTCTGAAGGGTCACTCGCTAGATGAAGCTAACACTTTAATCCTTTTTAGAAATTAGTTTAGTTAATCCACATCAGTTAGTGTATGTAGGCTTGGCAAGGTATAAGGCACCCTTAAAGTTGGGGTCATAGATTGGACCCTATTAGCAAAGGTAGGGTATGTCGGTCTGTAGTAGCTCCCATAATTTAGAATTAGTCATTGCAAAACCCCAAATTTATTTTATTAAATTATAATATTTGTCAATTTTATTCTTATCTAATTGGTTCATTACATCATCTTATATTTATCAATTCCATGTTCAGTTCAGTCTCATTTATTCAACATGCTTAGTAATATATACTACAGTCCATATCGCACATGCTCAGTATATTCAAAGTACAGATGCATACTCATTTGTGCTATATCATTTAATAATATACGTTTAGATTCTCAACATCCAACTCACAATTATCATTATTGCATACTCATCTCGGGAGCAGTGTATGTTGAGCTTTCATCTTTTGAGGATGATGCTTATCATAATTTTTTTAACTTTGTTATTTTAGTTTGTAGATAGTTTGAGTTAGTTGGGGGCTCATCCTAGAAACTCACCATTAATATAGGCTTTTAGACAATCGTTAGAAATTTTCTTAGCTTTATGATTTTGTTACACTTATAACCATTTGATTAATCATTATTACTATTTAGTTAGATTTCATACACAATAATCTAGTCTTATTTCAGAAATTATACTATATTATAGACCATGGTGAGCTTCATTTCACGCATGATGCTAAGAACCATATTGTGACTAAAATGTATTCATGGGTCATGAAAACTTGGTATCAAATCATTAGGTTAAAATTGTCCTAAGGTGTTTGAAAGTCGTATTAAGTAAAGTCTCATTCTTGGGTGTGAAGCATGCTACACTTACAAATATGAGGCTATAAATTTTTGTAGGAATGTTTTACTTCTTTTATGTTCATTTCATTTGATAGTGTGTGAACTCTATTTAATTTGTTCCTAACTCATGTTCTATGTGCTTACAAAACAATGCCACTCAAAAGAACAAATTGAAGCATATACAATAATAAAAACTAGCAAGCACCAACCTTTCTACTTGATCGCTTTAATTAGCAAGTCATGAAAAGATTAGGTTGCCTATAATTTTCTTGCTAAAGTAATGAACACTTAGGTCAACCTGTAGCTTGTTGCATAAGTTAATCTAAATGGAAATGCGGTAGCAATGAAAGTGTATGACTTAACTTAAAGGAATCCTCTAGAGTTCCATGTTCTAAGCTGGATGAGGATTTGTAGGAGTCTATTGATGAGATTCAAAAGGTCACATAGATTATGGGTATCACTCAAGTTGATATTGTAGACTTAGGTGCCTACCAATTTAAAAGAGTGGCTCAAATTTCGTGCTAATAGTAGAAGGAAGATAGAGGTCTATATAAAGGCCCAATAGATTGGGATAAGTTCATGAATATATTTCTATAAAGGTTCTTTTCTTTTGAGTTAAGAGAATCCAAGATTGAGGAGTTCATGAATATGAAATAGGATAACATGAAGATGATGGAGTATTACTTGAAATATACTCAAATCTCTAATATGGTCAAGCATTGTAGCTAATTCAAGATCCCACATGAGTAAATTTTCTTTTTGTTTTTGTCTAAGTCAGCGATCAAAAAATATAGGACAGATATTCTAGTTAAAGAGATGGATATATCAAAACTTATGACCCATGCTTAACAGATTAGAAAGAAAATATTATGAGAATGAAAAGGAGATTAAGAGGGGTAAAATAGGAAATTTTGAGTAATCTAAAAAAAATAAAGTAGTGGTAATATCTCTCAATTTTCTCTTAGTTCTTAAGCTTTAGCCACATCTTCTGCTAGTACCCTGTTACAAAATTTATGTAGGAGCACCGAGTAGGGAACTAGGCTCTAAGTCCTATGTATATGTTACTGGGTGACATGTTTTTCTAATTTGTAAAAAGTATGGTAAAAACCATCAAGGGGAGTGTATGACTGGCGATAGTTGTTTTAGATTTAGAAACCCAAGTCATAGGTTGAGGGAGTTCCCAGTGGCATCTCCGAGGTATAGAGTTGTTCACTAGAAACCTAGTCTAATACCTTAGTAACTCCAGCAGGGTTCCTCCTCTAGTGTAGGTAGTAGAAAATATTTGAATAGGTTATATTTTATGCAAACTCGATGGGATTAAAAGGTTTCCTCTAATGTAGTCACTAGTATGTTATAAGTCTTCCAGATTGATTTGTATGCCTTAATAGATCCTATTGGAATAATTTCTTTCATGGTTCTTATAGAGTAGTCTACCCCTATGGATCACTCAATTTAGCTAAATATGTTGAAAAAAATTTACCCAAAATTATTTCTTAGAAAATCATCATCGTTGATCTAGTAGTGTTTGAGATGAGTGATTTTGATGTCACTCTTGGCAAGGAATGGTTACATTTCTATTATGCTACATTCTATTGTAGACATGGCGTTATTATAGTTCAGTTTCCTAATGGTCCTTTCTTAGAATACAAGGGTTGCACTTCACGATCTATAGGCCAATTTGTTTCTTACATAAGGCCAAAAAATGATTTTTAAGGGTTGAATCTAACAGGTTGCTTGGGTTAAGAATTCAAATTCTGAGACCTACACTTTTTAGTTAGTTGTTGTGGTTACTCAATTTACATAAGTATTTCCTAAAGATCAACTTAGAGTTCCTTTTGTGTGAGAGATAAATTTTGGTATAGACCAGTTTCAAAGACCCAAACTATCTCAATTTCTCCCTACATTATGGGTCTAGTCAAGCTTTAAATAGTTAAAATATCTTAGATAAAAGATTTATCAGACCCAAAATTTCTTCATAAGATGCTCTAATACTTTTGTTCATAGGAAAGATAGTTACCTCCGAATCTGTATTGATTATCATTAGTTAACTAAGTCATAATAATAAAATAAGTATCTTAATATCAAGATTGCTGACCTATTAGTCCATCTTTAGGGTGACCATTGTTAGATAGATCTCAGAATCGACTATTATCTACTCAGAATTAGAGCATATAACGTCCTAATGATAACTTTTAAAACTCATTATGTTCAGTATGAATTTATTTTTATGTCTTTTGGACTAATAAATAATCCTGTAGTTTTATGGAGTTGATGAATAGTGTGTTTAAGCAGTACTTAAACATGTTTTTCACTGTCTTTATTGATTACATCCTCATTTATTCATGGAGCGAGGATGAATATACAGACCATTTGAGAAATGTCTTGTTGACTCATAAAGATCACAAATAATTCACAAAATTCCATATGTGTTAAATTTTTTTAAGTGTTGTTCTATTTCCTGGTCATATAATTTTTTCTAAAGAATTATTGTTTGATCATCAATAGATCAAAGCAGTTAGGAACTTGCCTAGACATATCTCTCGATTAGACTTTAGGAGCTTCTTGGGGTTTACCTAATTATTATAAATAATTAATTAGGGATTTTCCTATATTACTTCTCTTATGTCAGTTTGACTCAGAATAAAGTCATATCATAGTGGTCCAACAATTGTAAAAAGAGTTTCAAGAGTTTATGGCTCGACTCACTTTTTATCTAGTGTTGACTCTACCAGATGGTCTTGATGGGTTTGTAGTTTATATAAATTCTTCATACATTGGTCTCACTTGTGTGTTGATGCAACATGGTAAGGTTATAATGTATGACTCTAGACAACTAAAACCTCATAAGAAGAATTACCTGACTCATATTCTGAGTTGACAGTAATTTTTTGCTCTTAACGACTTTGAGATGTTATCTTTATGGAGTTCAAGTGGATGTGTTCACAGATTATAAAAGCATCCAGTATTTTTTCAATTATAATGATATTAATCTTTGCTAGAGGATATAACTTGAGTTGCTAAAATAATATGATATTACTATCGTGTACCATCTCGGTAAAGATAATGTGGTGGCTAGTGATCTTAGCTTACTTTTTATGGGTAGTATTGCTCATGTAGAGGATGAGAAGAAATAATTAATTCATGATGTTCATATGACTTTTGGATTAGGATTTTGGTTAGTTGATTTAGACAAAGGTAGTGTCATGGCTTTAAATATTTTATGATATTCTTTAGTAATATAGGTAAAGGCAAAGAAAGATAGTGATCTATTGGGTTCCATCCTTATTCTCATTATTCACTTATTTTAATGATTGACAAACTTTATCTCCAGAACTGAGTTCTTGCTTTGCTTTTGTGTTTCAAGTTTCAGTGTTTTCCTAACCTAGTGGAAGGACCAGTTATGTGAACTAGTTTCCAAGTATGCAATTTTGTAATTGCATATATTTGTCTTATGTGACAGTTGTACAGTACTCTCTAAACAATGTTAGCATAATAGTGGGATGAATTTTCAGTGGTCCTCCGCAGCATCTACCAATGAGGAAGCTTCTTACCTATTGATACTCAAATATATATATCATCCTGAGGAGAAAACGTCAGCCTTTTAGACAAATCTAAAAAGAATTTCTTAAGTAGAAGGCTTAACTAATATTAAAAGACTTCGAAATTTAGAATCTTTTGCTCATAGTGATATATGATTTTTTTCTGGGTATAGTGGAAGAACCATATAAGCCATCAATTGGTATCAGAGAGGTTCTTGTTATAACTTTAATACCTAGGAATGATTTCATTCAAGATGACATCTCCAACTAGCCACGACAAAGGACAATCAAATACTCAACCCCCAAGGTTATTATAATACCCCGCACTTTCCTAAGCTAGAAAATAAACCATTGTTCGTACATGTGAAACCCCCAATTCTGCAATACATACTTGAGAACATGAATTACCATTAGTATCCTTGTTATAAGAGAGCTTATGATGTGTTAAGTGTGTTTATATGAGTCACTTAAGGTTGGGCAAGCTAAGAGTTCTGAATCCATCAAGTTTTAGTGTTTGATTTCTCAAGGGTTATCTTTGAACGAGTATATCTTGATGAATATGTTGTATTTTTGCATATTTCAACCTACCAAAATATAGAGAATCGAATTAGCTTTCCAACGATACCAATTCTATCAAAATCCAACACCTGAGCAAGGAGTTATGGCTTTGCAAAGTAGAGTGTGTCACCTAACTAATCGCACATGGCTACTGGAATGGGTGTGCGATAAGGTGTGTGAGGCACACTTCAAAGTGTGCCATAGGGTGTGTGGAGCATACTTTAAAGTGTGCCATAAGGTGTAGAACGCACACTTAGTGTTTCAGGTAGCGAAAACACTCCGTTTTAAGTTATTTTTAGGGCAATTAAGTCTTTTGGCAGTCCTTCCACACCCCTAAACCTAAGCTTACGAATTTATAGATTATAAACACATCATAATCCTATTATCAGTCTAAGTTCATCATCCAAGAGAACTAAAGAAAAAAACAACTAGGGTTGTACAATCAACATTGAAGGTCCAATCTTTCAATGAATGTGTTACCATAAAGGTATGTGGGGTTTTCAACAAGGACACCCTTTTGTTCTTGTGCCAAAAAATATTTTTCTTTTACGAAGTTATGAATTTTATATGTTTTATTATGAATTGGAAGCATGAATTTACATCCTATATTGATTCTCATGAGATTATGATATTTTCGATAGTTTAGAAGTTGAATTGTATGAGAACAATGATATTTTGTATTTAATGCTGAAATTTCCAAATTTTGAAGAAATTTATATGTGTTTATGATGTAAAGCTTAAATCTTGATAAGTTTTAATGTGATATTGAGATATGGGTTTTGAACTCTATTTGAGATTGTTGTTTTTGAGAAAATATGTGTTATAAACACCTTGAATTTGAATGATTTGAAAAGATAAAGAAGCTTTGACCTTTCGGTCATAGAAAGGGGTTGATTTTGAATCCGAGATGAGAAAAGAAATCCACTTTTATTGATTGATTATGAAAGGGGTAGCATGATGGCTCCCATTGTGAATTGTTGAACTATTTTATGGTGGATTTTCTTTTAAAAAGATCTAAGATAAGTCCGAGAGTAGTCTTTAGCATCGAGAGGGAGGTATAGTGGGTTTGGTACTTCCCTAGAACTACGTGACCCCATAGGATCCAAAATTGAGGTTGATTTTCATAGTGATCACTAGTGTTTGGATTAATAATTTAAGTTCCTACTCTGATGACAAGGAATTGGGCGACTCTCCTCAACCTGGTTAGAACGTTGGACTCTATGTAACTCACATGGTTTATATCGGTTTTGAGAGACTCCCAATGTGTGTGTGTGTACCATTCTATCTAAGAGGAATATATTGTTTTGCAGAATTGGTTATGAGAAAGTTATTGTTTTTCGAAAGATTGAAATACTGTATTCTAAAGAGAATTGTTAAGAGATTTAATTTCTTTGATGGTTTGAAAACAGAGATGAAAATGAATTGAGAACTTACTATGATGTCTCACATGTTTTATTTGATATATATTATTCTTTTATGATTATGATGTTTTTATTCGAGCTACGTGAGTCACTTGTTATAGCATGCATGTTTTCTATGAATACTTATGATATTTGATTTCTGAAACTTGCACACACACCCATATACTCGGTCCATATTACATGGTACTGACCCACACATTCGTACGTGGGCTATATTTTGCTTATAATGTAGGTTTAAGTGCTCAATTCCAGACTTGATGGCAATTCTCGATCATATCGATCTACATCCTTTGCTGTGGTGAGTCCTCATGATCCGAGGACATGCTATTTGAGACTCTTAGTTTAGTTTGATTTGATACTTTATCTTTTGAGTTCGAGCCAGTTGGGGCCTGTCCCAATGGCTCTTTGGTACATTGAATAGTAGAGGCTTATTAGGGTGGTTTTGTTAGACTAGTGAGTTGGAGTTGTTAGACTTTTCATATTTTATTATTTCTCACATTTATCCATATTACTGTGAGACATGGTTGATTATGATATTACGCAGATATTTGGTTATAATGATCTTGAAATAAGTGTTGAATGGTAGAAAATGGTTCAAAGGGTTAGCTTGGGGATACTTGTAGCCTTAAGCACTGTGTGACGCTTTGGGACCCATTTTTGGGGCATTACAAACTTGGTATCAGAGACTAAGGTTCAAGGAGTCCTAGGGAGTCTGACAAGCCGCGTTAAGTAGAGTCTTGATCATCGGTGTGTAGCGCGCCACATCTATGAGCAAGAAGCTACAAAACGTTTTAGGAAAAAGGTCATTTCTTGCTTTCAAAAGTCCATCATGCTCACAGTGTGTCTCTAAGCTATTAATTCGTGCTCTCTTATTTCAGAATATGCCTCCTCGCTGAGCTAGAAGGAATAACGCCGGTCAACAACCTCAGCCTGCTGACCCACTAAATGATAATGTCTCTCATGCTGAGTTTTGAGTAGTCTTTCAGGCGGTGGCCCAAGCTGTTACTATGAATGTTCAGGCCAATCCTGCCCCAGCTCCACAGTAGCAGGGAGGTGATTCAGTTGCTACCAAGATTTGTGACTTTATGCGAATGAATCCGCTATAGTTTTATGGGTCCAAGCCAGATGAGGACCCACAGTTATACTTGGAGGAGGTAAGAAAGATCATACAGGTGATGCATGTCTCTGAGGAGCATAGTGTGGAGTTGGCATCATATCGGTTTAAGGACCTTGCTTATGATTGGGTCGTTTCTTGGAGGAAGAGTAGAGGTGAGGGTGTCGACCCTCTAACTTGGCAGGAGTTCCAGGATGCATTCTTGTATAAGTTTTACCCTTTAGAGATGAGGAAGGCAAAGGTGGAGGAGTTCATAAACTTACAGTAGGGCTCTATGACTGTTAAGGAGTACTACTTGAAGTTTAATCAGTTGGGTAAATACGCTCCTGACTTAGTAGCTGATAACCGAGCTAGTATGAGTAAATTTGTGATAGAGGTGTCGAGCTACGTGGCTAAGGAGTGCAGATCTGCCATGATAAATAGTGAGATGAATCTTTCTAGGCTGATGACTCATGCCCAACAGATTAAAGCAGACAAGATTAAGGATAGGGATAGAATGAGAGGGAATAAGAGAGCTAGGTCTGAGCAGCATAGACATGGCTAAACTAGATCGTAAGGAGGGGACCGCCCTTATATTCAGAATCGCTCATCAGCACCAGCACCATCATCAGCTAGCACTCCCACACCTAGGGTTAGGTAGGAGCAAAGTGGTAAGCCGTATATGTCCAAGACTCAGCAAAGTATTGGCGGTAAGCCAAATTATCATCCATGTACCCAGTGTGGTAGGATCCATTAGGGTGAGTGTTGGGGAGTGAAGAAAGATTGCTTTGGGTATGGTGACATGGGTCACAAGCTTAGCGAGGGCCTATATGCCAGGCAAGGGCGACGTGATAATCGCCCTCAGACTTAGACTCAGACTGCTAGTGCTCAAGTTCAGGTGAATCGCCCAGTCCCAGCTCAGGGCGCCTTTTCTAGCACTACTGGCGGTCAGCGCCAGAATCGGTTTTATGTTTTAGCATCTCACCAGGAGCAGGAGGACTTTCCTGATGTAGTTACTGGTATGCTCCATATATTTCAGTCTGATGTTTATGCATTGTTGGACCCTGGGTCAAGTTTTTCATATGTTACACCTTTGGTTGCTGTGAATTTTGAAGTGAATCTCAAAAATATTCCTGAGCCTATCTTAGTTTCTACCCCAGTGGGGAGTCGATTGTTGCCCAGAAAGTGTATAGAAAGTGTCCTGTTATAGTCTTTCATAGAGTCATGTTTGCTGATCTAATTGAGTTGGACATAGTGGCATTTGATGTTATACTAGGTATGGACTGGCTTAATTCTTGTTATGCCTTTATAGATTGTCGTACCAGAGTAGTCAAGTTTCAGTTTCCTAATGAATCTGTGTTTGTGTGGTCTGGGAGTTCTGTATCTCCCAAGAGTTATTTTATCTCATATCTCAAGGCTAGAAAGCTTATTTCCAAGGGGTGCATTTATCATTTGGTTAGAGTTAAGGACACTAAGTCTGAGACTCCAACTCTTCAGTCAGTTAGCGTCGTTAATGAGTTTCCCAATGTCTTTTCAGAAGATCTTTTAGGGATAGCTCTCGATAGAGAGATAGAATTTGGGATTGATCTTCTTCCTAACACCCAGCCTATTTCTACTCCTCCTTACCGAATGGCACTTGCAGAACTAAACGAGTTGAAGAAGAAACTCAAAGATCTGTTAGATAAGGGTTTCATCAGGCCCAGTATTTCTCCTGGGGTCCTCCTATTTTTTTGTGAGGAAGAAAGATGGTTCTTTGTGTATGTGCATTGACTATCATCATCTTAATAAAGTCACTATCAAAAACAAGTATCGCCTTTCGAGAATTGATGATTTGTTTGACCTGTTGCAAGGTGCAAGTTATTTTTCCAAGATAAACCTTAGATCCGACTATCACCAACTCAAAGTAAGGGAGTATGACATCCCGAAAATAGTCTTCCACACTCGCTATGGTCATTTTGAGTTTCTTGTTATGTCCTTTGGGCTCACTAATTCCCCAGCAGCTTTCATGGACCTCGTAAATCGAGTGTTCAGCTAATATCTTAATATTTTTGTCATTATATTCATAGGTGATATTCTTGTATACTCCCACAGTGAAGCAGACCACGCAAACCATCTCCAAATTGTCTTGCAAACTCTTAGAGATCATAAATTATTCACCAAATTCAACAAGTGTGAATTTTGGTTAGGCTCAGTTGCTTTTTTGGGTCATATTATTTCTTCCGAAGGTATTAGAGTTGATCCCCAAAATACAGAAGTTGTTACAAACTGGCCTAGACCTATCTCTCCTTCTGATATCCAAAGTTTCCTAGGTCTAGCGGGCTATTACCGCCGCTTTGTTGAGGGTTTTTCTTCTATAGCATCTCCCATGACCTGGTTGACCTAGAAGAAATTGAAGTTCTTGTGGTCTGATTCTTGTGAGAGGAGTTTTCAGGAGTTGAAGACTCGACTCACCTCAGCTCCTTTTTTGACCTTGCCTGATGGTGTTGATAATTTTGTGGTATATTGTGATGCTTCTAGGGTGTGTTTGGGTTGTGTATTGATGCAGAGGGGCAAAGTTATAGCCTACGCTTCTAGACAGTTAAAACCCCATGAGAAGAATTACCCAACCCATGACTTAGAGCTGACTGCTGTAGTGTTCACTTTAAAAATTTGGAGGCATTACCTGTACGGTGTCCATGAATATGTGTTTACGGATTATAAGAGTTTGCAGTATGTATTTACCCAG
This sequence comes from Capsicum annuum, assembly GCF_002878395.1. Taxonomy (NCBI): domain Eukaryota; kingdom Viridiplantae; phylum Streptophyta; class Magnoliopsida; order Solanales; family Solanaceae; genus Capsicum; species Capsicum annuum. The sequence goes on from NC_061118.1 coordinate 97,657,463, forward strand.
AGGGAGCTGCACCTTAGGAAGAGAAGGTGGTTAGAGCTGTTGAAGGACTATGACATGAGCATGTTGTATCACTTGGGCAAGGCCAATATTGTGGCAGATGCCCTTAGCAGGTTGTGTATGGGTAGTGTGGCCCTTATGGAGAATGATAAGAAAAATTTATCTCATGATGTGCATCGTCTGGCTAGGCTGGGGGTTAGGATGTTTGGCTCTGCTGAAGGTATTATAGGGGTTCAAAGTAGTCCTGAATCTTCTCTGGTTTAGGAAGTAAAGTAGAAGCAAGACTTAGATGCTAGCTTGGTCAGACTGTAGGAGTCAGTCAAGGACCAAAAGGTAGAGGTTTTCTTCCAAGGGGAGATGGTGTATTGAGATTGCATGGTAGCTTATGTATTTTGAATATTGATGAATTGAGGCAGACAATCATGGCTGAAGTGCATGGTGCACGATATTTTATTCATCCTGGTGCCATCAAGATGTACCATGACTTGCAGGAAATCAATTGGTGGAGTGGCATGAAGAAAGATATAGCAACATTTGTAGCTGAGTATATGATGCGCCAACAGGTTAAGGTAGAATACCAAAGACCTGGTGATAAGATGCAGGAGTTTACTATTCTCACTTGGAAGTGGGAAGAGATAATCATGGATTTTATGACTGGTTTACCTCCTTCCCAACGCCATCATGATTCTATTTTAGTTGTTGTTGATAGGTTGACTAAGTCTGCACACTTCGTGCCTGTGCATACTTCTTATACTATTGAGGATTACGCTAGATTGTACATCCGGGAGTTAGTCAGATTGCATGGAGTTCCTTTGTCTATCATTTCGAATAGGGGTACTCAGTTTACTTTGCAGTTCTGGAGGGCATTTCAGAAGGGTCTTGGTACCCAAGTGCGTTTAAGTTCTGCTTTTTATCCGCAGACAGATGGTCAGGCTGAGAGGACCATCCAAACTTTAGATGGTATGTTTAAAGCGTGTGCTCTGGATTTTAAGGGGAGTTGGGATGAGCATTTACCATTGGTAGAGTTCTCTTACAACAGAAGTTATCACTCTAGCCTTAGCATGGCCCCATTTGAGGCTTTGTATGGGATAAAATATAGATCACCATAGGTTGGTTCGAAGTGGGTGAAGTTGCTGTGAGTGGTCCTGATTTAGTGTTTGAGACTATGGAGAAAGTCAAGGTAATTAGAGAGAGATTGAAAATAGCCCAGAGCCATCAAAAATTGTATGCCGACGTGAGGAGGAGAGACCTTGAGTTTGAAGTTGATGACTTAGTGTATTTGAAGATTTCTCCCATGAAAGAGTGAAGAGGTTTGGGAAGAAAGGAAAGTTTAGTACTCATTTTGTTGGTCCTTACAGAGTTCTTACCCGTGTTGGGAAAGTAGCTTATAAGGTTGAGTTGCTCGTGGAGTTGTTGACTGTGCATTCGGTGTTCCATGTTTCCATGCTTAGAAAGTATATTGGTGATTCTGTGGTAGTAGATCCTTTGGTGAGCGCTGAAGTTCAGGATAGTCTTTTATTTGATGAGATTCCAGTTGAAATCCTAGATTTCCATGTTTGGAGACCAAGGAACAAAGAAGTTCCCTTAGTCAAAGTGTTGTGGCAAAATCTGTCTATTGAGGGCGCAACTTGGGAAATCGAGGCGGATAAGCGATCTAAGTACCTACACCTATTTTTTGTAATCTCTGATCAAGCCGAAGGTACCGTTCTTCTCTAGATCATTCCTTTTCTATGCAAAGTTGCAGTAGTTTAGCTGTTATTTTATACTGTTCAGCTGTGATTTCATGAGTTATGCACTCCTTGTTGTGTCTGAAATGTAGAATGAAGCAGAGACAAGTCTAGCAAATTGCTTCAGCTGTGTACCCTTCGATTTCTCTTTACTCTTAGTATACCCAGCGTCATTCGAGGACAAATGTCCCTAAGGGGGAGATATTGTCATACCCCACACTTTCCTAAGCTAGAAAATGATCCATTGTTCATACATGTTAAATTCCCAATTGTGTAATCCATATTTGGGCACATGAATTACCATGAGTATCCTAGTTATAAGAGAGCTTATGATGTGTTAAGTGTGTTTATATGAGTCACTTAAGGTTAGGCAAGCTAAGAGTTTTGAATCCATTAAGTTTTAGTATTTGATTTTGCAAGGGTCATCTTTGAATGAGCATAAATTTATGAATATGTGGCATCTTTGCATATTTTGACCCACCAAATTATAGAGAATCGAATTAGCTTCCTAATGATACAAATTTTATCAAAATCCGACACTTGAGCAAGGAGTTATGGCTTTGTAAAATAGAGTGCATCACCTAACTAACCGGACATGGCTATTGGAATGGGTGTACGATAAGGTGTGCGAGGAACACTTCAAACTGTGCCATAAGGTATGCGGCGCACACTTCAAAGTGTTCCATAAGGTGTGTGGTGCACACTTAGTGTTTTAGGTAGCGAAAACACTCCGTTTTGAGTTATTTTGAGGGAAATTAAATCTTTTGGCACTCCTTCCACACCCCTAAACTTAACCTTATGAATTTAATAGATTCTAAACACATCATAATCCTATTATAAGTCTAAGTTCATCATCCAAGAGAACTAAAGGAGAAAAACAACTAGGGTTGCACAATCAACATTGAAGATCCAATCTTTCAATGAATCCGTTACCATAAAGGTATGTGGGGTTTTCAACAAGGACACCCTTTCGTTCTTGTGCCCAAAAATGTTTTTCTTCTTTGAAGTTATGGATTTTATATGTTTTATTATGAATTTGAACCATGATTTACATCCTTTATTGATTCTCATGAGATTATGATATTTTTGATATTTTAGAAGTGGAATTATATGAGAACAATGATATTTTGTGCTTAAAGCTGAAATTTCATGATTTTGAAGGAATTTGTATGTGTTTATGATGTAAAGCTTGAATCTTGATAAGTTTTAATGTGATATTGATACATGAGTTTTGAACTCTATTTTAGATTGTTGTTTTTGAGAAAACATGTGTTATAAACACCTTGAATTTGAATGATTTGAAAAGATACAGAAGCTTTGACCTTTTGGTCTTAGAAAGGGGTTGATTTTGAACCCGAGATGAGAAAAGAAATCCACTTTTATTGATTCATTATGAAAGGGGTAGCATAATAGCTCCCGTTGTGAGTTGTGGAACTGTTTTATGGTAGATTTTCTTTTGAAAAGATCTGAGCTAAGTCCGAGAGTAGTCTTTAGCATCGAGCGGGTTTGGTACTTCCCTAGAACTACGTGCCCCTGTAGGAACCGGAATTGAGGCTGATTTTCATAGTGATCATTAGTGATTGGATTGATAATTTAAGGTCCTACTCTAATGGCAAGGAATAGGGTTACTCTCCTCAACGTGGGTAGAACGTTGGACTCCATGTAGCTCACATGGTTTATGTCGGTTATGAGAGACTCCTAATGTGTGTGTGTGTGTGTACCATTCTATCTAAGAGGAATATATTGTTTTGAAGAATTGGTTATGAGAAAGTTATCGTTTTTCGAAAGATTGAAATACTATATTCTACATAAAATTGTTATGAGATTTTATTTATTTAATGGTTTGAAAACCGAGATAAAGGTGAATTGAGAACTTACTATGATGACTCAGGTGTTTTATTTGATATATCTTACTCTTTTATGATTATGATGTTTTAATTCAAGCTATGTGAGTCACTTGTAATAGCGTGCATGTTTTCTATGAATACTTTTGATATTTGATTTCTGAAACTTGCACAGACACCCATAGACTCAGTCCATATTACATGGTACTGACCCACGTATTTGTACATGGACTATATTTTCCCTATAATATAGGTTCGGGTGCTCAGTTCCAGACTTGTCGGAAATTCCCGAGCACATCGATCTACATCCTTTTCTGCGGTGAGTCCTTATGATCCAAGGCCGTGCTTTTTCAGACTCCCAGTTCAGTTTGATTTGATCCTTTATCTTTTGAGTTTGAGTCAGTTGGGGCCTATCCCAATTAATCTTTGGTACATTGAATGGTAGAGGATTGTAAGGATGGTTTTGTTAGACTAGTGAGTTGGAGTTGTTAGACTTTTCATATTTTATTATTTCTCGCATTTATCCATATTACTGTGAGACATAGTTGATGATGATATTACGCAGATGTTTGGTTAAAATGATCTTGAAATACGTGTTGAATGGTAGAAAATGGTTCAAAAGGTTAGCTTGGGGATACTTGTAGCCTTAACCACCGTGTGACGCTTCGGGACCCATTTTTGGGGCGTTATATTTCAATGGGTAATTCTATAGTTGGTGAAAGTCTAGAATGCCTATTTTTATCATGGAAGAGGACAATGTGGGATATTATCTATGAAATTCCCTATGTCCTAATAAAATTAGCAAAATAAAGAGATACCTCTCAACTTGTTCCTAAAAGTCGAAGGGAGTATACTGAGGTTGAATGAAAGAGGATTGAGAAGAATTAAAAAGCAATGAAAATCCTGGTCAATGGGATAAAACCTTATAAGTATAGTAGGGTTGCTACTTCTATGTCGGCTAAATACTAAGGAAAGATTTGTAGAATACTCATGGAAATGATCCACGTGAGGCAATCAAAGATAGACATGCTCACAACTCATTATGAGTTGTTCAAGATGAATGAAGGAGAATCCATTCAAGATATGCATACTTGATTTACTTCTATAGTGAATAATCTCTAATAACCTTGAGAAAATATTCAAATATACATATAGGTTAGGAAAATCATGAGTATCTTACACTCTACATGGGAATGTAAAGTAAATGGTATTTGAGAGACTAAATATTTACAAAAATGACCTTGGATATTCTTATTGGAAATCTAAAAATGTATGTGCTTAAAAGGCAATGAGATTCCAAGGAAATTATTCCGAAAATGAAAAGAGAATGGTTATAAAGACTAGCAAACAAAAGACTAGCTTTAATGTATGTCTCTTTTCAATGATATAAAAAGAAAACAAAAGTATGTTTAAACCATCAAAAACTCAAAGAGACCTGGTTCCTCAAAGAAAAATCTCACATTACCATCTTGGACTAGAAGAAATCTCATTTATACCTTTTTAAATAACAAGGGACCCAAGCTTATTTGGGTTTCAAAAATTAAGAAGTGGTTTAATAGGGATCTTGAGGTGAGATAAAGTAGACAAATGGGAGAAAAAAGTACTTGGTTATTGGTTTCTCTAAGCATTAGATTAGCTAATATTTAAATCATTTCTCACTCATAATAGCCATGAAGAATATGTGTCTTTTGACTTAAAATGAGGTGATATATGCTATGACGACTGAGCATCGTTGGCTTTTATATGATAGAATTGTCTAGTGTGAAGGAGTTGTTGTGTTTATGAATTATCAAATTGAAAATTTCATCGAGACAAGGAGCACATGGTTACATTGTGTAAAGACTATTCAAGGTCCTTAGTAACTCATGTTTTTACTAGGAGAAGAAATCAATATTTTAGGTTGAGTTTAAGGTTGATATCCTCATAGATATCTTAGTGAACTGAATTAAGCTTTATTTGAATTTGGTGTGCACAAATTCTTGCAAAATGGAAGAATTTTCAAACCTCTAACTCCTCACAAGATGTCTTGGATTAAATGGGGTGAAAAGTTATTAAAGAAAGATGAAAGGATTTTTTATTAAATATTATATTATTATAGGTATACATTCAAGAAGGATTCACACTTAAGTATAAAACACAAATTACTTAGATCATTCAAATGTACAGATGTGATTTTCTACTCAGGTTAGTGTTTTTGTTTCTACACTATCACTATTAATAATGCACTAGTGTAAAAAATTTTTAAATACCGTATCATTTTTAGTCGTCTCTATTAGCATCTTTCAATTTTCTTCCAAAGTAGAGGACAACACTCTCTCTTCAATTGTTCTTGTACCTTCCCTCAAAAATATATATAATGAATTAAGCCCTTCCATAAAACCTTTTCCTAGAAACATCGTAAAAGGAATCATATCTTTTTCTTTCTATGAAAAGAAACATTGCCTCCATAGTCCTATAAAACATAGCTTCAAAATATTTTCTTTATGCTTCTCAATTTGAAACTTTTTCCATAATGTCTCACGCCATCAAATGCTAAGCTAGATCTAAAACATCCCTTCTCCATCTTTATGTGCTCATCAATTCAATATTTCTCCTACATTTGAAATGAAACTTGACTCATCGAGTGGAGGTATCAAAATAGTAAATGTGGAAAATAACACTAAAATGTCATGTCATCATAAAGTAGAAGAGTATAGTTCTATTAAAAGTCAATTCATCAGGGACATCACTAGAATCTCAAAAAACTTTGATATGGATAACACTACCTTCTCTGAAGTGAGTGATTCTAGGAAACTCATTAAGGGACCATGTTTCTCTGTTGTCTATAAGGGTACAAAATCTATTAAGAAAGTAAAGAAAAGGTCCATGCATGAGCTCATGAGTACTACACCATCCCATATAGTGATGTAGTACAACAAACATAATTATTTTAGGTTGTCTCTATTAAAAAAGGGATAGGCCTTCTGTAACACCCCAAAAATGAGTCTAGGGATGCTACACGGTTCTTCGGACTATAACTAGTCCCGAGCTAACCCTGAAACCTGCTACTCATTATGATGACTCAAATAGAGGTAATATAAGCATGTGGTACACTAAAATACCGTCTGAATTGAACTGAGTTTAACCGCAGGAAATGTCTTAAAGTAATTAACTAAGAAAAATTTAAAGAATTAACACTGAAATATTACAATCTATCTAATAGTTGGACAAGAATCTAATGCTACTACAAGAGAGTCGCTGGGAAAGACCCCCAGATGACTCAAACTATCTAACATAATTGAATAAACTAATCTGTAAAGCTAGAAATCTGAATAACTGGGTCCCCGAACTATGAGGACTCACTAACTATCGGGATTTCGATAGAGATGGTCACGGTTAATCACGCTGCTAGAATAGTGTACCTGAACCTACATTATGAGACAATGTATCACATAGACATTTATGTGGATTAGTACTTTTGGAATATACTGAGAATATGGGGGTGAATGCATGAGTAGAAATAATATCTCAATGTCATACAAATTAATAAAATATGCATGCGAAATGTGGATGACTCACATAAGCTGGAATATCTAAAAACTAAAAAAAACAACATTACCATTGATAGTAAAACATACTGCATGAATCTAGTGAGTCATTACATTTATTCTGAAAGTTGTACTTTTACTCTTTCTGCTAGTGAAATAAGTATAACTGGAGTCAACCCCATTTTCACATTATTTAAGCTAACTGTAAATGGACTCACATTTGAATCTGTAAACTAAAAATTGACATCTCATAGATAATGACTTATGCAAAACAATATCTAATAAAAATTGTGATCCTTTACACTTAGTTTCTAAAAGGTTTTTCGTTGTTCTTTTAAATTACAATTACTATGTTCCGTAGGGAATTCATTTAAACACTGTTCTATAAAGCTTTGCTATTAGGGAGGTTCCTCTAACCGACATACACTATGTGAGCTATCATAGTTTCCAATGTCTAGTTCCCATAGTGGAAAACCTCACATTAGGGAGAGGTGTCATACTCTTGTAAAGGAGTATAACCTAATCTAAGTGATCATAATTTGTATCTTTATCCATATACAAATGGAATATAATCTAAATCTATACGTGCGTAAGCTCGTAGTTCTAGGAAAGTAGGATGCGCTAAACCCACACTTTCCGCTCGATGCTAAATACTACTCCCTTTAATCTATATGCTCAATCTATAGGAAATCCACTTTAAAAGTTACCATAAAGGTTTGTAATGAAAAACCAATTATGTATCTATCTATTTTAAACTGTAATCAAAACAAATTTGTTTTCTGTAAACTGTAATAAAAATGAAATTTGGATTCCATATCTTAACTGAGGATCAAAAGATCAAATCTTTTCTAAAAAATCAGATTGTAAGCTAATCATGGGATGCTTAAATGCAGCATCTTCTTGAAATATCAATATTCATATGTAAGGCTTAAAACCCATGATCAAACTCATGTAAAATTATCATAAAGGCATGCTCAATAATCTAAATCTTGAAATTCTCACATAATTCTAGTGAATAAGATAGTGAAATTTAAATCTCAATACATATAAAATTACTTCGCACACATAAACATACAAAATTAGAGATGTAATTCAACATTTAATCACTTGTAACATCAATATCTTCAAATAATGATAATTGGGCATGAACCCTAAACTGTAAATCATATAAATTCTTGTAATTTAAACTTTAAAAACTAGTTATGGGCACAAGTTTGAAAGGGGATCCTTATTCATAACCCCACATACATTGCTTGATGAATTGAATGTAAAAACTAGCACCTTTGACTCTCTAATTGTGTTCTTGAATTTCTTGAACCAAGAACTTTGGATTATAAGCTTTCTTCGAGTAGGAGTTATGGGATTATTCTTGATTCTTAGAGCTAGTATTTCGTTCTTGGTGAAGAAAAAGATGAATAATAAAGCATCTATGCCATTTGGGAAAAAATTGTGAGTTTTGGGCGAACATGGGTGAGGGTAAGTGACTCAAATGCACCACATAACCTATCATTTAACAAACAAAAACCGGGCACCGATGCAATCAGTGATGCATCACGTTGCTCACTCCAACTCTATTAGAGAAGCATCGTGTCTTCTACATCGACGTGGCCATCAACACAGTGTGGCGATATCGCGTTGAGGTTCTATTTTGGCAAACCAAAAAAGCCCCAATCCTTCTCCAAAAATTCCAAAACTTACCCCGGAGGTACTATGGACTACCCTGATCATGAAACAACTTAGAAATTGACATTCTAAGGTCGTAAAGGTTGAGAATAAAGTCGTCAATGTTTAGAGCCCAAAAATGAAACTAATTCTCTAACACAGCCAAAATTTCAGGTCTTAAGTCTTTAATGTGCCTTTTTTTAGCTGAATTGAACTAGAAAGAATACGTGGTATTACAATATCTCCCCCTTGGGAATATTCGTCCTCGAATAAGACTAGTTAAACTGAGGGTACTGAGGAACTAAGACTATATACCATCATACACAATTGAAACAAAACTGTATGACTGAATCTAAAATATAGTGAGCTACTGAACTAAATTTGTAAGTGCATGAATAGACATAAAGATAACCATATGGCTGAAACTGAGAGTAGAAATGACTTGAATTAAGGAAGATCATTACCTTCATCTGAATCTGAGTTTGTGGAGAAGAGGTGAGGGTACTTGGTTTGCATGTTTGCTTCTGCTTCCCAAGTGGTACCCTCAACAGACTAATTTTTCCACAACACTTTGACCAAGGGAACTTCTTTGTTCCTTAGTCTACGAATTTTGTGATCAAGAATCTCTACTAGAAGTTCTTCGTATGAGAGTTTATTCTAAATAATTGTGCTTTCTAGGGGGACTATAACAACTGAATCGTCCATGTACTTCTTCAATGAGGTGACATGAAACACTGGGTGAACTGATGACAAGTTTGTGGGTAGCTCAAGCTCATATGCTACCTTCCCCACACGACTCAAAATCCTTTAGGGACCTACTACCGGGAACTAGCTTCCACTTTTTACCAAATCTCATCACCCCTTTCATATGTGAAACCTTCAAACAAACAAGATCATCAACCTCAAACTCAATTTCTCTCCTTCTTACATCTTTATAAGTTTTCTGATGAATCTGAGCTGCTTTTAATCTCTCTCGAATCAACTGAACTTTCTCCATCGCTTCAAACACCATATCTATCCCAATCAAAGTGGCATCACCCACTTCAAACCAAATGACTTATGACCTGTATCTTTGTCCATAAAGAGCTTCAAACGGGGCCGTCTGATTGCTAGAATGGTAACTATTGTTATAGGAAAGCTCAATCAACGGCAAATGGTCATCCCGAATGCCTTTGAAATTAAGAACACATGCCCTCAACATATCCTCTAAGGTCTGAATAGTCCTCTCTACCTGACCATCTGTCTATGGGAGAAAATCTAAACTAAGATGAACTTGGGTAGCAAGACCCTTCTGAAAGTCTTTCCAAAACTGATAGGTAAACTGAGTACCCCTATCTGAGATAATAGACAAAGGAATTCTGTGCAATCTAACCAACTCTCTAATATACAGCCTAGCATAATCTTTAGCTATGTAGGATGGGTAAACTGGTAAGAAATGAGTTAATTTGATCAGTTTGTCTACTATAAACTAAATCGAATCATACTGCCGACGCAAATAGGGTAATTCAGTCATAAAGTCCATATTCACCTCTCCCCACTTCTAATTGAGAATACCAAACTCCTGTAATGTACCACCAGGTCTTTGGTGCTCCACTTTAACCTGTTGACAAGTCACATACTTTGCTCCAAATTTTATGATATCTCTCTTCATACCATTCCACCAATACACTTCCCACAAATTGTGGTACATCTTGGTGACTCATGGATGAATGGAGTAATGCGCACCATGCACTTCTGCCATAATTTGCTACCTTAAATAATCAAAACATGGCATACAAAATATACTCTAGTATCTCAACACACCATCTCCCCCTTGGGAGAAAACCTTTACCTTTTAGTCTTTAACTGACCCCTTCAATTTGGCCAAACTAGAATCCTGGTCCTGCTTCTTTTTCACTTTAGAAACTAGAGAAGATTCTGAGCTACTCTGAACCCAAACATTCCCTTCAGCTGAGTCAACCATCATCATTCCCAATCTAGCTAACCGATGAACTTTCCCACTAGCACTCTTTTATCATTCTCCATATGAGCAACACTGCCTATACAAAGTCTACTAAGAGCATTTGCCATAACATTTGCCTTACTCGGATGATATAACACACTCATGTCATAATATTTTAGCAATTCTAACCACCTTCTCTGACAAAGATTTAACTCCCTCTGGGTAAACACATACTCAAGCTTTTGTGGTCCGTAAACACATAAACATGCACCCATAAAGATAGTGCCTCAAAATTTTCAAAGCAAATACACCAACAGCTAACCCAAGGTCGTGGGTAAGGTAATTCTTTTTGTGAGGCTTAAGCTGTCTAGAGGCATAGGCTATAATCTTACCACTCTGCATCAAAACATAACCCAGACCGATCCTAGAATCATCATAATACATAACAAATATATATGTACCATTAGGAAGTACTAAAACTAGAGTTACAGTGAGTTGAGTCTTCAATTCCTGAAAACTTTTCTCACGAGAATATGCCCACTGAAACTTAACTTTCTTCTGAGTTAATCTATACATAGGGGATACAATAGACGAAAACCCTTTAAGAAACCATCAATAATAGCCAACTATACCTTAGAAACTTCTAATGTCTGACAGAGAGATAGGTATAGACCACTGCTTCTATCTTTTGAGGATAAACTCTAATACCCTCACTGGAAATAATATGACCGAGGAAAGCTACTAACCTTAGCCAAAATTCATATTTGCTGAATGCGAACAATTGGTGATATCTAAGAGTTTGCATGACAATAACACTATTATAAGAATAGACAAGAATATCATTGATAAAGACGATGACAAATGTGTCTATGTACTATTTGAACACTCTAATCATCAAGTCCATAAAGGTTGTTGGGGCATTTTTTAGTTTGAAGGACATCAAGTTGGAATATCACATTCCCTTACTCTAAGCTGATAATAGCCGTATCTAGGGTCTATCTTGGAGAAGTAAGTTGCAACTTGAAGTTGATCAAATAAGTTATCAATCCTAGGAAGAGGATACTTGTTTTTTTATTGTGACTTTATTCAGCTGACGATAGTCAATAAACATTCACAAAGAATCGTCTTTGTTTTGCACGAATAGGATAAGAGTGCCCCATGGAGAGACACTAGGCCTTATGAAACCTTTATCTAAGATTTCTTTAGGTAGCACTTTTAATTCTTCAAGCTCAAATAGAGCCATACGATATGGACAAAAAATGATGGGCTGAGTATCTAGGAGAAGGTCAATGTCGAATTTTATTTCCCTATCAGGAGGTACACTTCGCAAATCTTTGGAAAAAAATTCAAGAAACTCATTGAATACACAGACTGACAGAACTGTTGGAGCCTCAAACTTAGTGTCTTTGACTTGAACTAGATGATAAATTCACCCTTTTGAGGTCAACTTCATGGCTATAAGATAGGAAATAAAATGACTTCAGGGATACACTGAATTACCTTCCCACTCAAAAACTGGCTTACCTAGATACTAAAAATTCACCACTCGGGTATGACAATCTATAGATGCATAACAGGAATAGAGCCAATCCATACCAACAAAAAGGGTCAAAGTTGACCATATGTAACTTTATTAAGTCTGCTAATATGATCTTACGAAGGACAGTAATATGACACTTTTTATAAATATGGTTAGCAACAACTAACTCACCTACTGGGGTAGAAACTAATAAGGGCTCAAAAAGATTTTCAAGACCCACTTAAAAATTTACTACAACTAGTGGGGTCATATAAGAGACACTTGACCCAGAATCTAACAACGCATAAACATTAAGATAAAATACATGAATCATACCAGTAACAACATCTAGTGAACTCCCCTGCTCCTAATGGGATGGTAAAACATAAAACCAATTCTGGCGCTAATCGCTACCGGTATTGGATGATGTGCCCTGAGGAGTTACTGGGCGGCCTAGAAGAGCTGATGAACTAGTATCCTGAGTCTGAGAATGAGCATCCCTGTTTCCCTGCCTAGTATATAGACACTCTTTTATTCCAAGACCCAACTTACCACAACCATAACAACCTTTCTATCCCAAAAAGCACTCACCAAGATGATTCTTACTATACTTAGTACATAGAGGATAACTGGGTTTCCCACTCATACTATTCTAAGATTTGGACATAGAAATCTTACCCTACTACTCCTGTCTAGCCTTGGGTGCGGGAGCACTGGCTAAAGATTGTGCTGGTATAGATAAATGACTCTGAAACTATGAATGATTTCCCCCTCCCAATTTAGTCTGGCCATAATCAAAGTGCTCTGTTCTAGCCTTCCTATTTCCCCTCTCTTTCTTTAAAATTTTCTTCCTTAATCTCTTGTACATGAATCACCAATATAGCATATATATAATACGCACGATTCTTGACTACCAAAGCAGATACTCCAGTAACAAACTTACTCATACTAGCCCTAAGATCAGCCATCGTATCAGGGGCATACTTAGACAACTGATTGAACTTAAGGCAGTACTCCTTAAGTTTCATCCAGCCTTACCTCAGGTTCACTAACCCCTCTACTTTAGCTTCTCTCATTTGATACGAAAAGAACCTATCTAGAAATGTATCCTGGAAGACCTTCCAACTCATAGGAGCTGCATTATCACCTCTACCATTCTTTAACATAGCCACCCAATTATATGCTACATCCTTCAGCCTATAGAATGCTGACTCTACACTATCTACTTCAGTAACATGTATAATCTGGGTGATCTTCCTTACCTTATCTAACTAATGTTATGGGTCCTCACCAAACTTTGACTAGAAAAACTCAGGTGGATTCATCCTCCTGAAGCCAGGAATTCTGGCTACTGCTAAATCCTAATTTTACTGAAGTGGGACTACCGCCTGATGGTTTCCCTACACATTAGCAGTCATAGTTTTGGCCAATGCCTAAAAGGCATCCCAAAATTTAGCATGGGATACATTCTCATTTAGAGGGTCAGCAGGCTGGGGTGTCTGGTTATTATTTCTGATGCATTAGCTTGGTGAAGAAGCATATTCAACTATTATGTAATAGCATGACTTAGAAGTAGATAGAGACACCATAAGAATAATAGATCATTAAAGAAAGATATGATTTCCTAAAAATATCCCATAGCCTCGTAATCATAAATATGACTCACTTCACACCCATTGTCAAGACTTTACATAACGCAGCTTTTCTATATGTAATGCCCAAAAATGAGTCCTAAGATACTACACGATGCTTCGGACCACAAGTAGTCCCGAGCTAACCCTGAAAGACTGTTACTCATTTTGATGACTCAATTAAAGGTAATATAAGAATATAGTACACTAAAATACTTAAATACTATCTGAATTGAACTTAGTTTAACTGTAGGAAATGTTTGAAAGTACTTAACTAATAAAAGTCCATAGAACTAATGATGAAAAACTATAATGTATCTAATAGTCGGACAAGCCTCTAATGCTACTACTAGAGAGTCACTAGGACAAACCCCCAACTTACTTGTACTATCTGACATAACAGAATAAACTAATCTGGAAAGCTAGAAATATGAATAACTTGGTCACCGAACAATGAGGACTCAACAACTGTCGAGATATGGATGGATATAATCACGATAAATTGCACTACTAGAACTAAGCACCTGAATCTACATTACGAGACAATGTAGCACATAGACATATATGTGGATCAGTACTTTTGGAATGTACTGAGACTGTGGGGGTGAATGCATAAGTAGAAATGATATCTCGTTGTTATCAAAATTCGTATATATGCATGCTAAATTTAGATGACTCACATAAGCTAGAATATCTCAAAACTGAAAAAATATCATAACCATGGACAGCAAAACATATTGCATAAATCTAGTGAGTCATAATATTTAGTTCTTAAAGTTGTACTTTTACTTTTTCTTCTAGTGAAATAAGTGGGACTGAAGTCAAGTCCGCTTTAAAATCATTTAAGCTAAGTGTAAAGGGACTCACCTTTGTCTCTGTAAACTAAAAACAGAAATCTCATAGCTATTGACTTATCCAAAACAATATTTGATTAAAATCATGAGCCTTTACACTTAGTTTCTAAAGGCTTTTCTATTGTTCTTTTCTATAATAATTACTCTCCTCTATAGGGAATTCTTTTAAATATTGTTCTATAAATCATTGCTATTAAGGAGGTTCTTCTAACCGACATATACTATGTAAGCTATCATAGTGTCCAATGTCTAGTTTCCTTATGGGAAAACCTCATGTAGGAGAGAGGTGTCATACTTTTGCCAAGGAGTATAACCAAATATAAGTGATCACAATCTATATCTGTATCCATATACAAATGGAATATAATCTAAATATGTTTCTACGTTGGCTCGTACTTTTGGAGAAGTAGCATACGCTAAACCCACACTTCCCTCTAGGTGCTAAATACTACTCCTTTTAATCTGTATGCTCAATCTATAGGAAATCTACTTGAAAAGCTAGCATAAAGGTTTGTAATGAAAAACTAATTATGCATTTTTCTGTTTTAAACTATAATAAAAACTAATATGTTTTTAGTAAACTACAATAAAACTAAAATGTGGATTCCATATTTTAACTGAGGATTAAAAGATCAATTCTTTTCTAAAAAATCTGAATGTAAACTAATCATGGGATGCTTCAGGCATCATCTTCTTGAAATATCAATATTTATACTTAGGGCTTAAACCCCATGATCAAACTCATGTTAGATTATCATAAAGTCATGCTCAATAATTAAAATCTTTAAATTCTTGCATAATTCTAGTCAAGATAGTGAAATTTAATTTACAATAGATATAAAATAACTTCATATGCATAAACATGCAAAAGATTAGATGTAATTCAATATTTAATCACTTGTAACATCAACCTCTTTAAATAATGATAACTGGGTATGAACCCTAAATTGTAAATCATATAAATTCATATAATTTGGATATTAAAAACTAGTTTTGGGCATAAGGATTAAAGAGGATCCTTGTTTATAACCTCACATACCTTGCTTGATGAATTGAATGTAAAAGCTTGAACCTTTGGCTCTCTAATGGTGTTCTTAGAGCTTTTTCTTGAAGTTCTTGGACCCAGAACTTTGGATTATAAGCTTTCTTGGAGTAGGAGTTATCATATTTTTCTTGATTCTTGGTGCTAGATTTTGTTCTTAGTGAAATAAAAGATGAATAATGAAGCATCAATGCTATTTGGGGGAAAAATTGTTTGTTTTAGGCAGATTTGGGTGAGGGTAAGTGACTCAAATGCCCCCCATAACCCATTATTTAACATACAAAAACTGGGCACCAATGTGATCAGTGATACATTGCATCACTCACTGCGATGCAATTAGCAACGTATTACGTCGTCTACATCGATGTGGCCATTGACATGGCATGGCGATATTGCATCGAGGTTCTTTATTGACGAACAAAACTTGCCACAATCCTTCTCCAAAAATTCTGAAACTCACCCCAGAGGTACTATGGACTACTCTGATCATGAAACAACTTAGAAATTGATATTCCAAGATTGAAAAGGTTGAGAATAAAGTCATCAAAGTTTAGAGGACAAAAATGAGACTATGTCTCCAACACTTAGCTAAAATTAAAAGTTCTAAGTCTCTAATATGCCTCTTTTAAGATGAATTGAACAAGAAAGAACACAGGGTATTACACCTTCTATGCTTCTAGTTCATACTAAAAAGCACCCATTTGTCTTATAGGAAATATAAATACGGTATTTTAAGTTAATAGTGGATGTTTGTGGTAGGCTTCAATGAAATGGAGGATAAGTCCCCTTTAGAGTAAGTTACCCAGTATTCCAAGATAAATAAATGAGAGGTTATATCAAATGGAAGGAAATAAAAATATGCAGTAATCCAAAAGTTAGATTCAAAAAAATTGAAAAAGGAGATTGTGATATTCCTAGTCAAAGAATGCTCTTTGGAAGAGTATTCGATCCTACTGTTGCCACAGAGTTTGGGATGAGTTACCATATTGTTCTTGTTGGTGCTCAAGAATAGATGCATTTGGTTTTATCCATAGGAATTGTATATGTCAGTGCGTTTGATACTTCTATAATGATCTAATGTTCACAATAAAGGAGTTGTCACTTGGTGCCATAATCAATAAAATTAAGTCACCTTGACAATCTCACAGTTTTGTGAGATTCTTGGTGTACCTACTTTTGGGTTGCAAATAGTGAAGGACAAGTATGTCTCTAACACCTTCCTTGAATACATTGCTAAATCAAAGTGACTTTTGGGGCTCTTTAGATTACTCTGAAAGGAAATGAAACTTCAATTTCAACTACTTTTTGAACTAGTTAGCAAAGTGCTACTTTAAAAAGTTGAAGGTAGATAATGTAGATCTATACTAAATTTAATAGAAGCTCTTAACCCATTCACTCAAAATAGTATTCCTATAATCATGATTAAGAATATTATTAAAATTTGTAAGCTAAAGGAAGTCAATTATGGTTCGGGCTATGGATTTCTCCTCACAAATGTTTTTATCACTATAAGGTAAAACCAATATCTTGTTTCCTGACTATTGGAGGTAAAAGGAAATAATTCACAGTCAGTATCCTTTAAGAGTATAAGTGTTCAATAAAGAAAATAAAAGTTGGTCCTAAAACCAAAGTGTAATGTCTTATTATTGCTTAGGATGTGTGTAATCAGGACATAAAGTAGTTGTCAACCATAGTTGCAGAAAAGAAAGAAGTTATTGAAGAACAGAAAGCTCAACTAGCTTAAGTAATAAGAAGAACTAATCATAAAACTAGTGTCTCAAATCAATCTATGACTAAAAGACCTTATCTAAAAGAGGAAAACACACATCTTAAGGATGAGAATACTTTGTTAAAAATCAAGAATGAGGTACTGATTGATAATGATATGTAGATATGAAACATTTTGATCAACTCTTTTATATTTGTCTCTCTACTTTACATCCTAGTTGATCATTTCTGTCAATCCCTTCACCCTATACTCTTACCTTTCTTTTGTTTTGACACCATTACCTGATTACTTTCTTGTTTGAAGAACGCGAATACTATCATATCTGATGATTATAAATGCTTACATGAATTTGAATATATTCCTGTCCTTACCCTTTTAGTGATTTCCTTTAATGCATCATTATTTATTACTTTTGTGATCCTTTTTTAAGGATTCAAAAAAAAGGTATATTAAGGAAAGAAATGGGGGAACTAGTGAAATTAAGCATAGTTGCATGATGAAAGAGGTAAATTGTGGAAAGAGTAATGTGGTGAATGGGTGAAGTACTGTAAAGGGTTTATCTTTGTTATTATTAAAAAGGGGTAAAATGATAGTTTCCAACCTTGTTCTTATTATATTCATTATCTTATTATGCTCATGTTTTAATGATTGTCATACTTCATCACTGAAACTTGATCCATGACCATCTTTCGTGATTTATGTTTCCGTGTTCGCCTAATATAGTTGAAGGACTGGTTACAAAAATGGTGTCCTAGTACATAGTTTTTTGGTTGCACACATTTGCCTTTTATGTTAATTGTCAAGTTCTCTTTGAGTAGTGTTAACACATTAGTGGGATGAATTCTCATTGGTCCACCACAACATTAACCCATGAGGAAACTTACCACCCAATGCTCATTATAGATATAAATCATAATTGATGAGAGAAGCTCAAGATTTTGTAGAGATTTGAAAATAAATTTCCTAAACAAAGTCCTTAGTTGACATTATAAAACTCAACAATTTAGAAATCCTTAATTATACTGATATATGTTTTTTTGTCTCTAGGTTGACTAAGATTTTGTGTTGAACTTAAAACAATTGCTTAAATTGATATAAATTTTTGTTTCTAGGTTGATGAAGGTTTTGTGTTGAACTTATAATTGAAAACCCACATTTGGTTTTAGAAATTCCAGTGAGCATTTTGTTGAGATTTTTTTTTAAATTGAGTGGTTTTGTCACTGGTGGTAGATATAGAGTCTCACAGTTGAGTTATTATGAGCATGTGTTTTCAATAGACTTACTGCAAGGTTGTAGGAATTAGAAGGTTAATTCCTAGGTTTTATTTGAAGGTTTCTCGTGTTTAGTTAAAGTTATTGGTAAAATCCAACTTGGGTAGGTGTTAACACTCAACTTACATGTCAATTTAAGTATAATGTGGTCGTTGTCAATATATTAACCCAACTTTGGAGTCGGGGTCGAATCCCCAAGGAACAATGCGAGTAGCTACTAAATTAGTTTAAAATGATACATACTAGCTAAACTCAAACCATTAGTACAAGAAGATAAAAATGGGGGGTTAGGAAGGTATCACACTTAATATTTTTTTTTTGGTTTTTTGAGTACAAATTCGGGACTACGAATACTTAGAGTCTAGACAATTAGGTACGGATCTTGGGATTATGCTTTCCTAGGGGAAAAAGATGCATGGAGATATGACAATTCAGTGCATGTTCTAATTGATGAGGATATGGCAGGCTAGGCTGTAATCCATGGATTTTGTTTGTCAACATATCCTCAAGGATTTCACTCATTGACTCTTTCGAGTACCTATAGAGTGTTTCAAATAAAGGAACCCAATACATTAATTAGGCATCTCTATTTCTAGGATGACACCCAAGGAATATTCAATTTCACAATCACTCTTATGTCTAAGATAATGGAAATATAACAGACTATGCTCACAATTTTCTACTATTGCATTGGTTCCCACATCCCACTTTCAAGGATGATGTGGGTTCCTAAAGTTCACCCAAACCTTTCTTTCAAAGATAGATTGAGCTTTCATGAGTTTGGGATATTCAGCCACAAACCCATTTGAGTATTTGGGGTTGTCATCCACAAATCTCAACCAATCTACTAAATAAACAATAGATCCCATCAATCAACACATTAACATATACACAAATAAATCACAACCCATATTCAATTTACACCCTATTCTAGCATAATGCTAAGAGGAGGAAAACTAGCTACTCATAACATAAATACGTAAAGATTTTACACAAAATATCCGTTGATTTGATTTGAGAAAATCATAGAGAATGTTACTTAAAACTATTAGATCAAATAAATCTTCAATGGGAGTTCTCTAGTTCTTCACTTGGAAGTGATATTCTTCACCCAAAATTTATACAATATTATCTTCTCCATGAATTGAGGCTTCAAACCCAAAATTTCTTATGTCATACATGCACGAAACATTGGTACCGTAGTAGAAATATTATAAATACTTGATTTTTATCAGAAATATGACATCTTTAATGACCTTATGCCGATGTATGGGTCGGAGAGGAGTTATAGATATTGGTTTTTATGGGTTGATGAATCCCGCATGGGTCCTACCTCAAGAGAACAACTTGGTAGGTGTATACAGAGGTTGTGCAGCAATCTCGAGCATCACATCATCATCATCATCATGATTATATTCACCATCATCTTCAGTATCATTATATTTGATATATATTATGCTCATTCTGTGTTATATTATCATCTCTGATATGATATTTGTCTATATGTTATTCATTTTCCATACTTGTATATGTGAGATCTATATACCTTTCTCCTTTTATGTATTTATGTATGGTACATGTGGATGTTGTAGAAGTGTTAGAGGGGATGGTATGGGCTACCGTTTTGGACATTTCTGATTACAAGTGACGTGCCCATAGTTTGTGTTTATATGCTTTAGTTTATAATTTACTAAGTTGGCCTATGATACCTACTAATTATAAATGGACCGTCCATACCCCTACTGCATCCTTTTGCTATAGATCAAGGTATGAGTCTACCATACGACAGTTAATACAGGTGGTATCTAGAGTAGGAGTCGATCTACTACCTCTTCCTATCTATTACATGTCTTATTTTATATTCGAAGAGAGTTTTGATCCTTTTTAGAATATTATTGTATCTTTTGACATTCAAGATATAATTAGTAGTTCTTACATTGTGACACTAGGTTTCGGATATTATATCGATATCTTTGACTATGTATTTCCATTTTTACTATATATATGTGTGGTTCGACTCTGCTTTAGGATGATACCTGTGATGACAGTGTTGGAAGCCTCTGCCTCTAGTCTAGCGGGGATGGCATAGCACTGTCCACGACCACCACCTAATTTAGTAGTCCCATGATTACCATTATGGGCACTACTACCTCTACCTCACGCACCTCTATTATAGTTCTACCTCTTACAATCGATGTAGGAGCAGCCTAGAACACATGGAGGGGACAGTCCTTGGCCAAATAGACTACCTCATCACATATAAAGCAACCTCTATAGCCCAAATCAATAGGAGAAGGTACGAATAAGAGAGAACGACCACTAAAAGCTACTAAAATATAAGACCGACTACATGAACCTTACAAGGCTTCCTACATTAATCTACTATGATACCCATGGAAACCTCCACAATATTTACCTCAGGTAGTGTGACCTCTAAACTCGCATTGATGGTACACCCTTTTGCAGCCTCCCTGCAACCCATAAATAATACACTCAACCAATCTAGAATAATCCACTATACTTTGAAATGATGCTCCATACACTACCATATGAGTAGTAGCTAGCTGAAGAGAAACATCTAACCCCTTAACAAACTATTAGGTTTGAGTCTTCCTTTTGTAAAATTTTGGATCAGCCACGTACATTTACATTTTTGCCTTTGGGCTATATTTTTTGCTAGAACACGATCTCATAGGCTTGGCCACGATCATGGACACCAAGACCGAAATTTGCTTATGCGACTATAGTAGTTTAACCTTATTGACTAACCGTGATCGCGTTCTTCAGACCGAAACTGAGGTAACTGAGTCCATGTCTGATCCAGGTCTTCAGTTGCACTTTTTTGCTTTCTTTTGATACTTTTTATCTCCTATCTGTATCTTTCTATCTCATTAATAATGTTCCTTCAAAATATGGATATTGGTGTATTCATTGACAATTATGTCTCATTTATTCATTTAAAGTATTTTAATGTGCAAGAATGTTGAGTGAAAATGAGTGATAAAACCACCATTCATCAACACCCCAACGTAAAGCATTGCTTGTCCTAAAGCAACACTACCCCTTGTCATGAGAAATTACACTTTTATGCCAAATTTTCATGCCTCAAAGATCACAGTGACTTCAAGCTTAGTCACTACCACAAGTAGCTCTTTGCATATGGGCTAAGAATTCTTACTACACACGTAATCATAAAATGCAATATCTAAGGATGCATAAGACTTTAAAGAGAAACCAAGTAAAAACAACCAATGCTCTAAAAGTGGTTCACTTTTGATCAAAACTTATCTATACTCCATTTGACTCATTGTTCAGATGATGAAAAAATCACCTACCTCAACTCATTTAAGTGCCTCCTCATAAGAAATAAAATTTCTCACGTCATGTACCAAATATGCAATAAGGAATTTAAGTTCAAAAACTCTCTCCCTCACAAAAGAACTCTCTATTTTAACAAGTGTCATACCTGGGCTTGCCCCTATTTTCAATCGCCACAACAAAGAAAGTAAATGATTGAAGATCTCAAATGACTTTTTAAGCTTTAAATGTAGGTTCGTGTTAGGTTAGGATATCATTTGGGAGTAACATGTCTACACCCTTCCTTTATCATCTACATCACAACATTAAATCCACCTTTTTGACTATGGGCCATCCGTTTTTAATCTCTTCTCTTTTCATATGCCTACTTTTTGCGTCCTTTGCTCGCCCATTTTCTTGTATTCCTTTTTTTTTTTACAATTATCATGAAATTCATTCCTTTGTTGGACCCCTTTCTTTATCTATTCATTTTTTTCAATAATTAGGCACTTAGGCATTTCACTTACAACTTCATGGCCCTATACTTACTTTCATCATCTTCACCACCCCAAACTTAGGCTTTTAGCCTCAAGTTGAATTTACAAGTTCAAGGAGGTTATGGTTCAAAAGAAGGATAAAAATAATGGTTCAGGACTTATAATTTGTTTGCCAAAGAAAGGTCTAAAGGCTCAAAATGGGTAACTAGGGATTACGTATATACATGGGTAGGATTTTTTTGCTAAAGTGGTTTTCCAATGTCACAAAGATGGGCTGATATCATTTTTCCAACCAAATACAATCAAAAATTTCTTTGAAATACTAACGGGGCATGTTTTAGATAACACAAGCATACAAGAGATGAATGCAAAAATCTCACCACATATGGCATGCAAAATTTGCCAGGGAGGCTCAATTTCCCCTCTTGTTAGAGATAAAATTGGAGTATCTAAACTATTAACAAGTCAAACATTTGTAGAGTCACTAAAAAAAGATTTTTATTACAATATTGCTCACGTTCATGCCCTTGATTTTTGAAAAAAAATTTGGACGGAGGTGGTTGTTTGTTTTGCATTTTCACTATGTTCAATTTGCTAACATACGGCTACAACCAAAGCTTTAGCCTCACATTTTGGTTTAATATGGGCAAACCAACCATAGGGCTACTCAGAATTTGTCAATGTTGCACAATGGGATCCAATATACAATGCCATAGGTACTCAGTCTTCTCTTGCATTAATGACTTAGATACCCCGGGTACTAAGAATTCCCCTGCATCTATGGCTCAAAACCCAAACATGACTCTTTACCCTAAAGAATGTCATCACTTAATCTATCATAGGGAAAGTCTCGTTATGTTTCATCATAATCAAACTAAAACTAAAATAAAAAAAAATCTAAGAAAAATAAAACATGATGGTAATCCATGAAAACATGGGCACCGTCAGAGTACCCAGATATAGCATCTGAAATAAAAAATAAAACATCATCCAAAATGTCATCAAATAATACCAAACATAAATAGAAATATATCAGAACAATACAATGGTACCCCCAACTTAAAAGCTAGCAGTGTCCCCACATCATTGACAATAAGGCAAGAGAAAATGATGCTCCCTGAATTAGCCTCAGGAAGCACTCTCTCTGGCAAACTCTGCATCATCTCAACTATCTTTAGAAGTCAACTAATTAGTAGGGTCCTCGTCATCAATATCAACCTGGGAAGAAGGCAATCTATTGTGAGGTTTTAGGACCATCTACAGGCCCTTAACTCCCTTCCACATTTTGGTGAAAAACTTGTTCTCTTCTTCATCATGTTATGTGACTCTTTAAGATCCCTATAAGACTCCGCTAATGTTGAATATGCTCTCTCGAGCCTGGCCACAGTGGCTCTACGTGTCTCATACTTTTTTGTACTTTTTATAATCTGCATATGACGTATACGAGTGATGCCTTTTAAATGGCTCTCCCGGTCCCTGTGGCAAGCCTTAAAAAAGATCCTTTATGACCTTTATGTCCACACAAATATCCTACAAGGGCCCTGCAGTAGCTGGTTTGCATGACTCTGACTCTTTAGTTATCGACTTGCCTAAGTTGAATTTCTCTTTATACATTGACTGAGAGCACACCTGCCTCAGATACTGAGTTGGAAGATGCGGGGAACTGGATGCACCCAGGTATCTACAACATATTCCTTCACTTCTGCCCTTCTGCATAACTCAGTAATAAGGCAAGGAAAAATAAGAGAGGTAACCTCTTGGATCTTTAAGTGCCTCCACTCTGAAAGAACAATCTCACCTACATTTAGATCAATTCAAAATAAGATGCAAGCCACCATCCATGTATGCAAATCTACGATAGTTGTCATGCGTGTGCAAGGTGACACTCTGTTACAAATGATAGCAAACTACAGTCTGGCCACTTTTTTCATAGAAATGCCTTTCTTGCTGGTAGCCAAGGGAACTTCCTTGCCAAGGCATAATATGTTCACCATCCGGGTCCCAGGTTCCCATATCTTTTCCTGAAATTGAGATATATCCTCATCAGGAAGCCCATACACCATATTTACTCGCTCAGCTCTGAAATATACTTTCTTTCCCCAAATAATCATCACAGGTTTTGTGAGAGAGACTATGCTAAGGTTAGAGTAGAACTCACGTACCCAATGCTTATTAGCATAGCAGGGTTCCAAGGAAAAGTACATCCACCCGGTGGTAGTGAGTCTAGCATGGAATCTTGGGAGTTTCTCCTTTCCTTTATCTAGGAAAATACCCTTTTCTAGGAGTAATTTTGTCCTAGGCAGATCAACACAATAATGGTTTTGGCAGTCAGCTAACATAAATTTGTTATTGTCAAAGTCTTCCATTTTTCCTACCTAGTACCTGTAAACAACACAAGCTAGTCCCACATTAGTACTATTACAACAAAATCATGCTAGATTAATTAGATAAATTCATGTGATATTGTTGTAGAAGGTTTCGGGTTGAGAAATGGGTATACAGAAATTTCAGTTGTCGTAGACGACTACCCTTATGTACACTGATCATGGTCATCCGGACCGTGATACCTTAGACCATGGTCGATAGTTCTACACATTACTCAAAACACATGAGGTAAACATCAAATTTGTGTTCCAAAAAGGTAAATAAACATCATGATAAAAAAACTTAAGCGTATAATTCATGATTATAACCCCAAACTTGAAGGAATTATCATTGAAATCATTGTGGCATTGAATTGAACACATGGTGTACACGTTAATTTTGACAACTTTAGGCCTAATCTTGGGTACTCAAGACTTCCCCATTGGTTTGTACAACAACTACAATAGCTAATCAATATAATACTCCAAAAACAAGCATAAATTTTGTATTAAAAACACTATTTTAGGCATTTCCCTAAACTACAAGTTCTAAGCATATAATTACATTGAAAATAAGGGAGTTCAGAAAACATACCAAATGAGATGATCTAAAGAGATTGAAATAAACACTTTGATGCTCTACACAATGCTAAAAATGGAGAGAATTTGAAGAAGCATGTGTTTGAAGAAATGGCAATCGGTTGGTCATTTAAGTTGGTTTGACCATAATTATGGTCGCGCAACCTCTGCGATCGCAGAGGCGCGGGTCACGATTGTAATAACTGAGAAGAACATTTAGTTCACTTGCACTCTTCTATTCAGTCCAAACATGCCAATTTCATATTTCCCTTTTTCTATTTCAATTAAAATTCCCCATAACACTACCTTTTCATTGATTATGCATGAATAAATAAAAAAATAAAATCTACACTATCATGCATTAAATCTTCGTCCCAACTTTTACTTAACATCTTAGTACGATGCCTCCTCCACTTTCTTTTGTGTCTCCACTTAGAAGATTTGAATCTTCATCCCAACTTATTCACTATGCAATGAGCGGCAGAGGGACAGAAGATTCAGCTCTTTAAAAAAAGCTTGGAAGATGTGAGGATGTGACGAGGGAGCTTCTATCCTGCCATTTTAAGGACTTGAACCTTTTATCCAATTTTATATCTAATTTGCAATTTGGCTCCTTGGGTAAAGGTAAGCACATCAATAGGCCACTGGTTGAGCATCAGAAGTTAGATTCCTTGGCCATTGATGCTGGGTCTTCCATGTGCTCCTTTTGAATTTCAAATCCTAAAATGGAGGAATCATATTCCTTCTCTCTACAATCCATCATTCATCAAGGTTGATGGATTATCATCACATCCCCTAGGAACAATGTTGAAAAGTGATTTGAATGAGGTCTATCCCTTAATTTTGGAATCGTTTCCTCATTAGCACCTTCACCCCAAAATGCACTAAAGTCATCATAAGATATGTTCTTTGATTCTTCTTTTGAGACTAGTGCGATTTTCTTTATTTTAGAATCTTCACCATTATTTGATTTGGTAGATTGAGAATTCACCGAGGATTCTTAGCTACCTAGCTCATCATTATAGCTTGGTTTGTCTTCTTGGTTGACCTCTTCTTAGAAAGTAGGCAAGATATTGTATTTTGTAAGTTTTATCTCCTTGCCCGCTTCCTCTATCTTGACAATATCCCTTCCAAATACCTCCTAGGATTGATGCATGTATTGTACATTCTCCCCCGTTGTAGTTATCTAATCCAAAATAGTTTGAAGAATTACTTCAAAACTGTTGGGCCTGGTATGTTACTCTTTCTTTTTCTCGTCATATAACCTATGAAAATCATAAGAAGAACCAATATTTCGATTAGCATAATAGGGAGGGGCCATTTGGACAATCACTCCAATGTCCATCTCGACCACCTCACTAAGAACAATCATACTCCCAATATGATTGAGATGGTGTCTCCATATCTCTTCGAGAATCATATGTGCAATCTTTTC
Source organism: Capsicum annuum (assembly GCF_002878395.1). Taxonomy (NCBI): domain Eukaryota; kingdom Viridiplantae; phylum Streptophyta; class Magnoliopsida; order Solanales; family Solanaceae; genus Capsicum; species Capsicum annuum. Next base: position 97,684,379 of record NC_061118.1, read on the forward strand.
CAAAGCGGGGTCCATAACAATATAGACATGGATCATCAAGATAGGACTTCCAACTACCAAAATTTATTTGTCAAAAGATGCCATAGAGAAAAGTAAAAAACAACTACCTAAAACAAGAAAAAGAAATAAATCAAAAACAAATATATACAAGTTTGAATTCAAGCAAGTAAGCTAGAATTCTAAACTAACTCAATACACCAAATTATTCCTCGGCAACGGTGCGATTTTCAATAATGCTTAGCTTACACATCAATTTTAGTGCAATATGGTCATCATTAATATATTAACCCACCTTTTAAGTTGAGGTCGAATCCACAAGGAATAATGTGAGCGGTGAATAAATTATGTTGAAATGATAGATACTAGCTAAACTCAAATAATTAGTACAAAAAGATAAAAATAAGGGTTAGGAAGGTATCACACTTAATATTTCTTTTTATTTTTTTAGTACAATTTTGGGGCTACGAATACTTAGTCTAAAAAATTAGGCAAGGATCTTGGGATTATGGTTTCCCAGGGGAAAAATATGCATTGAGGCATGATAATTCTGTGCATGTTCTAATTGATAAGGATGTGGTAGGCTAGGCTTTAGGTCGATGAAGCAAGTTTGTCCATATAGCCTCAAATATTTCACTCATTGATGCATTTAAGTACCTAACGATTGTGTCGAATAAAGATACCCAATACCTCAATTAGTCATCCCTATTTCTAACATGACATCCAAGGAATAGTCAAATTTAAACCACTCTTATGTATAAGAAAGTGGAAATTTAGCAAACTAAGCCAATAATTGTCTACAATTTCTTTGGTTTCCATATCTCTCTTTCAAGGATGATGTGGGTTCCTAAAGTTTACCCAAACCCTTCTTTCAAAGATAGATTAAACTTTCAAGAGTTTGGGATGTTCACCCATAAACCCATTTGAGTATTTGGGGTTTCACCCACAAATCTCAACCAATTTACTCAAGAAACAATAGAACCCACCAATCAACACATTAACATATGCACAAATAAATCACAACACACATTCAATTTACACACTATTCTAGCATAATCCCAAGAGGGAAACTAACTAATCATAAGATATATACATAAAGATTTTACATAAAATCTCCATTAATTTGATTTGAGAAAATCTTAGTGAATGTTACTTCAAACTACGAGATCAAACAAATATTCAATGGGAGTTCACTAATTCTTCACTTGGAACTAATATTCTTCACCCAAAATTGAATATATTGAATAAGAGGGCCCCCATAACCTCAGGAGAGGCAAATGAAAGTGAATAATCCAATGTTAACCCCTATAAGATCAATTGATGCAATCACAAAAAAGTAATGAACATACACAAATTAAATATAAGAGACTTGATACCATAGCCACAAATCTTTCAATACCATAAATCTATATAACTAACCTCTCAATGCTAGACTTGAACTAAAATTAGTCTCTCGTATACTAGAATTGAACAAGCTATAGGGTAAAGAGTAAGACAATTGAATCAAAAGCAATATTATCACAGATGCCTAACTTAAACTAGTGTTATTATCATAATTTGTCGGACTTGAACTAGCCTTAATTACAAAATTTGTAAAACTTAAACCGATCTTAATATCTCCCAAGTACAGCCTAGAATAGGCCATACTATGGAAAAATCTTCCTTTGGATCAAGATTATAAATAAGGTAAAATAAAAAGGCCTATTAAGACTACAAGGAGGTAAAAGTAATCTTGGCCTATGGTGGGCCGGAAGGGCCAATTTCTTCCCCAAACTAGAATAAAGTTCCAAATCTGGCTAAAAAGTGGTACATAATACTCATGGAGTGCTAAGATATCAATTCAACCTAAGAAATGGGGATGTAAGTCAAATATGCCTAAATAGTTTACTAACCAGCTAAATAATCTATATTTGCTAAATATAGCACTAACTCATAATTCCTAACCCAAATCTAGCATAATATTGTATCGATACTTAAATTAATTGTAACATAAAAGAAGGGTATACCAAGCCTATCTGGACGTCGAATAAAGCCTAATAAAGTCCTCTAAATTGCAGATTTCCCCTTTCAAGTAGCCTCATATGATTCTATGCTATAAAAATAGTGATCTATATATTAATATGAGAATATTAATAGTAATATTTCATTTTTAGGCTTTGACTCCAAAATCAAGAAAAATCTCATATAGGGTCTGCTTGTGGAATTGCACTTTTGAAATCGTCAACATATCCCTTTTGCTTAAGGATTATTTATCCTTAAAAATGAATAAATTTTGAGCTCAAACAATAGCAATATCTACCGATCAAAGAACTAGGGATTTATGACTAAATTGTAGAACTAAAATAAGAAGTTGATGGAAACTTACAAGGACTATGATGAGGAAATAACTTTTTCAATCTCACCAACACCCCACAGTCACCAAAAGATCAATCTCTCAATTTTCTACACTCTGTAGGGCTTTTTGACTCTTTACTTTGAGAAAAATATAGAAATATGGGTGAAGGGATTAAATAAATGTCCATCCAGGTGTTACTTAAGTTGTCACTTAACCGTTTAAATGGTCTCTGCTAAAGTGGTCCCTATAATGGGATGTGCTATAACAAGCAAGATGTCGCTTAAGCCATATCTTCTTTAGATATTAGGCCTCTACTTTTGCAACAGTGTGTGGACTGGCCTTAGTGCTAAAGAGACCACTTGGACACTTAAGGGACCATCACTTTAGCGACCAAAGGTCCGCTAAAGTAATTGCACCAGCTGAGTCCATGCACCAGTTGTACTTGGATTTTTAAAGATTTTCACTGACCCATCGTGATTCATTTCGAATACAATAAATAAAAATGAACAATGCTTAAATTTTACATTCCAAACTCAGGCACTATAAAAATTTCCATCCAATGTTGTCTTGATGAAATGTGGGGCCCCCACACAAGGGCCACGTTTACTAAAATTTGTCCAGAAGAAAAAAATGACTTTAAAGCCTTGGGATCAAAACCAAAGGTCCCATATCCTAAAATAGACTTTCTAGAGCGGATAAAACAATTAGAATTAGCATACAATATCGTTAACCTAAAGTTTATGCCAGATAGCCAATCATTACCAGTGAACACTTAAAAATAAGGAATTTGTTTAAAAAATAAGTGATTTATCTGATAACTGAACTATCATCTCAAACAAGGCACAAATAACTTAAACCAACTATGTGAAAGATCTAAATGGCTAAAAATTATGGAAATAAAAAAATAACCTAGAGGGTCATTATAATAACAACTACTAAAAGGACTTTCATCCGCAAAAAAAAGGTTAGGATGTACGTCTTGGTCTCTATAACCCATGTAGCTGTAAGACCGCATAAATTTTTGATGATTTTTTATTTGACCTCTCTGTGCATAATGTCAATTTTTTACTTGAAATATGTTACCGAATGTTAAAAGGGTGTTATGGGAAAGTTTTAGAATAGTCGGAAGAGGTTTGGGAAAATTTTGGAACTTTAAGGCAGTAAGCCTCTGAGATAGTGGTGTGTCAGATCTTTTAGCCTCTACAGTAAGGGTGTGGCACAGAGGCTAAGCTTCTATGTAAAAATCATCCAATATTTATTTTTTTCACTTGGGGTAAAGGGATTTTGGTCCTTTCATACCTTTAATGACTTATAAACATAAAATTGACCCCTTTAATTGACTTTTAAAAGATCAAAGTACATTTTATCCTCTTCTTTAACTCTCCAACCAAGAATCTCAAGGGTTTTTAAGAAATAACTACTCCGGGCTCTAAATTTTGAATTATCATTAATTTCTTATATATTTCAGGCATGTTTCTCCTCCTTAAAATGAATTTTAAATTACAAAATATATTTAATCATTATTTATGTGATTTTAGTTGTTGGGTTTGAAAATTGGGTTGAGGGTTTCTTAAGATTATTACTTGAACTATACGTCCCATGATTTAAATGTGTTATTTATACATTAACTAATTATTTTTGGGGTTGAATGGATACATTGTTAAGAGGATTGTAATGGGGAACATGAGTTTCCCCAAATTGATTGATTTTTTGATTGGTAGTGGCATTAACCTCAACCTATCTTTATAACTTTTGTTTAGAATATGGAATTTGCATGATTTTTCTTACTTTTGGAATATTGCATCGCATTAAAGGATAATGGATTATAAAAATGATTTTGGAATGCCTTTGGTATCAGTGGTTTGGAAATTAAATAAAACTTGGGAGTCAAATGGTTAAATAGACTGGTTTGGCATAATTGAATTTGCTTGGACGCATATTGGTATGGTGATACTAGGTTTAAAAATGCAATAATAAATACTTCTAGGTTAATTATTGGGTTTATGTGTAAACTATTTTACCGTGGGCTTAAAGGGAATTTTGTATCTCACCGTGAAGGTCTAGTCCTGGAATGACCAATACTAGAAACCATATTTGTTGATTTGGGGGACAGTGTGAGCGTGTACTTGGTGCAGACATTATATTTTTGATGCTACTACCTTGGTGTCTTTAGCCATACCTCAGTTCATGCAGCTAACACATACTAGGTCCCTTTCCGCAGGAGCAGATAAACCAATATAACCCGTAGGTGCCTTTAAGATGTAGCACGCTGCACATTTTAGGTAGATGGTTTAAACACACATGTTCATGACCCTTGTTCCTATCCCGATATCCTATGCACGTATATATAAATTTTTTGCATGTGGATTTTGATTGATTTTAGTAAATAGCATTATTTTATCCCTTCCTTGAGTTACATGCCAGTGCTCTCCCTACTATTAATTCCTGGATGCCGTATCATTTTATGAAGTAGAGTGTGATAGATTTTTTGTTGCTTCTTTACATTGTTAGGTGGTTTGTATTCATTTGGTTCTGTTGTGAAGTGCTGAGCCTTGATCTTTTTGAAGGCCAGATCATTTCATTATTTTTAGAACTATTTAGTTTTTCAGTTCGGATTCTTTTAGTCATAGTCGGGGGCATGTCTTGACTTAGTTGGTATCCTGGCTTTAGAGGAGTTTTTGGACAAGTGTAGGGTTAGTTATTTGCATTAATTCTTAAGATTTACATTTGACTATATGATGTGCTATTGAAATATAACACTTTTGATGCTTAAAATTAGAAAATATGAAATTTTCTAAGGATGTTTTGTTAGATAAGATGCATTTTGGGTATGTTTTGCAGGAAATCATGTTTTGGATGCCAAGTTCTTGAAAAATATGAAAGTAGGTGTTTTAAACTACTTTTGGAGCTATTATAGATGTTTGGGATACTTTATGCCTTGTTCATGATGAGGGCATGTTCGAGATTTGAAGTAGACTTAAAAAGATGACTCTCGGCACTTACAAAGTCAACATATGGATCACAAGTAGGTAAAGAAACTACCAGAAGTCCAAAATCCTCAGTGTTAGCTACCTGCACCCAGGGTCAGGGACCAAGTGTAGATCACATGTGGTCACTGACCCTGTTTTCTCCTTTTTTATTTGAGATTGAGGTTTAGGGTTTCGTTAGTACTATAAATACCATTTATGTGTTTTTAGTAGGATAAATGCACTTTTGATTTTTAAAAACATATTTTGATTTAAAGATGCGATTTTGATCTTAGAATTCTCTTGTATTGACTTTAGTTTATTAATTAAGTTATAGTTGTGGTTTTTCTACTTCTTATTTCTGTGATTTCATTTATGCTTTTGATTATGAATGTTGTTGATTTTTCATAATCCTGAATGGCTAGAAACCCATAGCTAGGGTTATGGAAACCCTGGCGGATTAACAAAGTTGGGAAAGTGCTATTGTTGTTCTGAATTGATACCCCTGCATGTATTACTTTATCTTCAATATAACAATTTTCTTAATGGGTGGCCAACATTATGATCCCTCCTATATTATTACTACTTAAACCAAAAGAGGTGCAGTGACTAGAAAAGATAAAGATAACCATAATTTGGAGTTTAACTATCGATCCACACTTTGAGGGTTTATCTTAGTAAAATGGTTAGATTTCATCTAATAGCTAAAGACTCAAAAGGTAATAGTTAATTAGGATAAAAATAATGGTTAGTAATGTGACATCCTGAGACTCAAAAGGTAAAGGGTAAAATTTGTCTACTCATCCAAAAGAGTGTAGATGGTACATAACTTATTGCTTCTACATGCAAGGTATCGAGTTTGTTCAACAAAGCATGATATGCCTACGAAGTTGATAAGATAGGGGGAACACAATGCTAGTGCTATCTAATACAGATCACAATAGAAATTGATATTTGCTCTTTATTCGATATTTTCTTTAAAATCCTCCCATTCACTTTTGTAGTTTTTGCCCATTTAGTATTGAATCTAAAATCCATGAGTCCACGTATTCTTTGGGATTCAACCCCAACCTTAATTGGGTTACTATATTTGAAAGAGATCATATCATTTTTTAGGAGGAGGTATAGATTGGATGTTATCAAATTTTTGGCGCCATTGAATGGGAATACGGTGTCGAGTTGTGAATTAAGGTTTTCATAATTTTTTAGTCTTTTTTATTTTATTCTTAGTTAGGTATACGCCAGTGTATGCCTGGCAGATGGAGTACAGTCAATCCCTTACTCCTGCTGATTCTGAATCCAGAAGGGATCCTCCAAACACCTAGTAGGATAATAGAGCAGAAAAGAGATAATCTTTCTGAAGGAGTTTGTCATGATATTCCACCCCCTCCTTATGAAGGAATTTAGGATTTTGTTGACCATCAGACAGTGTTGTTGTTATTTCCAGCTAAAAATAAGAGTAGCAAAGAAGAAGATGCTTAGTGTATAGCTTGAAAAGTAGATCTAGATGAGCAATAATAGGTAGTACACCACTAAGGTGGTCGAGCCTATATGATCCCAATATACTAGTACTTGAAACCATATGAGGATGATGAAAATAATATAGGGCATGTTGAGCCTTCATAGACTAGTGCCATTATTCCTCTTCTTTTACCCCTAGGCCTTAAGTTTAATATATCGAGTGCTATGATCTAGTTGTGATACATGTATAGTGTGTTTGTGGGGTTGCCTACAGATGACGCAAATATGCACCGATCCACTTTTACAAGAATTTGCACGCTATATTATTCCAAAGTGAATCAAGAGGTGTTTAGATTGAGGTTATTCCCTTTCTCGCTTATAGGAGAAACATCTTTCTTGTTAAAGGAACTTCCAAAAGGATCGATCACTACATAGAATGTGTTGCGCAGATAATTTTTGAACCGGTTCTTTCATAGACCAAGGATGTTACAGCTTTAGGATGAGATCTATAAATTCAGTCAGATGCATCCTGAGTCTATGCATGAATCTTTGTTTTGGCTCAAAAAAAAGTTAAGTATGGTACCCAACTACCGAATTTTGGGGATGAACTTATTAGAGTTATGCTATAAAGCCTCCATTAGTTCTAGAGCCGTGGTAGGCACTATCTCAAGAAGAGATTTTATAAGATTATGCTAAAAGATAGCTTCTGATATTCTAGATCAGGTCTCTCCCACTAATCAAGGGTGGAAAACTTAGGAGGTAGTGAGATATTCTAGCCCATACATTATTGGAACTACTATTGACCATATAGTAGCTGATGACTCTTTAACATAAGAGATTGTGCTACCGAGGACTGATATTGGGTTGTTGGCAAAGCATTTATCTATCATGAATTCAAAAAATGTTCATGCAATAAGAGCACATCGTGAAGTTTATACAATTTATGAGTATGTATTAGAAGAGGAGACTAGGTATTTAGATTGCTAGTTAGAGGGTTTCCAAGTGTAAGGGCAAGGAAACCAAGGTTAGAACTACTATAATGATAGATATAGAGACCGCAGTAGGGACAGAGATGGTGACTAGATATGAAAAGATTATTATAAGGAGAAATAAGACAGGTACATTCCTCCTAGCAAACAAAACATAAAATCAAGAATTTAATAAATGATGTCTAAGCTAGTGAAGGGTCAAGAAAATTAGAAAAATAGCCTTAAAGAGATTATGTCTGACATTTCAGGGATGACCCAGAAGGTGGAGTCTCATGCCACTACAATCAAGCAATTGGAGCACCAGTTCTGGAAAATGTCTGCTATGATCAAATAAAAATATCCTGTTACTCTTCTGAGAGAAAAATTTTAGAGTCTACCATCTATAAGTCATTGTCTAGCTAAAACCACTAATTGTGGTGCCACTATTAATGATCCTCTATAGCTACTATTAAAGAGTTGAAGATTGAAATCACTAAGACTAATATGACACCGGAGGTAGACTCTGAGAATTTGACATGAGGTGATAATGATATTGAGTATGAAGTGGTGAGAATTGGTTCATCAAGCCCGATGATCATGTGCACCCTGATAGTGTGATCCTTTCCTTACTGTTAGTAGAAACAAAAAGAGTATCTTAGAGCAGTCACCATTCTATGTTCTATTAGGAATTTGAATGTAAAGTAGGATTTATGTGACTTGGGATTAGGAGTTAATGTGATTCCACTGGATGTGTATAAGTTGTTTAGGATGGGGGAACTCAAACCTATGTACATAAAAATATTTATTGTTGACTCATGTATGAAGAAATTGGTGGGCCTTTTATGTGATGTAGAAGTAAGGGCTGCATCCCTTATGTTCCCCACTAATATCATGGTTCTTGATTATGATGTGAATTTACAAGCACCCATTATATTGGGTAGACCCTAATTATCCACTTGTAGGGTATTGGCTAATATGGACATAGGGGAGATCACCTTCAAACTTAATAATGAGAAAGTAGTATTTGTTGTGTATATGAAAGTGCAACAGACAGATGATATACGAGTAATATCTATAATAGACACTGTTAATAAGGATGTTATTGTAGAGGACAGTGTACTAAATGCACCAAGTTTTGATTAGAGACGTTTGGCATACCCATTTATAGAAAATAAGATGATGAATCTAGGACATATGAGGGAGGAGGTGGATATCTTGCAAGCAGAGGTGTGCTCTCTCACTAAGAGTCACATATTATCCATCCCTCTATGTGTATCCCTAATTATTCAGCCATTACCTTCCCACTGTCACAAAAACATTGATTTATTCTCTAAAGATAATGTGACGATCCTCGTAGTTGGGACAAAGAGAGGCCAAGTGAGGCATTTGCAAACTCTAGACAGGCCATATGAGCAATCCCTAAAAATATCCACCCATGATTTGAGAGAGACTAGATTTGTTGATAGGAAGAGGTATGTCCTGCTAGCTGTCGGTGCATCTTCTAATAGTGAACCTCCACCACCATGGACTTTTTTAGTAGATATACCCCCGTTTTGGGAAGATCATGACACAGATGTTTAATGTGTTCCATGTATGCCCTTATTCCCTTGTTTTATGTTATTTTAGTTAATTGAGATAGTGTGTAATTTTTAGTCGAGGATGGGATGTACCATAACTATTGCGGGTTTATGTTTTTGTGCTTCTTTTCCTATAGGCAATGGTATGGTTGTAGAATCGACATGTCTAGGATAATTTGTGTCGTATTGTGTTTTATTTTAGATTGTGGTATTTTTTTGTGTAATTAGGATATTTTTAAGTATTTAGGGCAGTAGTCATGTTTTGATTGATTTTTGATACCCCTCCAAAATTTTATGTTTTAGAATTATATGGACATATATATCTGTGAACAGTGTGAATTTTGTTATGGCATTAGAATTAGGGACTTGATAATCACTTGCTAACAATTGCATGAACTAGATAGGTATTGGTTGGTAATATTGAATCTGTGCCATGTGTATGTGAGATACTACCTAATAACCTTAGTGTGTTGAATTAAGAATTTTCTTGTTTAGTTTTGCCTAGGTTGAAAGACAGTCGATTAGGAAAGGACCATATGTCATTTTCTATATTACTCAAATTTTAGCCTAAAGGACCTTCCAAGTGTGAATCATATCCCATGATCCTTGTTTTGAGCCTTGTAGCCTATTTTTATTTTTTCACCTGCTCACCCTCCATTTGTTGTATAATGAACTTGTTTTGGGCCTGGACTTCTTTGGATATTGTGCACCTCAACCCAGGAAAAATGCTTAAGTTGAGGGTGGCTGTGATAGAGGTACGTAGTGTAAAGTGAGTATGTACAAAGGTAAAATAAGAGAAAAAGTTAGTAGGGCTCGGTGTGGTAGAAAAACAAAAGAAAATATGAAAAAGTGAAAAGGAAAAAAATATAAAAAATAAAAGACCATACTAAACCTGAATGTGCAATAAAGAATAAAAAAGTATGAATATGGGCGGAATAAAAGGAAATTCGCTTGTATATGAGACCCCAAGGTTAGTGTAGTCCCAAGGATGCTTAGTCACTTGATATGTCCATATGTACATACCATCCCTAAGCCTACAATAAAAGCTGAGAAAAGTCCTATAGTGATCCTAACTTGACTATCAAGAAACCAAGGTAAATAAAATAATGACAAGCCTATGGTACTTGACATATATTGATTATAACTTCTCTTTTAAGCTTGAGTGTCTTTTGACTTTCCTTGCACTGACATGCATTCTTTCATATAATTGTATGGGACATCATTATCGTGATGGAACTTGAGTCATTTTGCTAGATATTTTCTTGTTTGGTTAGTTTAACTTGTACATATTTGTGGTTGTCTATTGCTAATGTAATGCCATAGCTTGATGCCATTTTGTCACATTGTTGTGCTTCACGTTTGTACACAGTTGATTTTGAAAAGTGAGGTTTGAAGGGGTATTGTGTTCTGAGCGTAAAGTGTTGATAGATTGCCTTGAATATCTTAGATTCTCCTAGTTAAGTGACGTTTTTGTTTTTGTTGTGTTTTTTTATTCAGGACATGCAAATAGTCTAAGTTTAGGGTGTTGATGTGCTATAGAAACATAGCAATTTTGACGCTTCAAATGCGAAAAATATGCAAGTTCCTAAGATTGTTTTGTTCGATATGATGTGTTTTGGTTATGTTTTGTTGGAATTCATGTTCTTGATACTAAGTTCATGAAAAGATGAAAAAAAGTATCTTGGCTACTATTTGGAGAAATTATGGATGTTTGGGACACTTTTTTACTTGTTTGTGATTAAAGCATGTTCCAGAATTGAAGAAAGCTAAAAAGACGACTCTCGGCACTTACTAAGTCAACATGTGGACTACAAGTAGGACCTATGGACCACAAGTAGGCAAAGAAAGTACCAGAAGTCATAAATACTGAAAGTTGACATGCAGGACATTCCTCAATATAATAGTTTTCATAATGGGCGGACAATGTTAGGATCCCTCCTTGATTATTTCTACTTACTCAAAAAGAGGAGTAGTAACTAGGAAAAGATTAACATAATAGTAATTTGGAGTTTAACTATCGATCCACATTCTACTGTTTATCTTAGTAAGATAGTTAGACTTCATCTAATAACTAGAGATTCAAAAGGTAGTAGTTTGCTGGGATGAAGATAAGGGTTAGTTATGTGAAATCCTGTGACTCAAAAGGTAAGGGGTGAAATCTATCTACTCGTCCAAAAGATTGTAGATGGTACATAACTTATCGATTCTGTATGCAAGGTATTGAGTCAGTTCGGCAAAGTACGATAAGCCTACGGATTTGAGAAGCCAGCGGGAACATAATCCAAGAGTTCACTAATGCTGATCACATTCGAAGTTGATATTTTCTCCTTGTTTGATATTTCCATTCAAATCACCCTATTTACTTTTCTAAATTTTCCCGTTTATTAAAACATCTAAAATCCATAAGTCCACTTATTCCCTAGGGATTTTACACAATATTTATTAGGTTACTATGTCTGAAAGCGACCATATTGTATAGCTTTGACGTTATCATTATACATCCTTCTTATTACTATTTTTGGTTGGCTTCCACTGTATTTATTTATTATGCTCTGGAGGTTAGGCTAAGGGGATTATCTTGGGCTTATGGTAGGCTTTAAATACCCATCATAACTAGGCCCTAGTTTGGGTCATGACAAGCTGTGTATCAGAGCATAATTTTTGGTTTTTGGGTGTCCATAAAGTCGTATTGTGTAGAGTCTTTTTTATATGTGGGAAGAACACCACACTTATAAGGGGAAGGCGATAGGGAATTTAGGAATATTTCACGTTCTTGCATTCTATTTTGGGTATAGAGTCCAGTTATCTTGAAACTCCTCTAACTCTTGGCTTACACATATTTCAAATCATGCCTCTCTGAAGATCTAACAATCATAGAAACTCTTTTGCAATATTTCTCCCACATGGGAAGATATGGAGCGAACTCGCCTTATTTATGGAGTGATTACCTAGTCTATGCTCCCTTCTCCTGACTGTACCACTCCACGTGGGGTTTTATTAGTCCCTACTATTCCTCTTTAGTCTTTTTGGGTTGCTGATAATTATGCCTAGACACCCTAGGGAGATATCTCTAATGGAGAGTTCAATCGGTCTATTCATATACTTGCTTAATTGGTGATATTGCTGTCTCACCGGCCTTTGATGTTTGTCCTACTATTAGTAAATCTGAGGTCACTTAGCTAGTTTATAAGGTTGAATACCCTACCTTTATAGGCTCAAAGTTTAAGGAGGATTCTCAGAGGTTCATTGAAAAGATGGAGAAATTTTTAGGGTTATGCATGCCACTAATTTAGAGGGTGTGGAGTTTTTTACCTATCAGTTAAAGGATATAGCTTATTAATGTTATGAAGAGTGGGAAGCTGTAAGCCATGATGATTCTAGTCGACAGTGTAGGATGAGTTTTTAGGTGCTTCTCTTGATCGCTTTTTTTCTTAGGAGTTGAGGGAGTCCAGGACAGAAAATTTTATAAACTTGAAGCAACGTAAGATGATTGTTATGGAGTATGCTCTGAAGTTGAAGTAGTTGTTTTGTTATGCTCTGGAGTTGGCATCTAATATGAGGTCTCAGATGAGAAAGTTTCCTCTGGGTTGTCTCGCTACTTGGTGTTGGAATATAAGGCTGCAATATTGAATAATGATATGGACATCTCAAGGGTGGTGTTTATATGCAACAGGTAGAGGATGAGAAAAATAGTAGGTAGAGATAGAAAAAAAGAAGAGTAAGAACTTTAGATATTTAGAGTAAGGTGCAGGTCAATAGAATAATAGAAAAGATGGTCAACGGTGGACCAAGAAGAAGAATTGGAGAAATTCATATTCGACAGCTATTGCTCCTTATCTTAATCCTTTTGGTGATTATTGTTTCTAGGCGAACAATAGTCCTAAGGCACAGGTCCACAGTCTCAAGTTTGTGGAGCTCAATCAGCCCTACCATATCCAATATTCAAATTTTATGGGAAGCTTCAACGAAAAATATTGTGAGGAGGGGAGGAAATTGTGTTTTAACTATGGCCAGCTTGTTATCTATAGAGAAATTATCCTATAGCTAAAGTTTTTGCTTGAGATGATAAAGGTTTGGTAACCACTTCTTCATCTCCTACTCCTAAGGGCACTACTTCAAGTTCTGGCACTGGTTGGAATTGTCTCTATGCACTTTCTACTCATCAGCAATGTGAGGCATGACAAAACATTATCACTGGTATATTATAGAACTTTTCCTGTGATGTTTATTGTTTTCTTCATCCAGATTTTACCCTATATTATGTGAACACTTATGTTGATGTACACTTTGGTTTTGGTCCAGAAAATATTTTTTACCCTTTTTTAGTGTCTACTCCGATGTGTGATTCTATTGTTGCTAGAAAAATCTATAGGGGTTGTGTAGTGTCCATCTTTTATAGGGACACTTTAGTGGATTTGATAGAACTAGTTATGGTGGATTTTGATGTAGTCTTGGGGAGGGATTTGCTTCATTCGCAACATAATTCTCTGGATTGTATGACCCAAAAGGTCTATTTCCATTTTCCTAATGAACTAGTGATTTTATGGGAAGATAGTTCCTGAGTACCCAAATGGAAGTTTATTTCTTATATTAGAGCTCGAAAGTTGATTTCCAAAGTGTGCCTGTGTCATCTAGTGTGGGTTAAAGATTCTAACTCTGAGGGTCCCTCTTTGCAATCTATCCCGATTGTTAATGAATTTACTGATGTTTTTCTGAATGATCTGCTTGGAATTCCTCTTGATAGGGAAGTAGATTTCGAAATTTATCTTTTGTTGGACACTCATCCCATTTCCATTCCTCTTTATAGAATTGCTCAGGTTGAGCTAAAGGAGTTATTAAAGGATCTTCTTGATAAGGTTTTCATCCTTCCTAGTATTTCTCCATGGGGTACTCATGTGCTTTCCGTGTGAAAGAAATATGGGACTCCTTGGATGTGTACAGACTATAATCAGTTGAATAAGGTTACAATGAAAAATAAGTATCCTCTCCCTAGGATTGATGGCCTCTTCGATGATATTTAAGGTTCTAGGTGTTTCTCTAACATTGATCTTCATTCGGTCTATCATTATTCAAACCTGGTACGACCATTATAAGTTCTTGGTTATATCATTTTGATTGATAAATGCTCCGATCGCTTTCATACATCTCATAAATCAGGATTTTTGGCAGTTTTTAGATTCGTTTGTTATAGTCTTCATTAATGACATCTTGGTGTACTCTAAGAGTGAGAAGGATCATATCACCTCCATATTGTGTTGCAGACTCTTAAAGACCAGAGATTGTATGAAAATTTTTCGATGTGTTAATTTTGTTTTAAGTGTTGTGGAATTTCTTGGGCATGCTTTTTCTAGTAAAGGGATTAAAGTGGATCCACAGAAAGTTGAGGTAGTTAAGAAGTGGCCTAGACCCACGACTCCAACCAATATTAGGAGCTTTTTGGGTTTGGCAGGCTACTATATAAGGTTTGTGGAAAACTTTTCATCTATTCCTGGTACACTGACGAAGTTGTCTCAAAAAAAGGTTGTGTTTTCGTAGTTCGATGCTTATGAGGGTAGTTTTGAGAAGTTGAATGATAAGTTAACTTCTGCACCAATTTTGACCCTATCTATGGGTACTGATGGCTTTGTTGTGTATTGTGATATGTCTAGTGTGGGACTAGATTCTGTTTTGATGAAACTTTGTAAGGTTGTAGCCTATGCTTCTAGATAGCGTAAGGTTCATGAGAGGATTCAACCGACCCAAAATCTAGTGTTGGAGACTATGGTTTTTGCTTTGAAAATCTGGTGCCATTATCTGTGTAGAGTACATATGGATATCTATTCGGATCATAAGAGCTTGTAGTATGTGTTTACGCGAAAGTAATAGAACATCAGGTAGAGGTGGTAGCTCGAATTGCTTAAGG
>NC_061118.1:97702584-97893722 GCF_002878395.1 Capsicum annuum
GAACTAATAAAACAAGTCATCTATCCTTGGAAGAAGATACATTTTCTAGACTGTTTCATTATTCAACTGCTAATAGTCAATGCACATCCGAAGGGAACCATTCTTTTTGGACACGAATAACACCAGTGCACCCCATGGAGATAATCTAGAATGAATAAATACCTTATCCAGAACATCCCTAACTTTCTCCGTGAGTTCCTTCAACTCAGTCGGAGCCATTCTATAAGGAGAAATAGATATTGGATGAGTGCACAGAACCAAATCAATACTAAACTCAATTTTCCTATCCAGAGGAAAACCAGGAAGATAATCCAAAAAGACCTCAGGAAACTTATTTACCATAAAGATAGACTATAAACAAGGACCTATTGAGTTAGAATCTTTAACCCACACCAAGTTACAAAGACAGCCTTTAGAGATTAACCTTTAAACTCTAAGATAAGAAATAATCCTCCCCATTGGAGCGACGGAACAATTCTCCCACCTTATAATTGGTTCACTAAGGAACTTAAAGACAACCTTATGGGTCTTATAATACTAGGATGCATAACAACAACATAATGAATCCATCCCCAGAATAACATCAAAGTCCACCATATAAAGTTCAATCAAATCCATAAAAGTTTTCCTACAACCAACAGACAGTACACATGCCCTATAGACTCTCTTAGCAATAATTGAGTCACTTATTGGGGTAGAAATAGAAAACGGATCTAAAACAACCTCAGGATTAAAACCAATACATACAACCACATATGCGGTCACATAGAAAATAGTGGACCCCGAATCAAATAGACAATAATGTCACAAAATTAGATTAGTAATGTATTAGTAACAACATTAGGTAATGCCTTGGATTCCTATTGGGATACCAAAGTATACAACCAGTTCCGACCAATACTAGAAACAGGAATAGGAACAAAAGTAGATGTGGCTCCATTGTTTCTAGGAGAAGAAGATGAAACCACCTATACCTTATTTACTCCCATTGCAATGTTATTAACTGGACAATCCCTGAGCTGATGGACTTCTTGTCTATACTTTTAGCATTTGTCCCTCCTTTTATCGTAATAACCCTAATGAGGATGACTACAGGACTTATAAGAAGGGCATAAAGAAATTAACTGACCCCCACTCGCCTGAGATTGGGCACCCTATGCTCGAAAATAATCACCACTTTCATAATGCCTAACATCCAACTACCTCGGGTAAGTAGCGCTAGCAGTAGAGAAAAGACCACAACTTACCCACCTTTTTTGTGCCATTTACCGTTACCCCAACCACCCTAAGATTGAGCACCTCCCTAATCAGAAAACCTGCTCCTCTTACCTTGCCTATCTCCAAACTGCACATATTTTCTATTATTATCCTCCACCTGCTGTATATGAATAGTCAACATAGAAATATCCATATCCTTGATCAGTAAAGCAGTCTTGCTTTCTAAGATAATCCCGATTCAACCTATATAAAAACTTTCTCATCCTAACTCTCATGGAAGCCACCAAATTAGGAGCATACCTTAACAACTGATGAAATTTCAAGGCATATTCCTTGATAGACATCTTACCTTGTTTAAGATTCCCAAACTCCTCCATCTTTTCTTCCCACAGCTTTTGATGAAAGAAATGAACCAGAAAATTACCAAGAAAATTATCCCATAAAGATGACTCCCCATATCACCTCTATCTCACCCAAAATATCTTCTCCATATCATCCAAGAAACCTTTAAGATCCTCCTCCAACTTCATACACATAAAAGTAGGAGAATTCAATTTCATAAATTGACCAACCCTTGTAGCCTCAACAAATAACCCACCAGATGTATCCTGCTCAGCCTGAGCATCAACCAATTAAATAATAGTATTAATAGACCGACAATATTCCACATTAGTCACACACCCTAATAAGGACTAGTAGAAGTTAGAGCGACTCCCAAATAGTCAGGGATAGGACCCTGAGATATAAGACGAACTCTAAACATAGGACGTACCCCATCAACATTATCAGCAGATAGGACTGAAGATTTTTTTTGTGTTCCAAATCATCGAGGCATGATCTTAAAAGTAAAAAACTAAGGATTAGAGATGATCTAGGAATTAGACTCCAAGTTTGAAAATAGAATACCAAGAAAGTGAAACATTCCTAAATGCCCTATAGCTTCTCTTTTATGAGTGTGACATGCTACACACTCCTAAAAGAGACTCTATTAGAAATAACTTTGTGGACTCCCAATTGACCATGAACCTAAGGCTGTGATACCAACTTTACACGTCCAAACTTGAGGCCTTATCATAATAAGCGCCAAAAGAACTTGGACCAAAGCCCACCCCTGTTACCCAACCTAACTCTAGCCACCTGTCATGAGTGCCCAGAATTTTGAACATATAACAAGATAGCATAACAAGACAAGGACTGAATTCAGGATAGGTCTATTCCTAGACCAAACCTACTAAGTCTCTCGTCAACCTAATTATACCAATCAAACCAACAAAACAACCCAATAACAAACGAAGGGCCATAATCCAGGCCATAACAAAATAAGATCAAAGACATAATATGATTAATCTTAAAATAAAATTAGATGGAATAACCAATAATACCAACCCATAGAAGTACGACAATGCCTCTAATCAAAAGAGTAAGAATATCCAGTTGCTACATGCCTCCAACTATACCCAAAACCAATACCAACAAATAAATCAAAATGTCTAAAAATATCCAAAAAATGAAATAGGGTCTTCCAAAAAGATGGAAGTTCACCACTTTAATATAACAGAAGTCGCTGAATCAATCACCATATCAGAGTAAAATGGTCAGTTCCAGCATAGAGTGGGTACACAGCCACCCAAAGATAGGTTAGCAGGTGAACCCTAACATGAACTTAGGATAAGTATAAAATAATTCTATTTATAAAACAAAATAAAAACCATCGATATGCACACACCTTACATTATATATAACCATGCTGGGAAAGGGAATCGGGTTAGACATGCCATTACAAACTTTATCTGGGTTGTGTAGCTCTACCATCCTAAACCACCCATGGGCAATATGGTTTCAGTTTCCCTAATGAAAGGGCCCTAGTGCGTGAAGCCACACGACCAGGGAAGAAATCCTGGAATGACTAGTACATCCTCCAATAAAAATTGTGACATTATGCACACAAACCTTTGGACCAAACCTCATATCAACGAATATGAGTTTCCAGTTTTGGTACCCTCTCCACCCCCCGGGGACCCTTACCTTCTAGGAGTTTATGACATACCCCACCATTATCTCCCAACTAAAACTATTACAAAGCAAGTAACTAATCCATTAACCATTTAATACCTAAGGCCATTAGTAGTGTTAACGCCATATCAACTATACTTGCAAGTTTTTTTTCCATAGCCAACCATATATAGGTTTAAGGGATTCTATGTACCATTCTATTAACCATATTAAACTACTTGGGGGATTATCCATGTAGACAAAAAGTATAACCATTAACCTTTTACCTTTCTAAATCAGTCAAACCATGCATAATTCCTTTACAATGTTTAAAACAAGAAAGAGTTCCATTGAAAATACTAAATGCAATGAAAATATCTTTATATACATTCTGTTAAACACATTAGAGGTATAATATAACCAAAGCCAATTCCAATTACCATTTAACCATTCCCATGCAATACAATTATCAAAACACAAAAATTAAACATGTAAATACATATTAAAAACATGGGAAACTATATCCAATAATTTATAATCAAAACCCCTAAATTATAGTTGAAAATCCAAAATCATCCAACAATGAAATCATAAAAAGCATTCAAAAAAACCACCCCTTTAGCTGCAACTAATAGTAAGGGAAGAGAACATGCCTTAATTGATAAAGAAGATGGAGAGAAACCACCAACAAGATGCCCAATTTATTCCTTTAGTTAAAACCCTAGCTTCCTTGCCCAAAATCTATTAAGAGAATTATTGAGTGTTAAGAAAGATTTTCTAAGTGTTAATGAATAAAATGATAGGGTAAATAACTTCATAAGTGAGTTCGAAGTCATGGGACCTTATTTGCATAAATGGGGAAACGTACATATTAACCCTACTTAAGTTTTACAAAAATCCCATCTCAAGGGTACGACTGACCCTCACGAGTTGTACCCTTTGATATGAGTGGTACCCACCACTTGTATTCAAAGACTTAACACTTGGACCCATAATTTTCTAGTATACGAGTCATCCTAAAAAAGTCGTGTTGATAGCATACTATCTGTATGTTTCACCCATATCCCTGGCATAATAAAATCCATAGAAGGTTCAAATACTAACAACTATACGAGTCATGGGTATGACTCATACCCTAGCTTACGGATCATTGTGAGCCACTCATACTTAGAACAAACTTAAGTCACTAATACTAAGATTAAACTAAGGAAAACCTAAACCAAATTATCCATATTAAACCATATAAATCATATCATTCAAGTCGTACTCATTCTAGTGATAAAAATCTATCCCACCAACCAACACTAGTTATCATGAAAATGGACCATACCATTCATATACTAATATATGGATCGTACCCATGAATTATATTTTATCCAGAGATCAAAATTTTAGAAAATTTTCTAAGGTCCAAAAACCAAGGTGTTTCACATCTTGAGGCATCAATGAAGGTTATGTATTCCTAACGTAGAAGGGCTGCGAGAAAGGATTTTAACTAAGGCTCATGAGTCTTTATATATGGTTCACCCGGGTTTAACTAAGATCTATCATAACTTGAAGGAAATATACTGATGGATTAAAATGAAGAGAGATGTGGAAAATTTTGTTGTTAAGTGTATAGTTTATGAGTAAGACACGGTAGAACAATTGATGTCTGGTGGCATATCTCAACATATAGAGTTTCTCATGTAGAAGTAGGAGATGATTAATATGGACTTCATTATGGGTCCTCCGTGGTCTTACAATCATTATAATTTTATTTGGGTCATTTTGGATAGAATGACCAAGTCTGCTTATTTCTTGCCTGTTAGAAGCTCACTTCTTGCCTATCTAGACCAAAAAGTTGGGAGAGGATTTTTCTAAGTTGTTAATTTAGGAGATATTTAAGTTTCATGGAGCACCGGTCTCCATCATTTCAGATTGAGGCACGTAGTTTTCTTCTCACTTCTATAATTTATTATAAATGGTTTGGGCACTCAAGTAAACATTAGCACCACTTTCCACCATCAAATGAATTATTAAGTTGAAAAAACTAGTCAGACTTTGGAAGATAATCTAAGTGCATGTGTTATTGATTTTAAGGGAAGTTGGGTTTACCATTATCTTCTTATTGAGTTTTCTTACAACAATAGTTACCATTCTAGTATTCAAATGGCTCCTTTAGAGTCTCTTTATAGTAGGATATGTAGTTCTCTAACTGAATGGTTTGAGGTAGGTCAGACGAGGTTGTTTAGCCCTTGATTTGGTTTACCAAGCCATGGAGAAGGTGCTAGTGATTAGAGAAAGACATAAAACTACTCAAAGTTGCAAAAAGTCTTATGCGGATGTGTGGAAGAGGGAGTTACAGTTTGAGGTTTGTGATTGGCTATTCTTGAATATTTCTCTTATTAAAAGATTAATGAGGTTTAAGAAGAAAAGGAAGATTAGTCCCCGTTATATTGGTCCATATTAGGTTATAAGGAGAATTGGGAATATTGTGTATGAGTAAGATTTGCTAGCAAGTTTGGCCCCAATTCATCATGTCTTTTCTATATCTATGCTAAAAAGAGTATGAGGGTGACCCTTATTGGTATTGGCTGTTGGGAATGTTGGTATTACAGATTCATTATCTTATGGATAAGTTCCTATTGAGATATTATATAGGAAACTTCATAGATTTTGGAAAAAAAAGATATAGCTTTGGTGAAGGTCCTTTGGAGAAATTAAAATATGGAAGAAGCTACCTGGGGAGCTGAGGAAGATATGAATGCCAACTACCCATTCTTGTTCCCTGTGTTAGACAAAAATGCTTAAGGTATAATTTTAATTCTTCCTCTTGTCACATTCAAAATTTGTTCTTGTATTCTAGGATATTATTTTTTTTGTCATGCTAAAAGTGTCCTAACTCTACATTCAGGGATAGTTGATCCGAAGGAGGGGGGATGATGTTAGACCGTGTAAAATTTTAATGATTTTATATTTTACCCTCTCACATGTGTAATGTAAATTTTTAACTTAAATTATGTTAAAGGATGTTAAAAGGGTATTTTCAAAAAATTTTGGAAATTTAATAAGGGGTTCAAGAATATTTTTTAACTCCGAAGGAGTAAACATCCACGATAGGGAGTGTCATGCCACTTATCCTCCACAATAAGGGTGTGATATAAGGTTAAGTTCCATGATATAAGGTTAAGTTCCATGATAACGGTGTGCCACACCGCTATGTAAGAATAATCCAACTTTTATTTTATTGCACTTGGATCGAGAACTGATGTTCAAGGCTCTATAGAATATCTCTAATAAGATTTTCCCAAAAATTTGATAATTGGGCACCATGCTAAACTTCTTCTTTGACTATAACCAAGCCTTATATATTGGTTCCAAATGAAGCTTTCTAAATTTGTATAGCTCATATTTAAGCTGCAACATCCTGGACGAAGAAAAGAAATAATTTTATAATTACCTATCCATTCTGAATAAATAAGGAATACTTTTTCAGTTATTCACCAACCTTTGAAGGTCCAAACAGTTTTATAGTTTATTAACCAATGTCACTTTGCATAGCTGAATCAAGTAATAAGTATAAAAGAATTCAATTCTTCAAATTAAATTTCAATCAAAAGTAGCACTCCCAATTCAAAATTAAGTTCGAATTTAAAAAACTAGGCTATGACAATCAAATTGATAACTTTACTAATAAAACTACTCTCAAAATTAGTCCATGTAAATTCAAAAACCAAATGATATTACAGAATCAACAACGAATAAGTTGACATCAATACATATGATACTAAACTTAAAATATCACAATAACTATGAGACTAGTTTCAACAGTAGTAGGAATTCAAACTCTACTAGAACAAACACGAAATTTGATTCTAAAAATTAGAAATTTAATCTTGTTTGTCGAATTTTTTATGCAATAGTATCACCTGATACTTTTTAAGCAAGAGTTTGAGCGATTTCCAAACAAAAATAAGAGAGGAATTATCACCTGATGCTACCCTCTATGAGTGCATTAATAATATGGATAGCTAAATAAATAATAGGTTAAACTGTCACTACCTAAATCGGGGTCTATTGTGAAAATCTCAAGTCCTACGTGGATCGGAGATTACGCCTTTCATCTAACTTAACCAGCATAAAAACCTCAAGTTTCGGATGAATTCCAAACATATAACAATATAGAACATAATAAAACTAATAACAATTCATTAAGTGTGTAATACCCCGTGTCTAAAGGCCTTTGTTCATCATATGACTCATTCCATTTAGTTGTATAGTATGTTTTAATCATATCCAAGAAAGTGTGAGATGGTTGTTATTATATTTTAGGTACATCTCAATCCTTAGAGTCAAAAGACCACTATATGAGTTGTATGAAGATGAGTGATAAGGTCAGCAACCTAGGTTCTCTAAGTATCTATCCAAATTATGAGTGGGGGAATACAAGACGTATAGTGATTCTACTATTCATAAGTTTAGACTTGTTAACTAGTGAATACCATCTTTGATCCGTCCAATATTACTAGTCAAAAGGCTAACCCATACCTTCCTCATATGAGTCATATGGTTGACTGGTGTAGCTGGCAACCAATTTCTCCAATGTTTAGTTAAAGGTTCTTTTGGTCTTATCCCCTCTATTAACTCCCAACCCAAGACTTATAATTGAAAAAGGAGAATTATTTTTATCCACTTTCAATCAATTAACAATACTTTCCTCCTCTCATCTTCAAGAACATCAAGATTAGAGTTTTCTCAACAAGATATCTTCCAAGTCTCAAAAGTTCAAGCCTTCTTCATAAGTCAATCACTTCCAGGTATGTGAAGTTTATGAACAAGGTTATTCTTTCATCCTTGTACCCACAAAGCATGATTTTAAGATTTGATTTACTTTTTTTAATTAGGGTTTATCACTAAATAACCATATTCTTGAAGTATGATGTTACTAAAAGATAGAAATCTTCAAGTATATCAAGGTTTACATATATCCATGTTATGACTTGTAAATTTTATATTGTGATTGGAATTTCACTATCTAGATTTGGATATTGTTGAATGATTTCAAGGTGAAAAATTAGCATAATAGTTTGTTATGATTTCTATAAAGTAAAGCATGAATTATAAGTCCAAAATATAAATACTGAATTAAGAAAAAGTTTATGCTCTTAAGAACCACGGATATATTCCATAATGTGATTCAAATAAAAGCATGACCTTTTGATCCAAAGATAAGACAGGAAATCCATAATTGTTCATCTTGATTATGATTTAAGTTTAAAGATAAGCAAAACTCGTTTTTATTCAATAAAACCTTATTTTATTTTAAGGTGGATTTCTTAATTATGATCATATAGGTATTCTGGGAGTAGTATTTAGCACTGAAAAGGGAATGCAAATGAGTGTTTCCATAATTCCTGAAAACTACTAGCTATTGTAGGTTAAGTTTTTCCCTATATGGTTGAAATATAGTGATCACTTAAGTTAAGGTTCTATTCTAATGGCAAGGGTAGAATAACTCTCCCTAATATGAGTAAGACGTTGGACTTCATGGCAGCTCACATGGTTTATGTTGGTTAGAAGAATCTCCCATAAGAAAGACTAAAAGTAAGGATTTTAGAAACCAAGTGTTATGGCTCACTATGTTTACTCTTATGCTTCATTATCTGTGTCTTATGATCTTCAAATTATTTTTTATACTCTAGACCTAGGTGAGTCATTTACACTTAGCATGTATCTTTTGAAAGTGCACATATATATATTCAGTTCTTGTTTTACATAAGTATTCACCCCCATATACTTAGTATATTTCAAAAGTACTGACCAACATATATGTCTATATAATACATTGTTTTATAATGTAGGTTTTGGTGCTTGTTTCCAGTAGCACTATTGAATACGGGCATCATTACCTACATCTTAACTTTGGGTGAGTCCTCAAATTCTGAGGGCCCAACTTATAAAACTTTTGTTCAATGATGTAAGTATTTTAGTATTTTATTTTTTATTAAATTTGGGTCAGCTTGGGTTAATCCTAGTGGCTCTCTAGTTAGCAACATGGGCTTATCAAACTATTTTTGTTCCATGTTCAAATGTTTATTTATGGTTCCCGAATTTAGGGATTCATATTATGATATGGAATGGCTTAGCTTCATTTTCTATGCATGTTATCTTACTTTTCATGTGAGTTTTAAGCTGAAAAGATGTCATGGGTTAGCCTATCGCTATTCGTAGTCTTGAGCACCGTGTGACTTCTAGGGGGTTATGTATAATGCATTACAACTGGTATCAGATCCTAAGTTTAAAAGAGTTGTAGGGAGTCAAACAAGCTACGTTATGTAGAGTATTGATCATAAATGTGAAGTGTTCCATATTTATGAGCAGGAGGCTACG
Organism: Capsicum annuum; assembly: GCF_002878395.1. Taxonomy (NCBI): domain Eukaryota; kingdom Viridiplantae; phylum Streptophyta; class Magnoliopsida; order Solanales; family Solanaceae; genus Capsicum; species Capsicum annuum. The sequence goes on from NC_061118.1 coordinate 97,712,167, forward strand.
GAATGAGTTAGGAATCATTATTTCTATAAGGACCTGCTGTGCATATGGTTTTCCTTATCTTCCTAAACTTATGCTTTTACGTGACAAAATATGCCTCTTCACTGAGATAATGCATGTAGAAATGGCGATCAACCACCCCTGCAGGCTGACCCTCTGGATGAGAATGTGTTTCATGTTGAATTTTAGGCTGCTTTTCAATCGTTGGCCTAAGTTGTGAATGCCAATATTCAGGGAAACCAATAGGGCAGCAATCCCACTTCAGCAAAGTGGTAACCTAACTACATCCTATATTTAGTACTTTATGAGGATAAATACACCAGAGTTCCATGGGTCAAAGGTAGATGAGAATCCTCAACTCTTTATTAATGACGTGAGAAGGATTACTCATATTATTTAGATTACTAAAGAAGAGTGTGTTGAACTGGCATCCATAGGATGAAGGATGTTGCTTATGACGGGGTCACTATATGGAATGATGGTAGATGCGATAATGCAGCTACTATTAGTTAGCAGGTATTTTAAACTACTTTTGTGGGTAGGTTCTTTCCACATAAGATGAGGAAGGCTAAGGTGGATGCATTTATAAACCTATAGTAGGGATCTATGATAGTGAAGAAGTATTACCTTAAGTTCACTATATTGTCTAAGTGTTCTCGTGAGTTGTAAATTGACTCTAGAGCTCGTATAAGTAAGTTCATTACTTGGGTGTCTAATTTAGTGGTTAAGGATTTCAGGACTGCCATTATGATTGGGGACATTTATATGGCTCGTTTGATAACTCATTCTCAACAGTTTGAGGTAGAAAAGTTAATGGAAAGAGAGAAGAGAAATAAGATATCTAGGACTGAATATTTTGAGTATAGTCAGTTAAGGTCTTAAAGGGAAAACCATTCGTAGTTTAAGGGTCATTCATCTATACCTACGCCATCTTTAGGCAGTGGCCCTGCACCCAGGATTAGGCAGGAGTAGTGGGGCCAAACACTAAATTCCAAGTTTTAGAATAGTGTAGTCGGGAGGCCTAGTTACCCTACATGCGCAAAGTGTAGTAGAACCCATCCTGGTGATTGTTTGATGGGCAGTGGGGGTTGTTGTGGTTGTGGATGGTTAGGACATAGGATCAAGGAGTTCCCATATGCTATGAAAGAAATTAAAGATACTTATCCTCAGATCTAGGCTACTAGTCCAGTAGATTAGCTAAGCCCCCCAAGTTCCTCCATAAGGCGCGTCGTCCATTACTGTTAGCGATCAATGCCAAAATTTGTTTTATTCTTTACCATCTCATCACGAGCAGGAGAGTTCACTGTATATTGCCACTAGTATGCTGTGTTCCTATCACCTTAAAGTATATGTTCTATTATACCTAGGATCAAATCTTTTATATGTGACCTCATTAGTTGCTATTAATTTTGGTGCAGGTACTGAAAATTACCCAAAGCCCTTCTTAGTTTCTACCTAAATTGGTGAGTCAGTTATTGCTAGAAAAGTCTATAGGGAGTGTCCTATTACCATCCTCCATAAGATCATACTAGCGGACCTAATAGAGTTAGAGATGGTAGATTTTGATGTTATTCTGGGTATGGATTGGTACTATTCATGCTATGCATCAATAGATTATTTCACTTGCGTTGTGAAGATTCAGTTTGCTGGTGAGACATTTTTCGAGTGGGAGGGTAGTTCTATGTCTCCTAAAGGTCATTTTACCTCTTATCTAAAGTCCAGAAAGTTAATATCAAAAGGGTGTATCTACCATATAATTTGAGTCAAAGACACTAAGTCTGAAGTCGCAGAAGTTCAATCAGTCTATGAGTTAACGTGTTTTCTGAGATCTTCCCAAAAGATCTGTCAAGGGTACCTCCAGATAGAGAAATAGAATTTGGAATTGATCTTCTTCCTGATACTCGATATTTCTCAATAACTCCATATTGTATGGCTCCGATAAAACTTAAAAAGTTGAAGGAGTAGCTTAAGGACCTCTTAAATAAATGTTTTATCATACCTAGTTTTTCTCCATTGAGTGCTTCAGTCTTTTTCATGCATAAGAAAGAAGGCACTCTCAGAATGTGTATAGATTATAGACAATTAAACAAGGTTACCGTCAAGAACAAGTATCCCATTCTTAGAATCTATGATTTATTAGATCAACTTTAGGGTGCCTGGTGTTTTTCCAAGATTGACCTTAGGTTGGGATGCCATCAGTTGAAATTTAGGGAGCAAGAGATTATGAAAATAGCTTTCTGAATAAGGTATGATCAATTTGAATTTATGGTTATGTCATTTGGAATAACAAATGCTCCTGCAGCCTCAATGTATTTGATGAATAGGGTCTCAAGTAGTATTTGGATATATTTTTCATTAACTTTTTAGATGACATATTGGTATATCCCAGGAGTGAGGAGGAATATGCAAACCATTTAATACTGTAGACCCTCAAGGACCATCAATTATATCCTAAGTTTGGAAAATTGGAATTTTGGTTGGAATCTGTTAGCTTATTAGGGCATGTCATTTCAGGGGCCAGTATTCATGTAGATCCTCAGAAGATCATATAGTGAAGTACTGACTTAGACCCATCACTCGATCTGATATCAGGAGCTTTTTTGGTTTGGTTGGGTATTATAGAAGATCTATTAAGGTGTTCTCCTCTATAGCCGCACCATTGACTAAGCTGACCCAACAGAATGTGAAGTTTATATGGTAGGATAGGTGTGAGAAGAGTTTCAAAGAGTTAAACGATACATTGACTTTGACTTCAGTGTTATCTTTATCGAAGGGATTAGATGGATTGTTTGTGTATTATGAAGCTTCTACAGTTGGGTTCAGTTGTATGTTGATGTTTAATTAGAGAGTGATAGTTTATGCCTCCCAGAAAATTAAGTATCACAAAAAAATTACCCAACTTATGACTTGGGATTAGCTACTGCAGTGGTTGCCTTGAATAGTTGGAGACATTATCTATAAGTGTATGTTGATATTTTCACAAGCCATTAGAGTTTTCAGTATGTACTTTGTCAGCCAGAGCTAAATCTTGATCAGAAAAGATGATTGGGGTTATTGAAATATTATGATAAAAGTGTGTTCAATCATCTGGGTAAGGCCAATATGGTCGCAGACGCATTGAGTAGGTTATCCATGGGTTGTGAGTCACATATAAATGAAGAAGAACAGGAATTCGCCAATGAGGGGCACAGATTAGCCCATTTGGGAGTACATTTGATCGACACTAATGATGGGGTAGTAGTAGTTTAGAACGGTTTGAAATCATCTTTGGTAATAAAAGTGAAGGAGGAACAACGAAATGATCCGATACTTAGCAAAAAATTAGATGTAAAAAAGCAACAGAAGGCTGAGGTTTTCTCCCAAGGGGGAGATGGTGTACTTCGCTATCAAGGTAGGCTTTGTGTTCTAGACGTAGATAATTTGAGGGAAAGGATACTAGCCAAGACTCATGTTTTAGGTAATCCATTCATTTGGATGCTTCTAAGATGTACTGAGACTTCTGAGAAATTTATTAGTGGAATTGTATTAAGAGAGAGATAGCAGAGTTTATGGCCAAGTGTCCCAATTGCCAGCAATTTAAAGTTGAATACCAGAGGGTAGGAGGTACTTTTCAAGATATTAGTATCCCTACTTGTAAGTGGGAATTTTGTAATATGGGTTTTATCACAGGGTTGCCTCATACAAGATATTAACGTGATTCAATTTGGGTAATAGTAGATCGAATGAATAAAACCCACATTCTACCTATCAAGACTTCAGATACAGTGGAAGATTATTTATGAATATATATCAACGAGTAATTAAGACTTCATGGGATAACTTTATCTATCATTTTATACAGAAGCATATAGTTCTCTTTATAGTTTTAGCAGTCTTTACAGAATGGCCTTGGTAAAAAGTTTAAGCTTAGTATTTCCTTTCATACGCAGACCGATGGTTAGGCTAAGCGTACAATTCAGAAAATAGAAGACATTTTGAGGGCATATGTGTTAGAATTTAAGTAAATTTGGGATGACCATATACCTTAGATGGAGTTCCCTTATAACAATACTTATCATGCTAGCATCCAAATGTCTCCATTTGAATTGTTGTATGGGCTTAGATACAGATCACCAATAAGATGGTTTGAGGTTGTTGAAGCATCTTTGATTGGGCTGAACTCGTTTCTTGAAGCTATGACAAAATTTTAGTTGATTCATAAGAGATTGTAAATTGTTCAGAGCCATAAGAAATCGTATGTCAATGTAAGAAGGAGAGAGCTCAAGTTTGAAGTGGGCGATTGGGTATTCTTGAAAGTATCGCTTGTGAGGGGAATAATGATATTTGAAAAGAAAGGGAAATTGAGTCTGTAATTTTTAGGTCCGTATGAGATATTAAAGCATATAGGAAAGGTAGCTTATAAATTGAACCTTCGGTCAAAGTTAACAGTAGTTCACCTAGTATTCCATATTTTGATAGTCAAGAAGTGCATTGAAGATCTGTCCTTATTATTTCCCCTAGAGAGTATTGGGGTTAAGGATAACTTGACATTTAAGGAGATTTCTGTGGAGATACTTGATAGGAAGGTACAAAGGCTAAGGAATACGGAAGTAGCATTAGTAAAGGTTCTTTGTAGAAACCAATCGGTTGAAGGGGCCACTTGGGAAGCTGAAGCAGACATGATTACCAAGTATCCTCATCTCTTCTCTTCAAACTTCATTCCTTCCAAAGGTAAATGATTATTTTCAGCCAAATCTCTTCCTCTTTAAATCTATTTAAGTATTTATAAGTCATGTCTTTTGTTGTGAATGATTAGATCCTTATAATAGATACAAGCTTGGTTATAAGTTCGGTGTAGAGGTGTGGTTTCTTTTCCAAATACCAATCCAAGATGAATCACATTTGAGCATGAATGTTTCCAAGGGGGAGATACTGTAATACCCCATGTCTAAAGTCCTTTGTGCATCATACAACTCATTCGCTTGAGTCATACCTACAACATATGAGTAGTATGTTATAGTCGTATCCAAGACAATAAGAGATGGTTGACATTCTTATTTAGGTACTATTCAACACTTGGAGTCGTAAGATCACTATACGAGTTGTATAAAGATAATTCATAAGGTTAGCTACCTAGGTTCTTGAAATTTCTATCCAAGTTACAAGTAGGGGGGGACTACAAGTCCGTAACGCCTTGAGTCTGTACCCCAGATGCTACACGGTACATGTAATCATGAGGGACCACAAGCTAACCCATGACTTGTACCTGCTGCAATAACTAAAAAACAATACTGAATAATATATAGAATTATGAAAATACAAGCCATAAGGTTCAATCTGAAAATAATACGGAATAATACTGAATGCAATATTAAATAACAAAACTAAACAAAGTACAGAAATCAGAATAACTATCTGAAAAAACTTTAGTCTGGGAAGCCTCTAACTGTCTGAACTATGGAGTTGATGGAACAAGTCCCCAACTAACTCCGTCTACTAACATAAACTGAAATACTATAAGTAGTAATCATGTCCTCAAAATATGAGGACACACCACTATACTGAATGCTAAAAGTCTAGTCTACTGAGGGTGCTCTAGAGCTCGTGCATCAGAACTTATGATACAAGACATCATAGCACAAAATAAAAGCTTGCATTAGTACTTTGAATGTACTGGTATGCTCAGTGAGGTAGGTTTAAATGCATGGGCTCATATGCATGAACAATAATAATTGGATAACATGAGTATGATAGATAAGAGTACATGCATGAATATGTATACCATAACGTAAATCGTGATAACACTGAACACTAAGTCGGAATACTGATTAACTAATTTACTGGATAACTAATATTGTACTACGGATAACTGGATGATTGTATCTGACAGTTCTGAATTCTGAGGAACTATACTGAGTTTCGTACTAAGCTGAGTCGGGTGACTATATCTGATAGTCTTGAACCTATAAAATTGAACTGAGTTTTATTCTGAGATTGAGACTGGTAGGAAATTAACTAACTGACATACCCCTCTATAAAATGATTGGGGTCCAACCTGTAACCCCAGTTAGAAGAGTGTCAATACTGTTCCACGGGTAGAGAGAAATTATGAGTTAACCCTCTCTAACAGGAAGCTCTTTAATCAACCCTCGCTGGTAGGATAACTCAGACAAGAAGTATCAACCCTCATAATGTCTGGCAGGAACAAACCTCAACCTATACTATCTACTTAGTTATATAATGCAAGGATTGCTTCTAACGGTCAAACCCTCAGCTGATAGGAAAGCCCCCATCCCTGGTTAACTTGGTGCTAAATCATACTCCCAACTGAAATGGATCCTGAGCTGATTTCTAATCTAGACTAGGCTGGAATGAACAGTTACTAAGATTACTTTTTAGTTGAACTGAATTGAGTTCACTGATTTTTATTGACTGACAGAATTCTACTAAATTCTATTAACTGATAAAGTTTACTGAGGTCTGAACCAATACTAGGTTAGACTGAACTACTACTGAATCTACTGAGCTTTCCTGAGTTCTGTAATTGACTGAGAGTACTACTAATCGTGATATGTTTGATACTGTTCTATGACTGGCCATGGCTCTAGGTAATCAGCTAAATTGTCGGGTACAAGTACCCCCAGGACTCAATAGCATAAAATAAGAGACATGGCATAACTTGAAACATACAAACTAAACATTTGATCATTCTTCATTCATTGAGGCATTTTAACAAACACTTGCATGATACAACTTGTACATAGGCTATCTTGACATGATTTCATTCTCTTAATAATGCACATGAACAATTCATCAAGCACTTCGTGAGCATAATATATGTACATATTTTTGAACAACAATTGGGTATCATGATTGAATCCCAAATCTCATAATTCAAGGGTTTAACATGGACTTACACACATGAAAATTAATTACATATGAAACATGTAATAAAATATGTATTTGGAACCAAATCCAAACATCAACCATGAATACACTTTAATTCCAACCATGGAAATCTTAAAATAAACTAATTGAAGTTTCACAGGAGATTATTGGACTCCAAGGGTGGAAGGAACCCTTGGATGAACACTTCACATACCTTAGTTAAGGAATTTCTTAAAGTTTATGGTTGAATCTTGAGTTCTTGATATGAAATTAAGAACCTAGGGTTTTGTTCTTGAGAAATTTTGAGCAAAGATGAGTTTAATTCATCTCCAAGGTGATTAATTTCATGTTTTGAGGGCTAAAGGACATGGAGAAAAAACCCAAATACCCCTAAGAATGCGGTCTTTTAATGACCAAAAATTGGGATACCAACGCGCAGGTTAACGCGGTGCATCGATGCCATCGATTCAACATCTAACGCACCACGCCATATTTATGTTGATTCATTATAGTTGGATACTGCTACCTGGGGAAAATATTAATCAACGCGATAGTCAATGCGGCATGCGAAGATCACGTTGATCCATTATTTTAAGATTCCAAAGGAGCTTCGAACGAAGTCCACAAAATTTGAAACTTGTTCGGATACATCTACGGACATTCCTGATGAAGAATCAACCTAAAAATCAATATTTTATGGACATAAAGGTTGCAAAATAAGATTTCCAACCTTTGTAGGCTAAAATGACACTAAGTCTAAGTACTTAGTTAAAATATTCTAAGTCTGGGACCCCCTGGACAAGCCTAAAGGACTGAATTAAGCTTACGATTTTGCGGGGTCTTACATTATCTCCCCATTGGGAACATTCATCCTTTAATGGGACTACTAAGACTAAAAATACTAAGAAACTGACTTAATTATTGGATATGAACATCTGTCTATATGACCGATATTACTGGTATTCTAAATTATCATACTGACCATGCATATCTGATGTGCGGATATAGCTAAACATAATTCGTGAATGCATGACTGGTATTGCTGATAAACTAAATCTATATACTGAATATGCATATCTGATGCATAGATACATGACTAAACTGGCTCATGAACGTATAACTAAAGATGCAATGGTAACTAATACCAAGTTTGTAACTGAAATATAAACATGGAACTAAATAAGCTTAAGGAAAACTATTACCTTGAGTTGAGTTTGGATTAGCGGAGAATAGATGAGGATACTTGGTTTGCATGTCTTCTTCTACTTCCCAAGTATCTCCCTCAGTGGACTGATTTTGCCAAAAAACTTTGACTAAAGGAACTTATTTATTTCTCTTTCTGTGAATCTGTTAGTCAAGGATTTTGACTAGGATCTCTTCATAAGAGAGGTTGTTCTGAATATCTGTGCCCAAAATAGGGACTATGACTACTGGGTCACCTATGCATTTATTTAGCAAGGAGACATGGAACACTGGGTGAATTAAAGATAAATCTAAAGGTAGCTCAAGCTCATAAGCTACCTTTATGAAATGGCTGAGGATTCGGTAAGGACCGACATATCGAGGACTGAGTTTCCCCTTCTTGCCAAAATGCTTCACTCCTTTCATAAGAGAGATCTTTAAGTACACATGGTCACTAATCTTGAACTCGAGATCCTTTTTGCACACATCTGCGTATGATTTCTATCGATTCTTAGCTATCTTAAGCCTTTTCCCTATTAACTGGACCTTCTCTAAGGCATCAAACACCAAGTCAGGCCCTACCACTACGGCCTTACCTACTTGAAACCAACTAATGGGGGATCTACACCTCCTCTCATAAAGTGCCTCAAACTGAGCCATCTGAATACTAGAGTGATAGTTATTGTTATATGCGAACTCAATCAAAGGAAAGAGGTCATCCCAACTGCCTTTAAAGTCTATCGTACATGCTCGAAACATATCTTCTAAGTCCTGAATGGTCCTTTCTGCTTGACCATCTTTCTGAGGATAAAAGGTTATACTGAGATAAACTCGGGTACCAAGACCTTTTTGGAATGCTTTCCATAAATGAGAGGTGAACTGGGTACCTCTATCTGAGAGAAAAGAAAATAGAACACAATATAATCTGACCAACTCCCTGATATAGAGTTTGGCATAATCCTCAACTGAATAGGAGGTATAAACTGGAAGGAAATAGCTGATTTGTTTATCCTATCTACAATGACCTAAACTAAATCATGCTGATGATGGGTATGAGGTAAACTCATCACAAAATCCATGTTCACTTCTTCTAATTTCCAGGTGGGAATACTGAATTCCTGCATGGACCCACTAGGATTCTGATGCTTAATCTTACCCTGCTCATATGTTGAGCACTTAGCCACAAACACTGCAATATCTTTTTTCATCCCACTTCACTAATAGATCTCTCGCAAATCGCGGTACATCTTGGTGGCCCCTGGATGAATAGAGTAGTGCGTACCATGCACTTCTGGAAGAATTCGCTGCCTCAAGTCATCTACACCTGGCACACACAGAAGACCCTGACAACGCAGTACACCATCTAACCATTAGCAGAAAACCTCTACTTTCTAATTTCTGACTGATTCCTTCAACTGGACTAGACTGGGATCCCTATCCTTCTTTTCCTTCACTTTAGAAACTAGGGATTAGTCTGAGCTACTCTACACCTACACACTACCTTTTGTTAAATCAACTAAGCAAATACCTAGTTAGTCTAACTGATGAACTTCTTGAGCTAACTTCTTCTTACTATTCTCAACATGGGTAACACTACCCATAGATATTCTACTGAGAGCGTCAGCCACTGTATTGGCCTTGCCCAAAAGAAATAGGACACCCATGTCATAATATTTCAATAACTCCAACCACCTTCTCTGCTAGATATTAAGGTCTTTCTGAGAGAACACATACTGCAGACTCTTATGATCAGTGAACACATCAACATGCACACTATACAAGTAATGCATTCGAATCTTTAAGGCAAAGACTACTGCTGCTAACTCAAGATCATGAGTAGGGTCGTTTATCTCATAGGGCTTAATTTATCTAGAGGCATAGGATATAACTTACCTCTCTACTTAAGGACACAAGCCAATCCAACTCTAGATGTGTCACAATATACAACAAAGCCATCGAAACCATCTGGTAGGGTCAAAATAAGAGCTGTTGTGAGTCGAGTCTTCAACTTCTAAAAACTCTTCTCATAGGATTCTGGCCACTATAATTTGACCTTCTTCTAAGTCAATCTGGATATAGGGGATGTAATAGATAAAAATTCCTCAATAAACCATCAGTAATAGCCGTCCAAGCCTAAGAAACTCTTGATATCTTATGAAGAAATAAGTCTGGGGCAGTTTTTTACTGCATTGATCTTTTGGGGATCAAATGTAATACCATCATCGGAAATGATATGGCCAAGGAATGCTACTGACCTTAGCCAAAATTCACACTTGCTAAAATTGACAAATAATTAATGCTTTTGAGGGTCTGTAGTACTATTCTGAGATGGTCTGTATGATCATGTTCACTATGAAAGTAAACAAGGATATCATTTATGAAGACTATGATAAACATGTCTATGTATTGCTTGAACACATGGTTCATCTAAGTCCATGTAAGCTGCTGGGGCATTAGTAATACCAAAGAACAAGACTAGAAATTCAAAGTGACCATACCTAGTTCTGAAAGCTATTTTTGAGATGTCACATTCCCTAACTCTGAGCTGATGATAGCCTGATCTGAGGTATATCTTAGAGAAATAACTAGCACCTTGAAGTTGATCAAACAAGTCATCAATTATGGGGAGCAGATACTTTTTCTTCACTATAACTTTATTTAACTAATGGTAGTCTATACATACTCTGAGAGAACCATCTTTCTTACGTATGAATAACATTGGTGCATCCCACAGGGACACACTGGGTCTGATGATTCCCTTCCTTTAATTGTTCTTTCAATTCTCTGAGTTCTACTAGAGCTATTCTATATGGCAGAATAGAGATGGGCCGAGTGTTTGGGAGAAGATCAATTCTAAAATCAATTTCCCTTTCAAGAAAAACTTTAAGAAGATCTTCGGGAAACACATTAGGGAATTCACATAGACTGATACTAATTCAAGAATAGAAGTCTCTAAACTAGAGTCTTTGACTCTCACGATATGGTAAACTGATTTGTGAGCTAATGCTAACACATTTGAGGCTTTTAACTAAGAATATTTGGGAAGTCTTAAGCAACTTTTGTCGTGTTTGATTGTTTTATGTTTGATTTTACAGAAAAAGCTAATATGTTAGAGTACTAACAAGAATGGAAGCAAATACGTTGAAATCTGAAGTAAATAGAGGCATAGTATGGATGATAACATTTGTGATAAGTCATCAACCCAATGATAAGCTATTAGCTTTATTGTTAGCCATAGACAGAGAATTGGCCTAAGTTGAAAGTTAGGATGACATTTTGTGATAGGTCTTCAAGGAGGTGATAAGCCATCAAGAATACCGTCAGCCTAAGGTAGCACATGAGAACTAAAGAAGTGACTTAACGATATTTGTGATAAGTCGTTAAAGAGCTGATAGGGCATCACTGTTTTTCATCAGCGTTAGGCAGCAAGTGTCCAAAGCAAAGAGGAAACTGATGACATTTGTGAGAAGTTATCGACGTCCTGATAGGCTATCACAAATGGCATCACCTAATCTGATAATTTCTGAATTTTATAATTTTGTTTCCATAACTAGGGTGAACTATTTAAAGCCTTGTTTAGGGTTTTTTAAGGGTTCTGAACCTTGAGTATTCAGACATGATACTTTGATATTTTTTCTCTCTAGTTTCTTGGTTTGAAAAAAGCAATTACTTTGAAGAGATTTTAATTATTACTTTGGGATTTCTACTTTGAACTAATCTGATAAACACTCGTTGCTATTCATCTTATTGTAAGTTCATCTTTCAAATTATAAATTCAACTTGTTGTATCGATTATTACATTATGCGTGGCTAAATTCCTTTAACCCGAATTATGGTATCTATGGGTTAGGTCTTGGTAGGTTGCTAAGTGTTTAAGATTCTAAAGCTAATAGAACTCCTTGATAATTCCAAGGTTTTGATTATTATCTATTGGTTGCAAATGATAGAAAGCACCTGCTTTGATTTTATTGAGATAAGAAATCAACTATAGTAGGAAGTGAATTATTGACAGGGACTTGGAAGCTACCAACCTTTCATTTAATTATTAACATTGTAACAAGGTTAATTAATCTAAGGTAAAGTATGGTCAGTGAATATAAATTCCATAAGTCCGAGAGTATTAGGTAATTAAATGATTAAGTAGGTCTAGAAACATTTAGGCATAACTTTGATATAGACAATCTGTTGTTCCTACCTATCATGAGAATATTGAATCACTATTAGCATCTGTCAAGTACCAAAACCTATAGTGAACATAATTCTGGTTTTCCATAAACTCTTGATTACAAACACTAAAACTAAAGTGACCAACAATTATTTGTTGATCATCAAAAACCCCTTATTTTATCTTTTCATATCATTTGTTTGAATTTAACTTGTAGCTTTAGTTTCAAACTAGTTTAATCACCACTCACATTGTTCCCTGTGGATTCGACTCTGACTCTAAAGTTGGGTAATTATATTGATAACGACTGCCTTGTACTAAATTGACATGTAAGTTAAGCATTATCAAAAATAGCGTCGCTGCCGGGGAATAATTTGGCGTATTGAGTTGGTTTGGAATTTTAGCGTACTTGCTTGAATTTGAACTTGTAAATATTTGTTTTTAGTTTACTTTTATTTCTTGTGTTAGGTAGATTTTTATTTTAGTTTACTTACTACTATGGTATCATGGAATGAACATGATCTTGGTGATTGGAAATGTTATCTTGATGATTTATGTCCTTATTGTGATGGACCTCACTTTTGGCAAGACTATAGATATGATCCTCGAAGAAAGATGTGTGGACCATCTCCATCCTATCAAGAGTATGATTGTTTTGTATGTGGTGGTCAAGATGGACATTGAAGTGATTTCCCAAATGCCTTCTCCCCCCATTGTGCTAACCGAAATTCTAGTTCTTCCTATGATTTTGTGTAATGCCCCACAAAATCCTCTTCCAGTCTGAGCCTTACAGCGTATATGGTAAAGCAAAAAAATTGAAGTCTAAATATTTTAGAAATATCTTCCCAAGTATGAAATACTTTAAATCATATGGGAGTCTATTTGAGCATGAATTAAGATCATAGAGGTCCCCTAACTCAATGACGAGTTGAAAGCTTTCCTATCGTTCAAGTTTTAGTGAGCTCAAAACTTTGGTCAACTTCAATTGACCATAACTCATATTATATATCAAATTACAGGATCTACTATATATCAAATGAAATCTCTTTAAATTATATTTCCAAGAATACTAATTTCATCAAAAACTGATATCGGAACAAAGAGTTATCCCCATTTTACTCCAGCATGTCAGGATGAGAAACTGAAGGACGACATTCGTGATAAGCTTTCATGAGCGTGACGACCTATCACCAATTTCATCATCCCTTGGTAGATTTCTACCTCTTGTGATGACATATTATGACAAGCCATCCTGCCCGTGATTTCCTATCACCAATGTAGTCAACCTTAACCAGTAACTCAAAATTTTACCCTTTTGTGATGACATTCCGTGACGACTTATCACCAACTTGACGGCTTGTTATAGATTTCGTCAGCTATTTCTTTCCAGAAATTCAAGGATGTTTTTCCAAGGGTATTTTTGTATTTTTACATCTTTTGGATGTCTCTATAAATATGCCGAAACCCATCCAAACCCTAATTTCATCATTTAGTCTTCCAATTCTCTCAAGAGAAAATATCTAGGGTTTTAATTCAAGAACCCTAATCTTCCTAAAATTCATCCATAAATCTGTAAGTTTTCTTCAAGAATCAAGTACATCATAGTGTAGGCTTGGAGACTCATTAATTAAAAGTACATAAATCCGTCCATGGTAGTAGGAAATCCCTAAATAACTGTGAACCAGTCCATGTCTAGTATTTTGTTGAAGGACCTTAGTGAACAAGTGAGGATGTGATAGTAGTAAATTCCCCAATTACGTGCTCTTTGATATATGCAAAGCTTTTAATACATGTCAAGTGGTTAGAAAGTAAGTTGTGACATGATAGTATGATGTTTCCCAAAATCTGGTGATATCCAAACACATGTCAAGACTGATTTAGGTATGAAATAGTTGAGGTAAAACCTTGTTGAATGGAATACGATCTAGTAGCATGATTCAGAGATGCTTAGAGTGACCCCTTGGTGATTATGATTATGAATAGATGTTTGTGATCCTTAAATGTTTGAGGTGATGTCTTAATGACTATGAGATGCTTTAATGACTGTGATGATAAATGAATTCTTGTGATGATGAATGAATGATTGTGGTGATGACTTGTCAAGAATGATTATGCTTTACTTTTATATTATCGAGTCCTGGTAGTATTTATACCCGACAATCAAGCTATTGTCTAGAGCCCGTGTCAGTATTTTGATAATTCCAGTCAAGCCATGATTCTTAGAACTCGACAAACTATAAAACTTTGTATCCTCAGACAAGTGCAGAACTTAAGAAAGCTCAATACTCTCAGTTATCTCTATAATCTATGTATCACTAGTAATCTTGGCTCAGTCCTATAATCAGCTCAGATTGAATAGTATTCAAGTGACTCAATTCTAATCTCAAAAGCGATTCGAGTAATCTATTCAAGCTCTATATCATCAGTCAGATACCACTATTCGATACCTTTTTCATCAGATACGGAACTAAGTAATCTCAATGTAAATCATTCAGATCTTTTGAGAAACTTGATCAGTATTAGATATAGTTCAGTTGTGATCAGTTAAGAGTTCAGTTAGAGTCTTTCAGGTGGGAGTAGAAACAAGCACCGAGCGAGGAAAAGGATGGCGGCTCTTACCGTCAATGAGAGAGGTCGGAGTTGTTAGTAGCAATCCCTAACCTCCAGAACTGCATAGCCAGCATAGGATACAGGATTTATCATCAGGAAAGGTTGTCACCTCCTGAAAGAGAGTATTTAACTATTATATTGCCTTAGGTCGACTACCTGGTAAGGGTCATCCGTCAGAGAGGATTGACCAGAGAAAGGTCTTTACCCGTGGTACGGTATTGACACCCTTTCAGCTAGGGTTATAGGTTGGACCCCACTTATAGTAGGTTAGGTCATGTCGGTTAAGTAACTACCTCCTACAGTTACAGTTTTAGTTTTAGATTCAATCTCAATTCAGTGTCAATCTTCAGAAATCAATATTGTCTGATATGGTGATCTATCTTTATGAGGTACTCAGATAGTTTCATTAATTCATAGACCATCACGTTAGATAGGATTGGTCTCATATACAGTTATTTGATATTATATTCAGTGATATACTGCCAGATAGGCTGGATCACAGTATCAGATGTCTATTGAGTATTCTTGTCGTCAGATTTAGTTATAATCATACTTCTTATCTTTGATAATCACTTCTAGAATAATTTGTTAGTGATTATTTTATGTGAGTAAGCATGAGATCAATTTGGTTCTTTTAGTGATTATTTCATTTGAGTGAGCCTGAGCTCAAGTTGGTTCTTAGTCTAATCCACTTATTTCTTCCAATTGCAGAGTATGGCTCCTCGTAGAGATTTTATTTGTGGGGTTGATGATCAGCCCCTCAGCCAGTAGATCTTGAGAATGAGAGTGTGTCATATGCAGAGTTTCAGGCAGCTTTTCATGTACTAACCCACGCTGTGAGTAATATTTAGGGCAATCATCAGGCTGCAACTCCACCTCAGTAAGATGGGGACTTAGTCGCAGCTAGAATCAGAAGTTTTATGAAAATGAACCCCCCTAAATTCTTTAGGTCAGTAGTAGGTGAGGACCCGTGACTTTATCTAGAGGAGGTGAAGAAGATCACCTAGATTTTGTATGTTTTTTAGGAGGAGAGTGTTGAGTTAGCATCTTATAGTTTTAAGGATGTTGCTCATGATTGGGTAGAGATATAGGAGAAGAGTAGAGAGAAGAATGCAGCTCCTGTGACATGGCTAGAGTTTTAGATTGCCTTTCTAGCTAGGTTTTTCCCGCTAGAGATAAGAGAGGCTAACGTAGAAGCTTTCATAAACCTAACGCAAGGTTTCATGATCGTGAAAGAGTATTGTCTTAAGTTTAACCAATTAGCTAAGTTTGCTCCCGACTTGGTAGCTGACCCTAGAGCGAGTATGAGTAAGTTTTTGTCTGGAGTGTTGAGTTATGTGTTGAAAGAGTGTAAAGCTGCTATGCTCAATAGAGATATGGACTTTTTTAAGCTAATGATGCATGCCCAGTAGATTGAGGCAGATAAGATAAAGGAGAGAGAGAGAGTGAGTAAGAGAGCCAATACAGGTAGTCGTGGTTGCTCAAAGTTAGGGTCTTAAGGTACGAGTAGTTCTCAGAATGGTCAGAGATTTTTAGTTCTAGCTCCATCTTTAGCTAGTGTACCCATACCAATTTTTGGGGGTGTCAGATTTGAGGAAGCGCCAAGCTCCAAAGCCCATAGTAGTGCTAGTGGTGTTCATACCCATCTGCATTGTGCAGAGTATGGCAGGTGCCACCAAGGTGTGTGTGGAGTCGGTAGTGATGTATTCTTTGGGTGTGGTGAGCCAGACCATAGAATACGAGAATGTAGGGTGTTGACTCAAAGAGGTAGACTCCAAGCATTTCAAGCTCGCTTTGATCGGGAAAGATCCCCCGAAATAGACCCGGGTATGTTATGATCCCTTCATATTTATGACTTGAATTTATAGATCCTTTGCTCATCCTGATCGGTTAATCATGACCAAGCCTATAGGAGCCCCACGAACTGCCCCAGTATTTCAGCGAAGTGTGTTTAGATTTATCCCGATGCATCTTCATATTTTCTTTATGAAGTTAGCATCAGTCATAATTGCATTGTCAAGTCATGCTTGTGAAAGTCAGCTTAGCCGGACATTCATGCATTAGATATGCACATTTAGTAGAAATGAGTTCAGCATGTCAATGTGTGATCAGTCATGCATTCTTGAGATCAGCCCAGTTATGAGTCCATGCATCAGATAGGCATGAGTGTTATGAGAATTTAGCTATGAGTAGATTAAGTCGAGTATTACATGCACCAATTATGAATCATGTCTAGTGTGAGAACTCTTTATGTCAGTGGTTCCAGTTGCATAAGCATGCCTTGAAATGTTTATGTTTCTTAAGTAGGTTCTGTTGATCCATAATTTCAGTCTATCAAGTGACATTTGAAGATGAATGTTTCCAAGGGGGAGATAATGTAATGCCCCGCAAAATTCTCTTCCAGTCCGAGCCTTAGAGTGTATTTCATAAAGCAAAAAAAATCTGAGTCTAAATGTTTTAGAAATATTCTCCCAAGTATGAAATACTTTTAATTATGTAGGAATCCATTTGAGCATGAATTAAGATCATATAGGTCCCCTAACTCAAGGACGAGTTGAAAGCTTTCTTATCATTAAAGTTTTAGTGATTGTCAAAACGTTGTCCAAATTCAATCAACTATAACTCTTTTTATATATCAAATTAGAGGAAATACTATACATAAAATGAAATATCTTTCAATTATCTTTCTAACGATACCAATTTCATCAAAAAATGATATCGAAGCAAAGAGTTTTGCCTATTTTACTCCAGCATGTCAGGCTGAGAAACTGAGTGACGACATTCGCGATTAGCTATCACGAGCGTGACGATCTATAACCAATGCTGTCATCCCTTGGAAGATTTCTACCTCTCGTAACGAAATTTTGTGACAAGCCTTCACACCCGTGATGGCCTATCACCAATGTCGTCAACCTTAACGAGAAACTAAAAATTTTACCCTTTTGTGATGACATTTCATGACGACTTATCACCAACTTGATGGCTTGTCTTGGATGTCATTAGCTATTTTTTCAAGCAATTCAAGCATGTTTTTGCAAGGCTATTTTGGTATTTTCCTTCCTTTAGAAGTCTCTATAAATATGAAGAACCCCATTCAAACCCTAATTTCATCATTTACTCTTCCAATTCTCTCAAGAGAAAATATCTAGGGTTTCAATTCAACAACTTCAAAAAACTCATCCGTAAATCTTCAAGATTTCTTCAAGAATCAAGTACCTCATAGTGTGGGCTTCAAGAATCATTTATTACAAATGCAGATAGAGTCTCAAGCATTAAAATTCATTCAATTTCAAAGATTAAGGTATGTAGATGTTGATTCTTGGGTCCCTTTCATCCAAGAAGATCAGGTACCCTTTTCTAAATTTCATGGATTTTACGTTTCTGATTGTTAGTAATTTATGTGAGTAGAAATTGATGTTCCAGCTGTTGTTGAGTTGTGATTCATGTTTTTCTACAAAATCTATGAGCTTTGACCCTATTATTTGGAATTCATATGTTTGTGATTGACCCTCTTGAAGTTGTTTTCTATGCGATGTGTTCATTACTTTTAGGTATAGAAATGATTGAATAAGTGAAGCATGTCCCCCATAGGTTTGATAAAGAGCTTAGGTGAAGCATAAGTGTCATTATAGTATATTGAATAGGAAACGCCAAATTGTGACTTAGTTTATACATGCCTAGTGTTTGATAAAATGCTCAAGTAAATGAATTATTAGAAAATCCCTAAATAAGTGTGAACCCGTGCATGTCTAGTGTTTTGTTGAAGGACCTTAGTGACCAAATGGGGATGTGATAGTATTAAATTCCCCAATTATGTTCTCTTTGATATATGCTAAGCTTTTAATACATGTCAAGTGGTTAGCAAGTAAGTTGTGACATGATAGTATGAAATTTCCCAAAATCATGTGATATCGAAACACATGTCGAGACTGATTTAGGTATGAAATAGTTGAGCTAACACTTTGTTGAATGGAGTACAATATAATAGCATATTTTCCCTACATTATTATATGATTGTGATTCAGAGATGCTTAAAGTGACCCCTTAGCGATTGTGATTATGAATAGATGTTTGTGATCCTTAAATGATTGAGGTGATGTCTTAATGACTGTGAGATGATTTAATGATTGTGATGATAAATGAATTCTAGTGATGATGAATGAATGTTTGTGATGATGAATGAATGATTGTGATGATGACTAGTCAAGAATGATTATGCTCTACTTTTATGTTATCGAGTCCTGGGGGTATTTTACCCGATAATAGAGTTTTTGTCTAGAGCCTGTGTAAGTTTCTCGATAATTCCAGTCGAACCATGATTCTTAGAACTCAGTGAACTATAGAACTTTGTAACCTCAGATAAGTGCAGAACTTAAGAAAGCTTAGTAATCTCAATTATCTCTGTAATCTTTGTATAACTTGTAATCTAGCCTTAGTTCTGTAATCTGCTTAGATTTAATAGTATTCAAGTGATTCAATTCTAATATCAGAAGTGATTTGAGTAATCTATTCAAGCTCTGTATCGCCAGTCAGATACTATGATTTGATACCTTTTCTGTCAGATACAGAACTAAGTAATCTCAATATAACTCAGTCAGATCTTTTGAGAAACATGATCAGTATCAGATACAGTTCAGTTGTGGTTAGTTAAGAATTCAGTCAGAGTCTTTCAGTTGGCTGTAAAAACTAGCACCAAGCAAGGGAAGGGACGGTGGTTCTTTCCATTAGCGAGAGAGACCGGAGTCGTTAGTAGCAATCCCTGACATCCAGAACTGTGTAACCAGCATAGGATATAGGAGTCATCATCAGGAAAGGCTTTCACCTCCAGAGAGAGAGTATTTGACAATTATATTTCCTTAGGTCGACTTCCTGGTAATGGTCATCCATCAGAGAGTATTGACCTGAGAGAGGTCTTTACCCATGGCAACTTATTAACACCCTTTCAGCTGGGATTACAGGTTGGACCCCACCTATGGTAGGTTAGGTCATGTTGGTTAAGTAACTATTTTCCATAGTTACAGTTACAGTTTCAGATTTAATCTCAATTTTAGTTTCAATCTTCAAAAATCAGGACTATCAGATATAGTCATCTATCCTTATAAGGAACTCAAATAGTTTCACTAATTCATGGACCATCTCATTAGATAGGCTTGGTCTCATATATAGTTATTTGAGATCATATTCAGAGATATACTGCTAGATAGGCTTGATCACAGTATCAGATTTCTATTGAGGATTTTTGTTGCAAAATTAAAATATAATAATACTTCTTATCATTGATAATCACTTTTGAAATAATCTATTATAAAAGTTTATGTCTAATACTATTAGTGGAAAGAAGTAAGCTCAGAAATCAGTCCTTGATGTAAGTACATCTAGACTTTTAGTTATTAGTATCAGATGAGTCAGTGATTTGGTATCTCAGTATCAGTAGTGAGTTTAGTCTGTAGTAAAGTGGTATCCGAGTGTTAGTATTTAGAGTTGCGATGATTGTGTTCATGGTATGTGCATTCATGTATGTGTTGTCATGCAGCATCTTCATGATTATTCAGTTTAGATATTGTGCATGCATGTGCCCTTGTATGAACCTACCTCATCTACATACTTGGTATATTTTTGTACTAATGCATTTGCGCTATGTTGTTTTATTTGACAACATAGGTGTAGAGGTAAGAATCCAGAGTATCCTTAACTATTCAGTCCTAGTTAGCAGATGTAGCAGTGAGTCCTTTTTTGAGGACATATCTCAATTTACTACTATTGTTTCAATCTTAAATTATTTTAAGTTGACGGAGTCAGTTGGGGACCTGTCCCATCAACTCCACAGTTCAGACACTTTAGAGGATTTTCAGATGGATCTATTAGTATTCAGTTTTCTGTATTATGAGTATTCATAGATGTGTTGAACCTTGTTTCTAGCTTTTGCATTTATTTAAGATATTATGCAGTTTACAGGTACAGATATCTGTAAAGGGTTAGCTTGTGGTTATCCGGGGTCATAAGCACCATGTGACATCTCAGGATAGAATCTCGGGGCATTACAAACTTGGTATCAGAGCCTAAGGTTCAAGAGTATCCTAGGGAGTCTGAAAAGCCACATCTAGTAGATTCTTACGCATGGGTGTGTTGCGCACCATATTTATGTACAAGAGGCTACAGGATGTTCTTAGGAGCAGTTTCCCTTCTTTTAGTGATCATTTCGTGCAAGTGAGCATGAGTTCAAGTTGTTTCTCAGTCTAATCCAGTTGTTTCTTCCTATTACAGTGTATGCCTCCTCGCAAAGATTTTGTTCGTGGGGTTGATGATCAGACCCCACAGCCAGTAGATCCTGAGAATGAGAGTGTGTCACATGCAGAGTTGCAGGAAGCTTTTTAGGCGCTAGCCCAAGAGGTGACTAGTGTTCAGGGTCATCGCTAAGCTGCAACCCCACCTCAGTAAGATGGGGACTCAGCCGCAGCAAAAATCAGAAGTTTTATGAAAATAAACTCGCTCAAATTCTTTAGGTTAAGAGTAGGTGAGGACCCACAACTTTATCTAGAGGAGGAGAAGAAGATCACCTAGATTATGCATGTTTTTGAGAAGGAGAGTGTTGAGTTAGCATTAAATAGGTTGAAGGATGTTGCTCATCATTGGGTAGTGCTGTGGGAGAATAGTAGAGTGGAGAATGCAGCACCAGTGTCTTGGATAGAGTTTCAGAGTGCCTTTCTAGATAGGTTTTTCTCACTAGAGTTTAGAGAGGCTAAGGTAGAAGAGTTCATGAAACTAAGGAAAGGTTCCATGACCGTGAAAAAGTATTAAGTTTTACCAATTAGCTAAGTATGCTCCCGACTTGGCAGCTGACCTTGGAGTGAGTATGATTAGTTTTTGTCTGGGATGTGGATTTATGTGTTAAAAGAGTGTAGAGCTGCTATGCTCAATAGAGATATGGACCTTTCTAGACCAATGATGCATGCATAGCAGACTGAGGCAGATAAGATGAAGGAGAGAGAGATAGTAAGTAAGAGAGCTAAGATAGGTAGTCGTGGTTTCTCACGGTCAAAGTCTCAGTGTGGTAGTAGTTCTCAGTATGGTCAGAGATTTTTAGTTCCATCTCCATTATTAGCTAGTATACCCAAACATATGTTTGGGGGTGTCAGATCTGAGGGAGGACCAAGCTCCAAAGCCAATAGTAGTACTAGAGGTGTTCATAACCATCCACATTGTGGAAATTGTGGCAGGCGCCACCAAGGTGTGTGATGAGCCGGTAGTGATTTATGCTTTAGGAATGGTGAGCCAGGCCATAGAATGCGAGAATGGTGGGTGTTGACTAAAAGGTGTTGACTCCATGCATTTCAGCCTCGCCTTGATCGGGAAAGATCCCCTGAAATAGACCCGAGTATGTTATGAGCCCTTCCTCTTTATGAAGGGCATTGATAGATCCTTTGCTCCCATTTTGATTTTATATGTTAGAATGAGTCATGCATGAGTTTCATATCTTGATCGGTCATTTATGACCCAGTCTGTAGGTGCCTCGTGTACCACCCCAATATTAGTGTGTTTAGAAGGATATAGAGTCCCAAGGGGGAGATACCCCATAGTATTATGATGTTGCATGCCATTAGATTCATCCCGATGTATGTTCAGATTTTCTTTATGAAGTTAGCATCAGTCGTTATTGCATTGTCAAATCGTGATTTCGAAAGTCAGCTTAGCAGGACATTTATGCATTAGATATGCGCATTTAGTAGAAATAAGATCAGCTTATCAGCGTGTGATCTGTCATGCATTCTTAAGATCAGCCCAATTATGATTCCATGCATCAGATATGAATGAGTGTTACGAGAATTCAGCTATGAGTAGATTAAGTCAAGTATTACATGCACCAGAAAAGAATCAAGACCAGTGTGAGAACTCTTTATGTCAGTGGTTGTAGTTACGTAAGCATGTTTTCATTTCTTGAGTTAGTTCTATTAATCTGTATTTTCAGTTTATCAAGCAACATTCGAGGTCGAATGTTCCCAATGGGAAAATAATGTAATGTCCCGCAAAATCCTTTATCAGTCTAAGCCTTAGAGCGTATTTGGTAAAGCAAAAAAATATCAAGTCTAAATATTTTAGAAATATCTTCCCAAGTATGAAATATTGTGAATCGTGTGGGAACCTATTTGAGCATGAATTAAGATCATAGAGGTCCCCTAACTCAAGGATGAGTTGAAAGCTTCCCTATTATTCAAGTTTTAGTGTGTGTCAAAACTTTGTTCAACTTCAATCGACCATAACTCTTTGTATATATCAAATTAGAGGATCTACTAGATATCAAATGAAAACTCTTTCAATTATCTTTCCAACAATACAAATTTTGTAAAAAAACCCAAATTAGAGAAAAAAGTTATGCTCATTTTACTCCAGCATGTCAGGCTAAGAAACTGAGCGACGACATTCATGATAAATTGTCACGAGCGTGATGGCCTATCACCAATATCATTATTTCTGGGTAGATTACTACCTCTGGTGATGATATTTTGTGACAAGACATCACGCCTGTGATGGCCTATCATCAAAGTCATCAACCTTAACCAGAAACTCAAAATTTCAACCTTTTGTGAAGACATTTCATGATGACATATCACCAACTTGATGGCTTCTCACGGATGTCGTCAGCTATTTTTTTCCAGCAATTCAAGGATATTTTTGCAAGGGTATTTTGGTATTTTTCCATCTTTTGGAGGTCTCTATAAATATGTGGAACCTCATCCAAACCCTAATTTCGTCATTTACACTTCTAATACTCTCAAGAGAAAACATCTAGGGTTTCAATTCATGAACCCTAATCTTCCAAAAATTCATCCATAAATCTTCAAGATTTCTTCAAGAATCAAGTACCTCATATTGTGGGCTTCGAGAATCATTTATTACATGTGCGGATAGAGTCTCAAGCATTAGAATTCATCCAATTTCAAAGATTAAGGTATATAGATGTTGATTCTTGGGTCCCTTTCATACAAGAAGCTCAAGTACCCTTTTCTAAAATTCAAGGATTTTATATTTATGAGTTGTTAATGATTTATGTGAGTTGAAATTGTTGTTCCAGCTGTTATTGAGTTTTGATTCGTGTTTGTCTACAAAATTTATGAGCTTTGACCCTAGTATGTGAAATTCATGTGATATTTGTGATAGACCCTCTTGAAGTTGTTTTCTATGTGATGTGTTCATGACTTTTGGGTACAAATAGTTGAATTAGTGAAGCATGTCCTCCATAGGTTTGATAAAGAGCTTAGGTGCAGCATAAGCGTCATTATAGTATGTTGAATTGGAAACCCCAAATTGTGAGTTAGTTTATGCATGCCTAGTGTTTGATAAAATGCCCAAGTAAATGAATTATTCCATGGTTGTATGAAATCCCTAAATAAGTGTGAACCCATCCATGTCTAGTGTTTTTTTTGAAGGACCTTAGTGAACAAGTGAGAATGTGATAGTAAAAAATTCCTCAATTATGTGCTCTTTGATATACTCTAAGCTTTAATATATGTCAAGTGGTTAGCAAGTAAGTCGTAACATGATATTATGAAGTTTCCAAAAATTAGGTGATATCTAAACACATGTCATGCCTAATTTAGGTATGAAATAGTTGGGGTAAAACCTTGTTGAATGGAGTACGATATAGTAGCATGTTTCCCCTACGTTATTATATGATTGTGATTCAGTGATGCTTAAAGTGACCCCTTGGCGATTGTGATTATAAATAAGTATTTGTGATCCTTAAATACTTGAGGTGATGTCTTAATGACTATGAGATACTTTAATGATTGTGATAATAAATGAATGTTTGTGATGATGAATGAATGCTTGTGATGATAATGAATGATTGTGGTGATGACTAGTCAAGAATGATTACGCTTTACTTTTATGTTATCAAGTACTGGTGGTATTTACACCCGATAATAAAGCTGTCGTCTAGACCACATGTCAGTTTTTTGATAATTCTAGTCGATCCATGATTCTCAGAACTCAGCGAACTATAGAACTTTGTATCCTCAGACAGGTGCAAAACTTAAAAAAGCTCAGTAATCTCAGTTAGCTATGTAATCTATGTATCGCTAGTAATCTAGCCTCAATCCTGTAATTAGATCAGATCGAATAGTATTAAAGTGATTCAATTCTAATCTCAGAAGTGATTCGAGTAATCTATTAAAGCTCTATATCGTCAGTCAGATACCATGATTCGATACCTTTTCAGTCAGATACGGAACTAAGCAATCTCAGCATAACTCAGTCAGATATTTTGAGAAATATGATTAGTATCAGATACAGTTTAGTTGTGGTCAGTTAAGAATTCAATCAGAGTCTTTCAGTTAGGAGTAGAAACTAGCATCGAGCAAGGGAAGGGATGGCGGCTCTTCCCGTCAGTGAGAGAGACCGGAGTTGTTAGTAGCAATCCCTGACCTCCAGAACTACGTAGCCAGCATAGGATACAAGATTCATCATCTAGAAAGGATGTCACCTCCAGAGAGAGTATTTAACTATTATATTTCCTTAGGTCGACTACCTGGTAAGGGTCATCCGTCAGAGAGGATTGACCAGAGAGAGGTCTTTACCCGTGGCACGTTATTGACACCCTTTCAGCTTAGGTTATAGGTTATACCCCACTTATGGTAGGTTGGGGAAAGTCAGTTAAGTAACTACTTCCCATAGTTACAGTTTTAGTTTCAGATTTAATCTCAGTTTCAGTATCAATCTTCAAAAATCAGGACTATGTGATACAATTATCTATCTTTATGAGGAACTCAGATAGCTCCATTACTTCATGAACCATCCCGTAAGATAGGCTTGGTCCCATAGACAGTTATTTGATATCATATCAGAGATATACCGCTAGACAGGCCTGATCACAGTATCATATTTCTATCGAGTATTCTTTTTGTTAGATATTGAGTATTCTTGTTATGAGATTCAGATATAATCATACTTTTTATCTTTGATAATTGCTTCCAAAATAATCTGTTAGAAATATGGATCTCTAATCCTACTAGTCGAAAGCAGTAAGCTCAGAATTCAGTCCTTGATGTAAATACATCTTTACTTTCAGTTATCAGTATCAGATGAGTTAGTGATTCAGCATTTCAGTGTCAGTAGTGAGTTCAATCTGTAGTAAAGTGTTATTCGAGTTTCAGTAGCTAGAGTTGCGATGATTGTGTTCATGGGTTGTGCATTCGTGTATATGTTCTCATGTTGTATCTTTATGATTATTAAGTTTAGATATTGTGCATGCATTAGGACTTGCATTAGCCTACCTCATCTACCTATTCGGTATATTCATGTACTGATGCATTTGTGCTATGGTATTTTATTTGACACCATAGGTTCAGAGGCACAAAATCCAAAGTATTCTCAGTAGTTCAGTCCTAGTCAGCAGCAGTAGCAGTGAGTCTTCTTCTTTCGAGGAAGAATCTTAGTTTACTATTATTTCTTCAGAATTTATTTATTTTCTATTGACAGAGTTAGTTAGGGACCTGTCCCATCAACTCTACAGTTCAGATAGTTTAGAGGCTTTTCACATGGATGTATTAGTGATTATTTTATGTGAGTGAGCATGGGCTCAAGTTGGTTCTCAGTCTAATCCACTTGTTTCTTCCAATTATAAAGTATGCCTCCTCACAGAGATTTTGTCTGTAGGGTTGATGATCAGTCCCCACAGCTAGTAGATCTTAAGAATGAGAGTATGTCACATGCAGAGTTTCAGGTATCTTTTCAAGTTTTAGACAAAGCTGTTACTAGTGTTCAGGGTAATCATTAGGCTGTAACCCCACCTCAGTAAGATGGGGACTCAGCCACGGCCAGAATCAAAAGTTTCATGAAAATGAACCCATCTAAATTCTTTAGGTTAGTAGTAAGTGAGGACCTGCAGTTTTATCAAGAGGAGGTGAATAAGATCACCCAGATTATGTATGTTTTTGAGAAGGAGAGTGTTGAGTTACCATCATAAATGTTGAAGGATATTGCTCATGATTGAGTAGTGATGTGGGAGAAGAGTAGAGGGGAGAATGCAGCTCCTGTGACTTGGCCAGAGTTTTACAATGCCTTTCTAGATATATTTTTCTCGCAAGATATAAGAGAGGCTAAGGTATAAGTGTTCATGAAAATAAGGCAAGGTTCCATGACCGTGAAAGATTATTGTCTCAAGTTTAACCAATTAGCTAAGTCTGCTCCCGACTTGGTAGCTGACCATAGAGCGAGTATGAGTAAGTTTTTGTCTGCAGTATCAAGTTATGTGTTGAAAGAGTGTAGAGCTACTATGATCAATAGAGATATGGACCTTTCTAGGCTAATGATACATGCACTACATATTGAGGCAGATAAGATAAAAGAGAGAGAGAGTGAGTAAAGGAGCCAAGACAGGTAGTCGTGGTTTCTCGTAGTCAGGGTCTCAAGGTAGGAGTAGTTCTCAGTATGGTCGAATATTTTTAGTTCCAGCTTCATCTTCAGCTAGTGTACCCTCATTTATGTTTGGGGGTGTCAGATCTGAGGGAGAACCAAGCTCCGAAGCCCATAGTAGTGCAAGTTATGTTCGTACCAATCCGCGTTGTGGAGAGTATGGCAGGCGCCAGAAAGGTGTGTGTGGAGCTGGTAGTGATGTATTATTTGGGTATGGTAAGCCAGGTCATAAAATGCGAGAATGTAGAATACTGGCTCAAAGGGGTAGACTCCATACATTTCAGGCTCACTTTGATCAGAAAAGATCCCCTGAAATAGACCCGGGTATGTTATGATCCCTTCATCTTTATGACGTGCATTGATAGATCCTTTTCTCCCATTTTGAGCTTATACGTTAGCATGAGTCATGCATGAGTTTCAAATCTTGATCGGTCAATCATGACCCAGTCTATTGGAGCCCTACGCACCGCCCCAGTATTTCAGCAAAGTATGTTTAGAAGGACATAGAGTCTCAAGGGGGAGGTACCCAATAGTATTATGATGTTTCATGCCATTAGATTCATCCCGATGCATGTTCATATTTTTTTATGAAGTTAGCATCAGTCTTCATTGCATTGTCAAGTCGTGCTTTCGAAAGTCAGCTTAGCTGGACATTCATGCATTCGATATGCACATTTAGTAGAAATAAGTTTAGCTTGTCAGTGTGTGATCAATCATGCATTCTTGAGATTAGCCCAGTTATGAGTCTATACATCAGATATCCATGACTGTTATGAGAAATTAGCTATGTGTAGATTAAGTCGAGTATTACATACACCAATTATGAATCATGCCTGGTGTGAGAACTCTTTATGTTAGTGGATCCAATTGCGTAAGCATGCCTTTAAATGTTTTCATTTATTGAGTAGGTTCTTTAGATCCATATTTTTAGTCTATCAAGCAACAATTGAGGAGGAATGTTCCCTAGGGTGAGATAATGTAATGCCCCGCAAAATCCTCTTCCTGACTAAGCCTTAATACGTATTTGGTAAAGCAAAAAAAAAATTTGAGTCTACATGTTTTAGAAATATCTTCCCAAGTATGAAATACTTTGAATCTTTTGGGAATCTATTTGCTCATGAATTAAGATCATCGAGGTCCCCTAACTCAAGGACGAGTTGAAAGCTTTTCTATCGTTCAAGTTTTAGTGAGCGTCAAAATATTGGTCAACTATAATCGACTATAACTCTTTTTATATATCGAATTAGAGGAAAAACTATATATAAAATGAAATCTCATTGAATTATCTTTCTAACAATACCAATTTCGTCAAAAAATAATATTGAAGCAAAGAGTTATGCCCATTTTACTCCAACATGTCAGGCTGAGAAACTAAGTGATGACATTCGTGCTTAGCTGTCACGAGCGTGATGACCTATCAATAATATACACAGTTGTTCTTGAATTGACTGACCATGGAGATGGTGAAAGTGCTTTGAGATGATATGGATGATTGACTACCAAATGTACTTTGTATTCTCTTAGTTGTGCTGAGTTGCTTCAGGACAAGCAATTGTTTAAAGTTGAGGGTGCTGATGTGTGAGATAATGCTAACATATTTGAAGCTTTTAACTAACAATAATTATGAAGTCTTAAGCAACTTTTGTTGTTTCTAATTGTTTTATGTTTGATTTTGCAGAAGAAGCTAATATGCTAGAGAACCAACAGGAATGGAAGCAAATGAGCTGAAATCTAAAGTAAATAGAGGAAAAGTATGGCTGAGGACATTTGTGACCAGTCATCAGCCCTGTTATAAGCTAGCTCATCGTCAGCAATAGATAGAGAATTGGCGTAAGTTAAAAGTTGTGACAACATTTTGTGATAGGTTGTCAAGGAGCTGATAAGCCATCAAGAATGTCGTCAGCCTAAGGCAGCATATGAGAACTGAAGCTGAGACTTGACGACATTTGTGATAAGTTGTCAAGAAGATGGTAGGGCATCACCATTTGTCATCAGTGTTAGGCAGCAAGTTTCCAAAGCAAAGAGGAAGCTGACGACATTTTTTAATAAGTCGTCATCCTTCTGATAGGCTATCACAAATGGTGCCACCTAATCCGAAGAATTGCTGAATTCTATTATTTTGTTCTCATAATTAGGGTGAACTATTTAAAGCCTTGTTTAAGGTTTTATTAAGGGTTCTGAACCTTAAGTTTTGAGACACGATACTTTGATATTTTCTCACTCTAGTTTCTTGGCTTGAAAAAAGCAAATACTTTGAAAAGATTTTAATCATTACTTTGGGATTTCTACTTTGATCTAATCTGAGAAACACTCATTGCTATTCATCTTGTTGTAAGTTCATCTTCCAAATTATGAATTCAACTTGTTGTATCGATTATTACATTATGCGTGTCTAAATCCTTTTAACCCGAATTATGGGATCTATGGGTTAGGTCTTGGTAAGTTGCTAAGTCTTCAAAATTCTAAAGGTAATGGGACTCCTTGATAATTCCAAGGTTTTAATTATTGTCTATTAGTTGCAAACGATAGATAGCACCTGCTTTGATTTGCTTGAGATAAGAAATCAACTATAGTAGGAAGTGAATTATTGATAGGGACTTGGAAGCTACCAACCTTCCGTTTGATAATTGACGTTGTAACAAGGTTAATTAACCTAAGGTGAAGTTTGTTCAGTGAATATAAATTCCCTAAGACGATTAGGTAATTAAGTGCTTAAGTAGGTCGAGATACATTTAGGCATAACTTCATAAAGACAATCTATTTTTCCTACCTATCGTGAGAATCTTGAATCACTATTAGAATCTGTCAAGCACCAAATCCTATAGTGAACATAATTCCGGTTTTTCTTAAACTCATGATTACAAACACTGAAACTAAAGTGACCAACGATTATTTTTTGATCATCAAAAACCCCCCATTTTATCTTTTTGTTTTATTTATTTGAATTTAACTTATAGCTTTAGTTTCAAACTAGTTTGATCACCACTCACATTGTTTCTTGTGGATTCAACCCGGACTCCAAAGTTGGGTAAATATATTGACGACGGCCGCCTTGCACTAAATTGACATGTAATTTGAGTGTTATTATAGACACATTACTTAGATATAATCTTTCTAGCCCGAAGGTAAGAAATAAGTTAACCCCTAAGTGCTAAAGTACTACCCTTCCACTCTATGATGGGTTCATTCGGAAACTGAAACTGAACAATTCTGCTTCTACAGTCGACTAAGGCAAAGCATGAATGAAGCCAATCCATGCTGAGACTAACATCAAAATTAGTCATCTCTAATTCAACTAAGTCTGCTAAAGTGACTTTTTGAGATACAATAACCTAACAGTTCTTGTATACCTACCGAGCTATGATATATTTACCCATTAGGGTAGAAACTGAGAAGGGCTCTTTTAGAATTTCAGGACAGACTCTAAAATCAATTGTTATATATGGAGTAACAAAGAACAAAGAAGCTACTGGATCTAGTAAAGCATAAACATGCAAATGGAAAATTGGTAATGTACCAGTGACCACATCAGGAGAACGTTCCAGATCCTGTTGGGACTGATAAGTATAGAGTCTGTTTGGGTGTTGCCTACTGGTGGCACTGGAAGAGGCACCCTACTAATTTGGGAGACTTGACTGAGTTGGAGGATGGTTATGTAAACTCTACAAACCAACCTGAGGACACTGTTTGAACCTGTGGCATGGCTTGCCATATCCAAAACATATATCACTACCAACTTTGTAGATACCGTGGTGGGTTCTTCCATATTTGTAGCAAAGGAGGTTGGTTCGGGCACTACAAACACTGCCCTAGGGCTTAGGGCCTCATGCCATATCTCGATTGCCATCAATAAATTTTAGCACAGAGGCATTAGCTGAGGAAGGAGCTAGAACTGAGGAATTTGGGCGGAACTAAGAACGATTCCCACCCTCTAACTTAGGCTGAGAAAAATTGAACCTACCTGTTCTCAGTCTCTTATTCTCCCACTCTTTCTCCTTACTCTTAGCCTCCTCTATTTGCTAAGCATAGACCATGAGCCATGATATGTCCATCTCATTAATAAGCATTGTGGTCCTACACTCCTTGACCACGCTGCTAAACACTCCTGACACAAACTTACTCATCTTTGCTCTGTGATTTGCTACAACATGTGGGGCATATCTGACTAACTAAGTAAACTTGAGAGAATACTCCTGCACTGTCATATTGCCTTTATCAGTTTTATAAACTCCAAAATCTTTACTTCCCTTAACTCTAATGGAAAGAACCTATACAAAAAAGCAACTGCAAACTCTTCTCATTCTATGGGACCGACATCTGCGCCCCTTTCTGCTTTACACTATTTAAACCATGAGTGAAACACATCCTATAATTGATATACAGCCAACTCAACGCTCTCAACAGTAGTCACCCTTATGATATTCATAACCTTCTACACCTGATTAAGAAATTCCTAAGGGTCCTCATCTAACTTAGACCCTTTGAAAGATAGAGGATTCATTCGGGTGAAGTCCCGAATCCTGGTAACATTAGTATTGTCCACTGCGTTGGCCGGAACCTTGGTTGGGAATTCATTCTGGGCTACCACAAAATGAGCTAGGGTGGTCAAGACAACTCTAAACTCCGCGTGGAATACATGGTCGCCCGAAGGATCTGGATGGATGGGCTAAGCAGCTGACTGATCTCTTGTTCCTCTTCCTTGAGTCCTTTTTAGAGGCATATTTTATAAATGAAATAGAAGCTAGGATTAGAAAAAGAGTGTAACTGGAGCTCATGCCCACTCGCACAATATGAATACTGAAAGAAGAGAAATTTCTCCTAAAACATGGTATAGCCTCCTATCCATAAGTATGGCATACAAGACACTCATGCAGAAGACTCTACTAGACGTGGCTTCCAGACTTCCTAGGACTCTATTAAATCTTAGGCTCTTATACCAAGTTTGTAACACTGTGAGTCTGTACGTTTGACGTTACACGATGCTCGTAATCCTAAGGGACCAAAAGTTAATCTATGACTGGTACCTGCTATAATAATTGAACAATAATACTACATAATATATGGAATTAGGAAAAAACATGCCATAAGGTTTAATCTAAAAATAATAATAAATAATACTGAATGCAGTATTTTAACACTCCGCTAAATCATCCATGCACTATTCTCATTTATTTTGACTTCCTAAGTGAGTAAAGTTTAAACCATATAGAATTTCCTTAATTTTGACTTTCTATCAAGTGGGATATTTAATGAGCTTTCTGTCAATATAAGATTTGCCCAAATCTAATACCCGGGCAAGAAGTTATGGTTAAATTTAAGTCTTAGTCATAAAACACCATCATTTTGGTGCTTGGCGCATTGTGGGGGGGGGGAGGGGGGGTCTATTTAATAATTGTCAAATTCTAGTAGCCTAACGCAATTGTGGTGCATCGTGCTAAAGTTACAGGTCCTAACTAGTGGGACAATACGATGGCTCCATGTCGTAGTGACCCCAATAATCCCATTCGTCAATTTCCAGTAAGCCACCACGATAATGGTGTGTCGTGGTGGCCCATAAAATTTAGCTCCGAAATATATTTTTTCTAGTTATGTTAAGGGTAAAAAGGGGGTATTTTGGGCAATTACCCCACCCCAAATCCATCCATAAACATACAATCAATGGCATAACAAAGCACTTTATACCCAAATCTTCCTTCTCTATAAAGCAAAAACCGTAAGCATCTCAAAAACGTTTTCCAAGAATCTTAAGATTCAACCATGGGTTTTAGAAATTGACTGAAGATTTGGAATTCCCAAACCATAGGCTTTAAGAATCAATTATTAATTTCATAATTCAAGGTATGTGGGGTTCATCCTAAAACTACATGGGCTTGAAAACACTAGAGTATGATTTTAAGAGTTTTATGCATCAATTTCAAAGGGGTTTTGGGAATCTATGTTTTAAATTACATATTTCGAATGCTTCAATGTTATTATTGCTTTTACCTTGTGGTCCTTTCCCCTAAATTATTTTGCATGTATATGTATATGTATGGAATTTGAGATTGAAGATTGTTTGAGATCATAAACTATGAACTCCCTCTCTTGTATTGAATTAAAGCCATAGTTTTGTTGGAAAAATAGTTGACATGCATGTTTCATGATTGAAAATAGCTTTCTAAATGTTATAGTATTTGAACATGATTTAGAGATGATGAGAGGGTGTTTCTTTATATAAATGTATTTTGTGTTAAAGAGAAAGAGTTTTATGATATTGAGACTTTTGAGATAACCACCTCAGTTATTGAATTATTGATAAAGAAATTTTTTTGCATGGTTTTACATGGGCTTCCAAGAAAGAGTTCTTTAAAATGATTTATTAATATGGTGGTTCTTAATTTCTTGATTTGAGAACAAAGACTTAATTTGCTATAAATGGCTGGGAGAATACGACTTGCAAGTCAATGGTATGATGATACCATAAGAATGTATTCCATAACAGAGTATGTTTCATTGTGTTTTTTTAGAGAACGCATGTTTTAAAGAGTTTAAAATAGGGTTAAATAGGATTTGGTAGTTACCTAAAGAAGGCTTAAGTTCAAATGACTCTTGGCCTAAAATAGTGATTTGCCGATCCGAGTATATTATTTTTATGTTGGCGACGGTCGTGTGGTGTAGCATAGTCAGAGAATACAACCCTTGCGGCACACTTGGGTTGGGGGCTTCCCCACCGAGTCAATGGCAGATTCTATATAGGCCATGGATTTTCAGAGTTGTAGGGTATACCACCTAGCGCAGAAGTAAAACAAAGTGTGTCACAAAGTTCAGACAATTTATTAGAGTCTTTAAAAAATGCCCATGTGATTTCTTACCATATGATATGTTTATGAACTGTTCTAAATTGCTCTCATATATTTTTAATATAAATTATTATTTTGGATTTGCTATGTATACCAGTACAATTGTATTGAACCCCTTCCTTCCAGGTAAGGAGGCTTATTCTAGGTGTCTGGCTAATTAGTAGAGTATCCAGAGAGAAGTGATCTAGGAAGTAGTCATCCTTCTTTGTTACAGAAGTCCTGTTATTTTAGATTTTGTTATTCTTTTGTTTCGGTCTACTGGGGGCCTTGTCCCAGCTTTTTAGATAGTTTCCTTTAGATCTTACAGTAGAGATTTTACAGACTATTCCATATATTGTTTAGTTGATTTTGGATTTCATTCCTTATTGTTAAACTAAATCCAAAGTTTGACCATGTTTTCGTATCAATTTATATTTCTGCATCTTATTTATTTATATGAATGTTGTGCATGATTATCAGATAGATTAGGACATCAGGGCCTTTATAGTTTAGGATGTCCATCATGGCCAGGCCCTAGTTTAGGTTGTGAAGTATCAGAGCATATTTCATGGTCCCTGAGTGTCTGCGAAATAGCATCGAGTAGAGTCTTGTTTATGGGTGTGTAGCAGACCACACTTATAAGTACGAGGCTACTAAGAGTTTAGGAATATTTTCCCTCTTTGTGATTTAGTTCATGCCTTAGAGTCTAATCTGCCCCCTAATCATGTGATCTCTTGTATTTCAGAAAAGCAACCATGCCTTCTTGTCGCTCTAACAATCAGAATACTGAGGATAATAAAGTCTGTCCAACCCATGGGATGTGGACCCATAACAAAGCTCACACCCCAGAACCTGTTCTTACTCTGGGAATACCTCCAGACCCGACCAGTCCTCCTCGAGCCCCAAGGACAAATGTAAACCATCCCCAGTCTTTTCAGAGGGACATATCTAATGTAGAATTCAGACAGTCCATTCACATATTGGTACAACTGGTGGCCACACAGACTCAGCGATCGGAAGATGTTGGATCCGTATCTGCTACATCTAAGGTTACTAGGGTAGGTCAGTTCATGAAGATGAACCCGCCCAAGTTTACTGGTACCAAGGTAGAAGAGGATCAACAGGAGTTTGTGGATGAGATGGAGAATATATTTAAGGTAGTACATGTAGATGAGGTAGAGGGGTTGAGTTGGTAGCTTACCAGCTTAAGGATGTAGCGAGTGGCAGCTTACTAGCTTAAGGATGTAGCGAACCAGTGGTATAATGAGTGGGAAGATTCAAAGAGTGAACATGCTAAACCCACAGTTTGGACCGAATTTGTGGAAGCCTTCCTTGATCGGTTCTTTTCTCTTAAGATGGGGGAGGCCAAAGCCAAGGAGTTTATGAATCTAAAGCAGGGAATGATGAGTTTCCAGGAGTACACTCTGAGGTTCAACCAACTAACCCTTTATGCTCCAAAGAAGACTAGTAACATGAGAGCTCGAATGAGGAAATTTGCATCTGGCCTTTCAGATGACTTAGTACTTGAATGTCAAGGGAAAATGTTGAACCGGGAAATGGATTTTGCCAGACTATAAGTCTATATGCAGCAAGTGGAGGAGAAGAAAAAGAAAATTATGGAATCTAGGGAGAAAGATAGACAGTAAAAGAGAGCCAAAATAGCAGACCAGAGCTACAGTCAGCAGCAGAGTGGGAATTGGAGTAATAAATGGCAGAAGAAGAAGACTTATAGAAATACGTAGTCTGTAACCAGTGCTCCAATGACTAGAACACCAGCCAGACAATGCACTCAGTATTTTTAGTATAGGCAGGGGCCGAGGATATAGGGTTTGTTGTCTCAAGGAAGTGTAGATCAGACCTCTCAGACATACCCATGCTGTGAGAGATATGGGAGGAATCATCCAGGGAGATGTCAGTTTGGCGCTGTGGTGTGTTATTTGTGTGGCCAGCCAGGCAATATCCAGAGTGACTGTCCGAAAGAAAAGGGTAATGTTGGTGGAGAAAAGTCACAGGATAACTCTTCTGCACCACCACCGCCTCAAAAAGGTGCCACTTTAGTCGTCGGAAATGGACGCAACTGATTGTACGCCTTGACCAACTGCCCAGAGGTAGAGGCCTCACTGGATGTAGTTACTGGTACATTGTAAATATTTTCCTGTGATGTTTATGTGTTGATCCCGGGTCTACCCTTTCATATGTGACCCCTTATGTGGCTGTTGGTTTTGGGTTTGAACCTAATGTGATTGCTGAGCCTTTTTCTATTTCCACTTTGGTAGGAGATTCTGTTATGTCTAGGAGAGTTTATAGAAATTGTGTGGTGACTATTTGTGGGTAGGATACTGTGGCAGATCTCATAGGAGTTCAAATGATTTACTTTGATGCTATTTTAGGGATGGATTGGCTCCATTCGTGCTATGCCATACAAAATTGTAGAACCTGAAGAGTCACTTTTTATTTCCCAAATAAACTAGTAGTAGAGTGGAACGGACATTCTTTAGCACCTAGAAGGCACTTTATATCTTACCTCAGAGCCCGTAAACTTATTTCTAAGGGTTGTTTGTATTATCTTATTTGAGTTAAAGATTTAAATATCGAGAACCCTTCTCTTTAGTCCGTCCCTATGGTGAGTGAATTCCTAGAAGTTTTCCAGATAATCTCCCAGGAATACCACCTGATAGGAATATATATTTTCGTATTAATTTGTTGCTAGACACCCATCCCATCTCTATTCTGCCATATATAATTGCTCATGCCGAGCTCAAAAGTTGAAAGTGTAGCTAGCAGATCTTCTAGATAAAGGTTTTATTCTCCCTACTATTTCTCCCTGGGGTGTACCTATACTCTTCGTGCAAAAAAAAGATGGTTCCTTGTGTATGTGAATAGATTACCGCCTGTTGTATAAGGTCACTGTTAAAAATAAATATCCTCTTCCTAGAATTGATGATCTTTTTTACCAGCTTCAGGACGCTAGATATTTTTCAAAGATAGACCTTCATTTGGGATACCATCAGTTGAAAGTTAGAGAGTCTAACTTTCCTAAAACATCTTTCCAAACCAGATCCAGTCATTATGAGTTCTTAGTCATGTCCTTTGGGTTGACTAACGCCCTTGCAGCCTTTATGGACCTTATGAATAGGGTGTTCTATCAGTTTATAGACCTGTTTGTCATAGTTTTCATTAATGACATCTTGGTGTTTTCTAAGAGTAAGGAGGACCATGCCAATCACCTCCGAAATATTCTTCAGACTCTCAAAGATCATAAGTTGTATGCAAAATTTTCCAAGTGTGAATTCTGGCTTGATGCTATTGCTTTCTTGGGGCATGTTGTGTCTAGTAAGGGAATTAAGGTTGTTCCCCAAAAGGTTGAGGCAGTGAAGAAATGGCCCAGACCTATGACTTCAACCAATACTTGGAGCTTCTTGGGTTTGGCAGGGTATTATAGAAGATTTGTAGAAAGCTTTTCTTCCATAGCTTCTCTACTTACCATGATGACTTAGAAGAAGGCGAAGTTTGTATGGTCTAACTCATGTGAAAATAGTTTTGAGAGGTTGAAAGACAAGTTGACCACTACTCCTATTTTTAATCTTCCAGAAGGTACAGAGGGTTTTGTTGTGTACTATGATACATCCCAAGTGGGACTCGAATAAGTGTTTATGCAGCATTGTAGAGTGGTAGCTTATGAATATAGGTAGTTAAAGGTGCACGAGCAAAATTACCTCACCCATGACTTGGAGTTAGAGATTGTGGTGTTCGCACTTAAAATTTAGAGGAATTATCTTTACGGAGTTCACATTGATATATTTACTAACCACAAAATTTTATAGTATGTTTTCTCGCAGAAAGAACTTAATCTCAGGCAGAGACAGTGATTAGAATTGGTAAAGGAATATGACATAAGCCTGCACTATCATCCGGGAAAGCCGAATATGGTTGCCGACACCTTCAGTAGGTTCTCTATGGGCAGCTTTTCTCATGTTGAAGAAGGGAAAAGAGAGGTGGTAAAGGATATTCACCGACTTGTAAATCTTGGAGTACGACTCTTACATTCTGAAGATGGAGGGGTGGCTGTTCATGAGATAGCTAAATCATCCCTTTGTGCAGAGGTTAAGGAAAAGTAGGTTGAAGATCCCATCTCGATGCAGATCAAGAAAGATATGGGTCAACAAAAGGTGATGTCCTTTAAAATTAGTGGTGATGGTATTTTGGGATATCAGGGTAAATTGTGTGTGCCAGATGTAGAAGGTCTGAGGGAGAGAATCCTTGATGAAACTCACACATCGAGGTATGTTGTCCACCCAGGCTCTACTAAGATATATCATGGCTTAAAAGTTATATAGTGATGGAATTATATGAAGAGTGGTGTGGCTAACTATGTTGCTAAGTGTTTGAATTGTCAACAAGTGAAAGTAGAGTAGATGAGGCTAGGTGGTACTTCCCAAGAGATAGCTTTACCCTTGTGGAAATGGAAGATGATCAATATGGACTTCATCACGGGACTTCTAAGGTCCCAAACCAGTATGACTCTATTTGGGTGATTGTTGATAGGCTGACCAAGTCAGCTCACTTGCTGCTTGTGAGGACTAATTATTCAGGAGATGTTTATGCCAACATTTACATTAAGGAGATAGTCCATCTGCATGGAGCACCTGTGTCCAACATATCTGACCGAGGTACGCAATTCTCTTTGCTATTTTAGAAATCTTTTCAGAGGGGTTTAGGTACTCAAGTGAACCTATGTATGACTTTCCACCCCCAGATCGATGAACAAGTAGAGCATACTATTCAAACCCTTGAGGATATGTTGCGGTAACGTGTGATTGACTTAAAATGTAGTTAGGTAGATCACTTTCCCTTGATAGAGTTTGTGTATAATAATAGGTAATATGCCAGTATTAAGATGGCTCCTTTTGAGGCGCTGTATGGAAGAAGATGTAGGTCGCCAATAAGGTGGTATGAAATAGGCGAGACTCAGGTGTTTGGGCCTGACCTTGTTCACCAGGAAATGGAGTACGTGAAGATCATTAGAGAATGACTTAAGATAGCCTAGAGTAGATAGAAATCCTATGCTGATGTTACAAGAAGGGATCTATCATTTAGGGTTGGTGATTAGGTATTTTTCAAAGTTTCTCTTATGAAGGGACTCATGCATTTCCAAAAGAAAGGGAAGTTGAGTCCTCGCTACATAGGACCATACCAAATTGTGAGAAGAATAGGTGAAGTTATGTATGAGTTAGATTTTCTTACAAATCTGGGTTCTGTTTACCCGGTTTTTCATGTATCCAAGTTGAAGAAATGTATTGGGGACCACTCTCTAATGTTACCCGTAGAAGAGATTAGAGTGTCAGACTCTCTATCTTATGAAGAAGAGCCTATTGCAATCTTGGATCATCAATTTCGAAAGTTAAGGAGCAAATAGATAGTTTTTGTTAAGGTGTTGTGGAGAAATCAAAAAGTTGAAGAAGAAACTTCAGAATCAGAAGAGGACATGAGAGTAAGGTACCCAAATCTATTTGATCCAGTGAATGATGAGATGAAAGGAACGATCCTTGTCTTACTCTTTCCATGTCATTAATATGCTTGTAATCATATTTGCATATACCCCGCGCCATCATTCGAATACGAATGATCCCAAGGGCGGGATAATGTAACACCCCACCAAATCATCCATGCATTAGTCTTATTTATTTTGACCTCCTAAGTAAGTAAAGTTTAAACCATATAGAATTTCCTTAATTTTAACTCTCTATCAAGTGGGAAATTGAATAAGCTTTCCGTCGATTTAAGATTTGCCCAAATCCAAAACTCGGGCAAAAGGTTATGGATAAATTTAAGTCCTAGTCGAAAAACACCATAATTTTGGTGCTTAGCGCGTTGCGGAGAAGGTCTATTTAACAATTGTCAAATTCCAGTAGCCTAGCGTAATTGTGGAATATCTCGCTGAAGTTCCAGGTCCCAATTAGTGGGACAATGCAATTGCTCCACGTCGCGGTGACTCCAAGAATCTCATTCATCAATTTCTAGTAAACCACCGCGATAGTGGCGCGTCGCAGTGGCCCATAAAATTGGGCTCTCAATTATATTTTTTGCAGTTACATTAAGGGTTAAAAAGGGGTATTTTGGGAAATTACCCTACCCCCAATCCATCTATAAACATACAACCAATGGCATAACAAAGCATTTTATACCCAAATATTCCTTCTCTATAAAGAAAAAACCCTAAGCATCTTAAAAACTTTTACCAAGAATCTCAAGATTCAATCGTGGGTTTTCAAAATTGACTAAAGATTTGGAATCCCCAAACCAGAGGCTTCAAGAATTAGTCACTAAGTTCATAATTCAAGGTACGTGGGGTTCATCCTAAAAACTACATGGGCTTGAAAACATTAGAGTATGATTTTAAGAGTTTCATGCATGAATTTCAAACGGATTTTTGGAATCTACGTTTTAAATTACATATTTCGAATGCTTCAATGCTATTATTGCATTGACCTTGTGGTCCTATTCCTTAAATTGTTTTGCATGTAAATATATATGAATAGAATTTGAGATTGAAGATTCTTTGAGAGCATAAACTATGAACTCCCTCTCTTGTATTGAATTAAAGCTATGGTTTTGATAGTAAAAGAGTTGACATGCATGTTTGATGATTGAAAATAGTTTTCTAAATGTTATAGTGTTTGAACAGGATTTAGAGATGATGAGAGGGTGTTTCTTGATATAAATGTTTTTTGTGTTAAAGAGAAGAGTTATACGATATTGAGACTTTTGAGATGAGTACCTGTGTTAATGAATCGTTGATAAAGAGAATTGTTTGCATGGTTTTACATGGGTTTCCAAGAAAGAGTTCTTTGAAATGATTTATTGATATGGTGGTTCTGAATTCCTTGATTTGAGAATAAAGACTTAATTTGTTATAAATGACTCAGAGAATGCGACTTGCAAGTCAATGGTATGACGATACCATAAGAATATATGCCATAACATAGTATGTTTTAAGAGTGTGTTTTTAGAGAATATATATTTTGAAGAGTTAAAACTGGCTTAAATAAGGTTAGGTGGTTACCCGAAGAAGGCTTGAGTTCAAGTAACTCTTAGACTAAATCTGTGATTTGCTGATCCGGGTATATTATTTTTATGCTTGCAACGACTGTGTGGCTTAGCAGAGTCAGAGACTTCGACCCTGGTGGCATACTTGGGTTGGGGGCTTCCCTAAATATTCAATGGAGGATTCCATATATCCCATGGAATTTCATAGTTGTAGGGTATACCACCTAGCGCAGAAGTAAAACAAAGAGTGGCACAAAGTTCAGATGATTTATCAGCGTCTTTCAAAAATGCCCGTGTGATTTCTTACCATATGATATGTTTATGAACTGTTCTAAATTGCTATCATATATGTTGAATATAAATTATTATTTTGGATTTGCTCTGCATACTAGTACAATTGTATTGACCCCCTTCCTCCAAGGTACGGAGGCTCAGTCTAGGGGTCCAGCTAATCAGTAAAGTATCCAGAAAGAAGTGATCCAGGCAATGGTGAGCCTTTTTTTGTTCCAGAAGCACTGTCATTTCAGATTATGTTATTTCTTTGTTTCGGTCTATAGGGGGCCTTGTCCCAGCTTTTCTGATAGTTGCCTTTAGATCATGTAGTAGAGATTTTGCTGACTGATATTGATGTTGTTTAGTTGATTTTGGATTTCATACCTTATTGTTAAACTAAATCCAGAGTTTGACCATGTTTCCATACCAATTTATATTTCCGCATCTTCTTTATTTATATGAATGTTGTGCATGATTACCGAATATAGTAGGACGTCTGGGCCTTTATGGTTTGGGATGTCCTTCACGGCCAGGCCCTAGTTCAGGTCATGGCAAGTATTAAATACCAAAACTGAACAAAGTATTGGGAAGGCTCTAACTATCTTAATTGTGGAGTTGATGGTACGAGTCCCGAACTAACTCCGTCTACTGACATAAACTCAAATACTATAAGTTGTAATCATGTCCTCAAACTAAGAGGACTCACCACTACGCTGAATGCTGAAAATCTGGTCTACTGAGGGTACTCTGGAGCTCACACATCGGAACCTATGATATAAAACATCATAGCACAAAAGAAAAGCATGCATCAGTACTTTGAATGTACTGGTATGCTCAGTGAGGTAGGCTGAAATGCATGGGCTCAAATGTATGAACAATAATAACTGGATAACATGAGTATGACTGAATAAGGGTACATGCATGAATACATATACCATAACTTAAATCGTGATAACACTGAAAACTGAGTCTAAATATTGATCAACTAATTTACTTGATAATTGATACTGTACTGCGGATAATTGGATGACTGTATCTGATAGTTTTGAATTCTGAGAAACTATACTGACTTTCGTACAGAGATGAGTTGGGTGACTATCTCTGATAGTCCTAAACCTGTAGAACTTAACTGAGTTCTATTATAAGACTGAGACTAAAACTGAGATGTGGGAGGAAATCATCTAACCAACATGCCCTTCTCTAAACTGATTGGCCAACCTGTAACCCCAGTTGGAAGGGTGTCAATACCATGCCATGGGTAGAGATAAACTATGAGTTAACCCTCTCTAACAGGAAGCTATTTTGTCAACCCTCTCTGGCGGAATAACTCAGACAAGAAGTATCAAGCCTCATAATGTCTGGTAGGAAGATACCTCAACCAACGCTGGCTACATAGTTCTATAATACAGGGATTGCTGCTAAGGGTCAAACCCTCAGCTGACAGGAATGTCCCTATCCTTGGTTAACTCGGTGTTGAATCCTACTCCCAACAGAAATAGACCTTGAGCTGACTTCTAGTCTATAATAGGTTGGACAAAACGCTTACAGAGATTACTATTTAGTTAATCCGAACTGAGTTCACTGAGTTCCATTGACTGGAGGAATTCTATTTAATTTGGTTAACTGATAGAGTTTACTAAGGTCTGAACTGAATACTGGGTTAGACTGAACTACTACTGAATCTACTGAGTTTTCCTGAGTTCTGTAACTGACTAAGAGTACTACTAATCATGGCGTGACTGATATTATTCTATGACTGACCATGGCTCTAAGTAATCACCTAAATTGTCGAGTATAAGTACCCCCAGAACTCGATAGCATAAAATAAGAGACATGGCATAACTTGAAACATGTAAACTAAGCATTTGATCATTCTTCATTCATTGAGACATTTTAATAAACACTTGTATGATACAACTTGCACATAGGCTATCTTGACATGATTTCATTCTCTTAATAATTCACATGAATAATTCATCAAGCACATGGTGAGCATAATATATGCGCATAACTTTCAAAAAAAAGTGGGTATCATGATTGAATTCCAAATCTCACAATTCAAGGGTTTAACATGGATTTACACACGTGAAAATCAATTACACATGGAACATGTAATTAAATATGTATGAGGAACCAAATCCAAACATCAATCTTGAATACACAGGGGCCATATTTTTGTTGATACACTTGAATTGGATGCTGGTAGATGGGGAAAATAGTAATCAACATGATAGTCAATGTGGTGCACTAAGATCACATCGATCCACTATTTTAAAATTCCAAAGGAGCTTCAAACGAAGTCCAAAAAATCAAATACTTGTCCGGAAACACCTACGGATATTCCTGATCATAAATCAACCTAAATATCAATATTTTATGGACGTAAAGGTTTCAAAATAATATTTCCAACCTTCATAGGCTGAAATGACACTAACTTTGTGTACTTAGTTAAAATATTCTAAGTCTAGAACCCCCTTGACAAGCCTAAAGGACGGAATTAAGCTTAGGATTTTGTGGGGTATTACAAAGTCGTATGGTGATGTTACTAGTCATAAGCTTAGACTTGTATGTTGACCAGTGAATTCCACCGTTAATCCTGCCAGGATTACAAGTCATAAGGCTAACTCGTACCTTTACAATACGAGTCGTATGGTTGACTCATGTAGACTAGCGTCCAATTTTTGTAATGTTCGATTAAAGGGCCTTTTGGTATTTTTCCCCTCTATTAACTTCCAACCCATGACTTATAACCTAAACAGGAGAATTATTTTTCTCTACTTTTAATATATTAACAACACTTTCCTCCTCCCATCTTCGTCAAGATGAAAATTAGGCTTTTCTCAACAAGCCATCTTCCAAGTCTCAAAAATTCAATCCTTCTTCACAAGTCAAGCAATTCCATGTATGTGGGGTTTATGAACAAGGTTAT
Organism: Capsicum annuum; assembly: GCF_002878395.1. Taxonomy (NCBI): domain Eukaryota; kingdom Viridiplantae; phylum Streptophyta; class Magnoliopsida; order Solanales; family Solanaceae; genus Capsicum; species Capsicum annuum. The sequence continues at coordinate 97,756,466 of NC_061118.1, forward strand.
TCTTTCATACATGTGCTCGAAAATCACGATTTAAAGATTTGATTTACTTATTTGGAGTTAGGTTTCATACCAAAATAACCATATTCTTGAATTCTGACATTTCTATGAGATAGAAACCTTTATGTATATCAAGTTTTACATATATCCATGTTGTGACTTGTAAATTTTATATTGTGATTTGAATTTCACTATCTTGACTGGGATATTTTAGAATGATTTCAAGGTGAAAATTTAGCATGATAGTTTGTTATGAATTTCTATAAAGTAAAGCATGAATTCCAAGTCCTAAGTAGAAGCACTGAATTTACAATAAGTGTATGCTCTTAAGCTCCATGGATATTTCCTTAATATGATTTAAATAAAATCTTGATCTATTGATTAAAGATCAGGCATGAAATCCATAAATGTTTGTCTTGATTATGATTTAAGGTAAAGAGAATCACAACTAGTTTTCATTCTATAATTCCTTATGCTATTTTAAGGTGGATTTCTTAAGTTTGAGCATATATATTCTGGGAGTAGTGTTTATCCCTGAGGAGGAAATACGGATGGGCATATCCTAAATTACTGGAAACTACAAGCCTCTATAGGTTAAGATTTTTTCCCAATATGGAAGAAGTATAGTAATTACATAAGGTTCTATTCTGATGGCAAGGGTAGAACTACTCTCCCCAATGTGGGTAATACATTGGATTCCATAGTAGCTCACATGGTTTATGTCAGTTAAAAGAATCTCGAATAAGAAAGACTAAAAGTAAAGATTTTAGAAACGAAGTGTTATGGCTCACTAAGTTTACTCGTATGCTTCATTATCCATGTGTTATGATCTTTAAATTATTGTTTATAATTATCCCTAAAGTGAGTCATTTACACTTAGCTTGCATCTTTTGAAAGTGTACACATATATATATTCAGTTCTGGTTTTACATAAGCATTCACCCTCACATACTCGGTACATTCCAGAAGTACTAACCCACATATATGTCGATGTGCTACATTTTCTTATAATGTTTGTTTTGGTGCTCGTTTCCTATATCACGACTGACTACGGGCATCATCACCTACATCCATACTTTTGGTGAGTCATCATAGTCCGAGGGCCCAGCATATTAGACTTTTGTTCATTTATGCAAGTATTTTTGTATTTGACTTTTGATTAAGTTAGGGTCAGCTGGGGTTTGTGCCAATGGCACTTTAGTTAGTATTAGGGGCTTATTTAACTATTTTTGTTCCAAGTTCAAGAAGTTTGTTTAAGGTTCCCGTATTTAAGGTTTCCTACTAAGATATGGAATGGTTTATCTTAATTTTCAATACATGCTATCTTTCTAGTCATGTGAGTTTCTAGCTGAATAGATATCGCGGGTTAGCTTATGCCTATTTGTATTCTTGAGCACCGTGTGACATGTAGGGGGTAATTTTGTGGCGTTACAAAGTGTCTATACCATCCACTAGTAACCGGACAATCATCTATCACCAAAACAATCAACCAAACCATCCAAGTCCACAGTAGTCCAACAAAACATCTATGAAATTAAAAGTCAATGAAATTCCTAGACATACCCCCAAAAATTAAAAAAAAACATTATCCAAGGAGATATTCTGTAATGTCCCAAGAATCTATCCCGAGACGTCAAATGCTGCTCAAGGCCACACATGGCCTCAAGACAACCCTTTAAGCCTGTCATCACTTTCAGAACTCATTATAGCACAAATCATGCTAAGATAAAGAGGAATAACCATGTCATGAACATACTGAAATATGAAGTAATACCTCCCTGTATAAACAAAATGCTGAAATCTCTGTACACGCTGGTACACTAGTCTTACAAAGCCTCTAATACATAGGACTAAGGAGCCATTGGGACAGATCCCAACCTGGCTCGTACTGAACTGAAAGTAAACAACTATCTATTAACAAGACGAAATTGGAGACACGGGTCCTCAAACCATGAGGACTCACCAACCGTATAAATGTAGATGAAGGTACTAAAAGATCACTGTCACTGTTGAGACTGAGCACCTGAACCTATATCACGAGGAAATATAGATTACAAAAGAGTATGGCAGTTAGTACTTGGGAATGTACTGAGTATGTGGGGGTGGATGCAACATTTTAAATAATATCATAAATGTATTATAAAATCATGCATGCTGACAATAACAACTCTCTTCGCTTGAAATATCTGAAACATCATTTCTGGAAGTCATCAGTAATAACATATGCTTCATAAATCTCATAAATCATTTAAATCAACTCAAACTCTTTGACTCATGACTTAGAGTGACTCGGTAACTCATGGTACTTAGATCTTTATGGACGTGGGAGTTTCTTATAACCGACATAACTACACCATGTGAGCCGTATGGAGTCCAATGGTTTGCCCTCCTAAGGAGAGAACCCCACATTGGTGGGGGTTTTGTACTCTTTCCAGGGAGTACAACCTCGATCTCATTATCACAATCTCATACTAGACATCTAGCCCACAATTATCAATATCAATCCTACGGTGGCACATAGTTTCAGGAAAATACCAGATTTCCCGCTTGGTGCAAAATACTCCTCCCAGACTCAGCTCAGAATGCGTTAGGAAATCCACCTTAATCAATATAAACTCATGGGTCTATTTTAAAGACCAAAACATAAATATATATCTCATCTGTAATTCATAAACATCTTGTGGATTCCTAACTCGACTCAACTCAACATAACCTTTCTCAACATCAAGTATATTTGCTTTTCGAAATATTGTCAAATATCAATAACTTCAAGGAAACATCATAGGACTCATTCTTGACATTCAATCTCAAATATGGATATATATTCAATAGTCAAATTTCTCATGGAAAGGCATAACTCATGACACTTGTCTTAAATCCCTTAGAAATCATCAATACATAATGACAATATACAACTCATAGAATAAATCTCAATTCAAGAAACATGATGGTGAAATTATCATAAATATCAAACTTATTCAACTTAAATCTTATAAATCATAAATAACGAAATTTGGGTGTAAACTCATTTGCAAAATCATGTAAATCAATAGTAGAAAGTAAATCTTTAGGCACAAGAACAAAAGGAGTGTTCTTATTCAAACCCCACATACCTTGGATTATAATTTTGGAGATGTAGAAACTTGTCTAGAACTTCTTTCTCACACTTTTAGACCAAGATTCTTGATGCCCTTGACTTGGGGAACTTAATTCTTGAACAAATAGGAGAAATCTATGGAAGATCCTTGAATTTCTTGGAAGGAGTTTTGATTTTTGGGTTGATAGGAAACCCTAGTTTTCTTGATATTTCTTGGAAGAGAAAAGGAGAAGAATGAATGGATATTCTCTACTAAGATATATATATATATATAAGACCATATGGGGCGGAAATGACCAAAATTCCCTTCTTTGAAAAAACTAAAATTCGTTGATTGGGGCCTATGACGGTCGATCTGACGGTCCGTCAAGTCTCCTGACGGTCCACTAGGTCGTCTGTCACTCGAGTGCTAGAACTGGAAAGTTCTGCCTTAATGTGACGGTCAAAGTGATGGACCGTTAGGAAACTGATGGACCACCAAGTCATCCGTCACTCGAGGGCCAGAAACGCGACATTTTGTCTCTACCTGACGGACCCCTTGACGGTGTGTCAACTTTTTGATGGTCCACCAATTTGGCCATCGCACGATGGCCTGCTAAAGGAGTCACTACCTTGGCTTGACGAGGAACTTGACGGTGACGGTACGCCAGGTCGACCGTCAAACCTGGGAGATCCAATACCATTTAGTAAAACGGTCATAAGTCCCTCGTCCGATGTCAGATTTCAATAAAATTAGTATCGATGGAAAGCTTATTCAATGATCTATATGAAAAAAAGTAGAAATTAGAGAAATAAAACATGGTTTAAACATCATTCACTTTTGAAGTCATGCATATCTACTCAAAAGATGGATTTAGGCTTAAGAAAGGATCGGGGTATTACAATATCTCCCCCTTGGACATATTCATCCTCGAATGGTTCCAAATAGGCCAAGAACAAGAGAAAATGAGGACGTATAGCTGGAATGAATCACATCTAAGGGCTCACTTTACTCTCAACCTTTGAGTACTTCACCAAATGCATGAATCATAGAGGAATAACCAGATAGTTGAATACATTAGATTAGGAGAAAACTAAATTAGGGGAATAGTACCTTTTGCTTGATTTGGACTCGTAGAGAAAAGATGAGGGTAACTAGCTCGCATATCTGATTCTGCTTCCCAAGTGGCACCCTCTACTAATTGATTTCACCAAAGAACTTTAACCAAGGGAACTTTTTTGTTCCTTAGTCTACAAACCTGATAATCTAGGATTTCAACCAGGATTTCATCATACGAAAGTCTATTCTGAACATCACAACTTTCCGACAAATCAAAAACAACAGAGTCTCCAATATGATTCTTGAGCATAGAAACATGAAACACAGGGTGGATAGCTGACAATTCTGTAGGTAACTCAACCTTATAAGCTATTTTCCGAACACTATTCAAAACTCTATAAGGGCTAACATATCTAGGACTAAGCTTTCCTTTCGTTCCAAATCTTTTCACCCCTTTCATGGGTGAAATTTTCAAGTACACTATATCACCAACTTCAAACTCAAGAGATCTTCTTCTCACATCTGCATACGACTTTTGATGACTCTAGGATGTCGTCAACCTCTCCCAAATTAACTTAACTTTCTCCATAGCCTCAAATATAGCATCAGGTCCAATCACAATAGCTTCACCCACTTCGAACCAACCTATGGGCAATCTACATCTTCTTTCATACAAAGTTTCAAACAGAGCCATTCCAATACTAGCATGAAAACTATTGTTGTAAGAAAATTCAATCAACGGTAAATGTTCATCCCAACTTCCTTTGAAATCAAGAACACATGTCCTCAACATATCCTCCAAAGTTTGGATAGTCCTCTCAGCCTGACCATCTGTTTGCGGATGAAAAGTGGAGCTAAGATGAACTTGGATGCCAAGACCCTTCTAGAAAGCTCTCCAAAACTGAGAAGTAAATTGAATACCTCTATCGGAGATGATAGACAACGGAAATCCATGCAACCTTACTAACTCTCGAATATACATCTTAGTATAGTCCTCTGCGGTGAAAGATGTATGTATTGGCAAAAAATATGCAGACTTAGTCAACCTGTCTATAACGACCCAAATAGAATCATGATGATGACAAGAGAGAGGTAAACCATTTACAAAATCCATGTTCACCACTTCCCACTTCCAAGATGGAATGCTAAATTCTTGCATCACGCCACCGGGTCTCTGGTTCTCTATCTTTACCTGCTGGCAAGTTGTACACTTTTCCACTAACTTCGCTATATCTTTTTCATACCATTCCACCAATAAATTTCCCGCAAATTGCGGTACATTTTGGTAGCACCGAGATGAATAGAATACCGCGTGTCATGCACCTCAGCCATAATTCTTCGCCTCAAATCATCAACATAAGGAACACACAATCTATTCTAAAATATCAATACACCATCTCCCCCTTGGGAGAAAACCTCCACCTTTAGGTCTTTAACAGAAGCTTTTAATTCAGTCAAACGAGAATCCATATCCTGCTTCTCCTTCACTTCCGAAACTAGGGAAGATTCGGAACTACTCTGGACCCAAACATTACCCTCAGCTGAGTCAAGCAATCTAAAACCTAACCTAGCTAAACGACGTACTTCACGGGCTAACTCTTTCTTACCTTTCTCTATATGTGCTACACTACCCATGGACGATCTGCTAAGGGCATCTTCCACTACATTGGCCTTGCCCGGGTGATACAACATACTTATATTATAGTCCTTCAGTAATTCTAACCATCGCCTCTGCCTAAGATTCAACTCTCTTTGAGTCAACACATACTGTAAACTCTTGTGATCCGTAAAGACATCAACATGAACACCGTACAAATAGTGTCTCCAGATTTTAAAACCAAAAACCACTGTAGCTAACTCGAGGTCATGGGTTGGATAATTTTTTTCATGAGGTTTCAATTGCCTAGAGGCATAAGCTATAACCTTACCCTTCTGCATCAACATGCAACCTAAACCAATTATGGAAGCATCACAATATACAATAAGATCTTCCACACCATTAGGCAGGATCATCACCGGGGCTGAAGTGAGTTGAGTCTTCAACTCCTGAAAACTCTTCTCGCAAGAATCTGACCACTAGAATTTAACCTTCTTTTAGGTCAACTGGGTCAAAGGAACAGCAATGGAAGAGAAACCTTCGACAACACGATGGTAGTAGCTAGCTAGGCCTAAGAAACTCCTAATATTAGACGGGAAAATAGGTCTAGGACAATTCTTCACAGCTTCTATCTTTTGAGGATCAACTCGAATACCATCAGAAGAAACAATATGACCCAGAAAAGCAACTGACCGAAGCCAAAATTCACACTTGCTAAATTTGGCAAACAACTATTGATCCCTAAGGATCTGTAAGACAATTCGAAGATGATCTACATGGTCATTTTCACTCTGGGAATATACAAGGATATCATCTATAAATACAATAACAAACATATCTAAGTACGGTCTAAACACCCGATTCATAAGGTCCATAAAAGTTGCCGAGGCATTTGTTAGCCCAAAGGACATGACCAAGAATTCAAAATGACCATAACGAGTACAGAAAGTCATCTACGGAATATCACACTCTCTGACTTTAAGTTGGTGATAACCGGATCTCAAATCTATTTTTCAGAAGTAACTGGAACCTTGCAGCTGATCAAATAGGTCATCAATTCGAGGGAGAGGGTATTTGTTCTTGACCGTAACCTTGTTGAGATGACGATAGTCAATGCACATGCACAATGAACCATCTTTGTTTTGCATGAATAGAACGGGTGCACCCCAAGGAGACACACTGGGCCTTATAAAACCCTTATTAAGCAGATTTTGAGTTTCTTTTTCAACTCCTTAAGTTCTGTGAGGGCCATACGATATGGAGGAATAGAAATAGGTTGTGTATCAGGGAGAAGATCAATTTCGAATTATATCTCTTTATCGGGAGGTACCCCTGGGAGATCTTTCGAGAAAACATCAGGAAACTCATTGACAACACTAAGAGACTGAATAGTTGGAGCCTTAGACTTAGTGTCCTTAAATTGGACTAAATGATATAGACAACCCTTGGATATCAATTTCCTAGCTTTAAGATAGGCTATGAAATGGCTTTTGAGAGATACAGAATTTCCAGACCACTCAAAGACTGACTCATTAGGAAACTGAAACTTGACTACATGGGTACAATAGTCTATAGATGAATAACAAGAGTGAAGCCAATCCATACCCAGAATAATGTCAAAATCAACCATGTCTAGCTCAATCAAATCTGCAAATTTGACTTTATGAAGGACAATGATAGGACACTTTTTATAATCTTGCTTAGCAACAACAGATTCACCCACTGATATAGAGACTAGAAAAGGCTCGGGAATCTTTTCAGCACTGATTTCAAAATTCACAGCCACCAATGGAGTCAAATAAGAAAGACTTGACCTAGGGTCCAGCAACACATACACATCAAAATAAAATACACGGAGAGTACCAATAACAACATCTAGTGAATCCTCTTGCTCCTGGCGGGGTGGTATAGCATAAAAGTGATTCAGCCACTGACCACCTGCACTACTAGATAAGGCACCCTGAAGAGGAGTAGGATGAACTATAGGGGCTGGAGCACTAATAGTCTGACTTTGAGGATGAATATCACGACTCCCTTGTCTAGCATATGAGTAATCTCTGAACTTGTTGCCCAACTTACCGCAACCAAAAAAACCCCTCTGACCTACTAAGCACTCACCGAGATGGTCTCTACCGCACTTCGGACATAAGAAAGGATGAGGTCTATTACTTACACTGTTCTATGACCTGGACATAGTAGGCCTATTACCCTGCTCTGACCTAATTCTGAATGCAGAAGTACTAATTGATGAAGGCGCTGGCATAAGAGAACAGCTCTAGAACTGAGGGCGGATCCCTCCAAAAAATCTAGCCTGACTATACCCCTGTTACTCTAATCTAACTCTCTTATTCACTCTCACTCTCTCTCTCCTTCACCTTGTCCGCTTCAATCTGCTGAGCATGAATCATTAGTCTTAAAAGGTCAATGTCCCTATTAAGCATAGCAGATCTACCCTCTTTCACAATATAACCAGACACACCAGCTAAGAACTTACTCATACTAATTCTAGAATCAGCCATCATACTGGGAGCATACTTAGATAACTGGTTAAACTTATGGTAACACTCCTTAACTGTCATTGGTCCCTGTCTCAAGTTCATAAATTCTTCAAATTTTTCTTCCCTCAGATCCGTGGGAAAGAATCTATCTAAGAAGGCATCTTGGAATAATTACCAAGTCATAGGAGTATCATTCTCCCCACTACTTTTCCTCCACATCTCCACCCAATCATAAGCAACATCTTTTCTTCGATAAGCAGCAAATTCAACACTCTCCTACTCAGTCACGTACATAATCTGAGTGATATTTCTCACCTTATCTAAATACATTTGTGGGTCCTTACCTACTTTTGACCCATAGAACTTAGGTGGATTCATTCATATAAAGTCACAAACCTGGGTTGCAGTAGAATTATTCCCTTACGGAGGTGGAACAGTAGCATGGGTGTTGGCTTGGGCGCTGGCGGTGACCGCCTGGGCTAGCGCTTGGAAAGCTTCTCAAAATTTGGCATAGGACATCGTCTCACCTAAAGGATCAACTGGTTGAGGTCGTTCATTGTTTCTACGAGCTCTATGAGGATGCATTTTCTGTCATAAGAGAGCACGAATTAACAACAAAGCGAAATAGTCATAGGCACAATAGACTTTTGAAAGAAAGAAACAACTTTTCCTAATACGTCCCATAGCCTCTAGCTCATTGATGTGGTGCGCTACACACCGATGATCAAGACTCAACGTAATGCAGCTTGTCAGACTACCTAGGACTCCTTGAGCATTAGACTTGATACCAAGCTTATAACGCCCCAACAATCTATCATGAGATGTCACATGGTTCTCAAGGCCACACGTGGCGTCAAGCTAACCCTCTAAGCCTGTCATCACTTTTAGAACTCATTATAGCACAAATCATGCTAAGATAAAGAGGAATAAATATGTCATGACCATACTGAAATACAAAGAAATACTGCCCTGTACAAACAAAATACTGAAATCTCTATACACGCTGGTACACTAGACTTACAAAGCCTCTACTACATAGGACTGAGGAATCATTGGGAGAGATCCCCAACTGACTCGTATTGAACTGAAAGCAAATAACCATCTATTAAAAAGACAAAATCGGAGACACAGGTCCTCGAACCATGAGGACTCACCAACCACAAAAATGTAGATAAAGGTACTCAAAGATCACTGTCGTTGCTGAGACTGAGCACCTGAACCTATATCACGAGAAAATATAGAGTACAAAAGAGTATAGGAGTCAGTACTTAGGAATATACTGAGAATGTGGGGGTGGATGCAACATTTTAAATAATATCATAAATGTATAGGAAAATCATGCATCCTGACAATAAAACCTCTCTTTACTTGAATTATCTGAAACATCATTTCCGAAAGTCATCAGTAATAACATAGGCTTCATAAATCTCATAAATCATTTAACTCAACTCAAACTCTTTTACTCATGACTTAGAGTGACTTGGTAACTTATGGTACTTAGATCTTTATGGACGTGGGAGTTTTTTATAACCGACATAACTACACCATGTGAGCCGCATGGAGTCCAATGTTTTGCACTCCTAAGGAAAGAACCCCAATCTGGTGGGGTATTGTACTCTTGCCAGGGAGTACAACCTCGATCTCATTATCACAATCCCATACTCGGCCTCTGGACCACAATTATCAACATCAATCCTATGGTGGCTCGTAGTTTCAGGGAAATACCATATTTCCCACTCGGTGCTAAATACTCCTCCCAGACTCAGCTCAGAACGTGTTAGGAAATCCTCCTTAATCAATATCAACTCATGGGTCTATTTTAAAGACCAAAACATAAATATATATCTCATCTATAAATCATAAACATCTTGTGGATTCCTAACTCGACTCAACTCAACACAATCTTTCTCAACGTCAAGTAGATTTGCTTTTTGAATCATTTTTAAATATCAAAAGCTTCAAGAAAACTTCATAGGACTCATTCTTGACTTTCAATCTCAAATATCGATATATATTCAATAGTCAAATTTCTCATGGAAAGGTATAACTCATGAAACTTGTCTTAAATTGCTTAGAAATCATCAATACATAATGACAATGTACAACTCATGGAATAAATTCTCAATTCAAGAAACATGATGGTGAAAGAATCATAAAGATCAAACTTATTCAACTCAAATCTCATAAATCATAAATAAATAAATTTGGGTGTAAACCCACTTGCATAATCATGTAAATCAATACGAGAAAGTAAATCTTTAGGCACAAGAACGAAAGGAGTGTTCTTGTTCAAACCCTAGATACCTTGGATTATAATTTTAGAGATGTAGAAACTTGTTTGGAACTTCTTTCTCACTCTTTTAGACCAAGATTCTTGATGCACTTGACTTGGAGAACTTAATTCTTGAAAAACTTTGAGAAATCTATGGAAGATCCTTGAATTTCTTGGAAGGAGTTTTGATTTTTGGGTTGAGAGGAAACCCTAGTTTTCTAGATATTTCTTGGAAGAGGAAAGGAGAAGAATGAATGGATATTCTCTACTAAGATATGTATATATATATATAAGACCATATGGGACGGAAATGACCGAAATGCCCTTTTTTGAAAAAGCTAAAATTCATTGATCAAGGCCTGTGACAGTTGATCTGTCGGTCCGTCAAGTCTCCTGACTGTCCACCAAATCGTCCGTCACTCAAGTGCCAGAACTGGAACGTTCTGCCTCAACGTGATGGTCCATCAGGAAACTGATGAACCACCAAGTCGTTGATCACTCGAGGGCCATAAATGAGACATTCTGTCTCGACCTGACGGACCCCTTGCACCCACATGTTCAAAACCATAATTAAAATATGCATAATCACAATTTAGACCATAGAAATTTATATTCAATAATATGCGTTCAATCCCCTCAACCTTGATTTCAAAACTACCATTAATGATTCATGAACAATGTTTTAAACATATGCTTTTAGTAAACTAACAATGAGGGAACAGTCACATGCCTGCATTACGAAGATTCACGAAGAAAAATAGACTCTTGAGCCCTTAGATGGCCAAATTGGACAAACCCTTGACTATTTTGCTTGAGAAGATTTAGAGAGTGTAAAGAGGATGTTTTGATCTTATAAAGTGTAGAATTAATAACCTAAAGTGTTTTAGGGATGTGGGTCCTTAAGGGTTTTATGTTTGAAATGTCCAAAGTACCCCCAACAAAAAACTGTAAAAAAAGATGCATGTGGTTACGAGTCAAGCCCTTGACTCGTGGCCATAACATATGACTCATGCACTTGATTTGTCAATAAAACAGTGAGTTGTACACCCACACACTATCCACCTTATGACTCTATGATCCCACTCGTGACCTAAACATGTAACTTGTATGGCTAGTCGTATCCAAGACAAAACCCAAAGGGATTAGAGACTGGACAATATATGACTCATCCCTACCACTCGTAACATGGTCTCACGACTCGTAGTGTGACACTTGTACTTAGATCAAAACCTAGCCAATGTGTGGTTACAACTTGGGGCTTTAGACCCGTTACTATACTATTCAACTCATATGGTGAGTCATCAATAGGATATTTGAACTCAAATCTCAATGAATTTTCAAGGACCAAAATCTAGGGCATTTCAGTCCCCCCCCCCCCCCCAAGGATCATTCGTCGACGAATGATGGGACAAGGCATTTCTAGCATGATTAAACCTTAAACATTGTACTCTTACCCTTAACATAGTAAACAAAATACTAAGGAAATTCTTAATATACCTTTAACAAAGACAGAAATCAAAGATATCAAGAACACACATACCTCAAGCACGGATTTTTTAAATAAGGAATAGGAATGAATACTTGGACTTTATGTCCTCCTAGGATTCCCAAATACCTTCCTTAAACTTTCCGTTCCACCATAGAACTTTCATTGAAGCCATGTCATTCTTCCGTAATTAATGAACTTGTTGATCAAAGATCCTCACTGAGATCTTATCATAGGACAAAGAATCCAAAATACCAATGTTGTCCAATCTAACAATCAATGAAGGATCTCCCACGTATTTCTGCAACATAGATACAGGGAATATTGGGTGAATGTAGACCATGATGGAGGGAAAATCCAATTCATACGTAATGCAACCAACCCTTTTCAAAACCACATACTGGCCAACATATCAGGAACTGTGCTTTCCCTTCTTTCCAAACTGCATTTTTCCTTTAATGGGAGATACCTTAAAGAATACCCAATCTCCAACCTCAAATTCCAAGTATCTTTGCCCTACATTGGTGATTTTGGGCGATCTTAATCCAATCTTGAATCACCTTCACCTTCTCAATAGCTTGGTGAACCAAATCCAGGCCAAATATCTTGCGTCAACAACCTCAAACCACCCAATAGAAGATCTACACCTCCTACCATACAAATCCTCCATTGGACCCATACCAATGTTAGAATAGTAACTATTGATATAGGCAAATTCAATGAGAGGTAAGTCGTTGAACCAACTACTACAAAAGTCAATTACAAAAGCTCTCAGCATCTCTTCTAAAGTCTGAATGGTACTTTCTACTTGCCATACGGCTATGGGTGAAATGCGGTCCTAAGGCTCACTTTAGTCCCCAACCCACGCTGAAAAGATCTCTAGAAATGCAATGAGAATTGGCTACCACGATCTGAAATAATTAAGACAGGCACACCATGCAACTTTACAACCTCTTGAAGGAATAATTTTGCATAGTCCTCGGCAGAATAATTAATCCTCACTTGAAAGAAGTGAGCCAACTAAGTCATCCGATCCATGATGACCCAAATGAAGTGACACTAATTCTGCGACCATGCAAGGTCGGTAGCAAAATCCCTATTAATTGTCTCTCATTTCCACACTGGCAGTTTAATTTCATAGAGTAGCCCACCGAGCATCATGTGCTCCACATTCACTTAATGACACACCATACATTAGCCATAAAGTTGGCTATATCCCGCTTCATATTATTCCACACATACATATCCTTAAGATCATGATAAATATTTGTTAAATCAGGATGAATCGTATACCCTAAATTATGGAACTCATCCAAGATTATGCCCCAAAACCCATCAACATCGGGAACACACAATATCCTTTGGTACCTCAAGATACCATCACCATAGACCTCAAAGGCCATCACTTTCTTCTCACTCACATCATCTTTTATCTTCATCAATAGAGGGTCTAATATCTGTTTCTCTTTTATTTCAGAACCAAGAGATGATTACGCCACTTATTGCACAAACACAGCACCTTACTTAAAGTTAAAGAGATGAAATCCTAGGCAAGCCAACTGGTGATTATCCTTCACCAATTCCTACTTATCCTTATCTATATGCAATAAGCTACCCATTAAAAAACCTGCTAAGAGTATCAGAAACTATATTAGTTTTACCTGAGTGGCAGTGAAGACTCATATCATAGTCCTTTAATAACTAAAGCCACCACATTATCCTGATGTTAAGCTCTTTCTAGGTGAACATGTATTGCAGGCTCTTATGATCAAAAAAGATATCAACATGGCCCCATACTGATAGTAATGCCAAATTTTAAATGCGAACACAATGACCAACAACTTCAAGTCATGAGTCGAATAGTTCTTCTTGTGAACCTTCAACTTTCTAGAGGCATAAGCAAGTCCCACTTAGGATGTATCACAATAGAAGACAAAACCCTCGATGCCATTAGGAAGAGTCAAGACCAGAGATGAGGTCAACTTATCGTTCAGCTTCTCAAAGCTACCCTCGCAAGAATCAGACCACACAAAATTTACATTCTTCTTAGACCACTATCCACTCTATTACTGGCCTCTGCCCTCTTTTAAATATCAAAATCTTTTATTTTACCTCTCGCCAATCTCAGCTTGCTTCTTTTTCTTCTCTTCGACCTATATCATATAAACCACAAGTCGAGAAATATCCATATCTTTTTTAACAAGGTATCCTTACTTTCTAGAATCAAGTCTCAGGACAACCTAGAATTAAACTTCCTAATTCTAGCCCTCATACTAGATACCAACTCAGGAGAAGACCTAGACAACTAAAGGAATTTCAAGGCATAATCCTTGACTATCATTCTTTCTTATCTCTCAAGTTAAAAAATTCTTACGCATTTACTTTCCTTAACTCTTGAGAAAAGAAACGGTCCAAAATCATACTAGAGAAATCATCCCATAAGGCAGAACCAGCATCTTCGCCTCTCAACTATTCCCACTCTCCGTACCACTGGTATGCCACATCTTTTGATTAGTAGGAAGCAATTATAACTTAGAAGATATTCTCTAATATATAAATGAAACTTTGAGGATCCTCCTTAACCTTAGTACCAGTAAATATCAGAGGATGCAATCTCTTAAGTTGTTAATCTCTAATAGCCTCAGACGAACCCATAAAAGCATTAGCATAACTCAAATATTGAGACTGAGGAGTCACCAACTGGATCAATAGGCTAATAGAGTGATGGAACACAGCATTAGTGACCGCCCTTAAGGCGGCCGAGTATGAGTATCTCCCTTAGGAGTAGGATCAGTGGGAACAGGTGGGACTCAATGAGGACAGTCAGATACAGTGACCCTTGACCAGCTCTATACCTTAAAAATTAGATAAGCTCTATTTGAATCGCCCTCAGACGGGACCAAATAAGTTCCACAAACATTAGATCTTCTTGGAGGCATGATCTGAAAGATGAACATACAAAAATCTGAGGGATCCAAGACCTTAGACTCTACAAATCAAAATTAAGATAATAAGAAAGGGAAATATTCCTAAATATCTCATATCCCCTTCCTTATAAATATGGCATACTACATACCCATAAAAGAAACTCTACTTGACACTAATTTATGGAAAACGAATTGACCACGAACCTAGGCTCTGATACAACCTTTGTCATCACCCATACCAGGTCCTGGTTGTGATGGGTATCTTATGTCTCATATCGATCAAAGATTACCTCTTTATCAAACCTAACCTAAACAACAACCTCAAGTGTCGGATAAATTTTGAACATATAATAAGATAACACGTAGATAAACTAATAACAATTTATTAAGTGATTCTACCATCCACCAGTAATCATACAATTATCTATCACTAAAATAATCAACCAAACCACCTAAGTTGACAGTAGTCCAACAAAGCCTCTACCAAATTAAAATTCAATGAAATGTCGGGACATGCCTTCGACAATAACAAAAACTAATATCCAAGAAGATAGTCAAAAGATAAAGATGAAAGCACTATATGAAATAGGGTCTTCTAAATGATGAAAGCTCAGAACTTTAATCTGACTCGCTAGATGATCCCAAATCTGAGTCACTGAGCAGAAGATGTGGAAGTATGGCAAGTCCTAGCATCATATGGACATACAACATCTAAAGAAGGTTAGCAAAAAGAGAGCTAGCATATAACTCAGGAATATAGAAGTAAAATAGTGTCATAATAATAGTTCAAACCCATAAAGCATTCAATGTATAATATCATATCAAATACATGTACATATATAATACTACGTGCTGGGGTAGGGAACAAGGCTTAGCATGAACTTCAAGAACCTTGACCTGGGTGTAGTAGCCTACCTATAATATAATAAAAACCTACAGACTATATGGGCCTAGCTGTCTCCAAGATAGAAGGTCCCCAGTGCGTGTAGCCATACAAACTAGAGAATATCTATCCGTATCTGCCTTTATGGGGGTACTCGAACATCCCAAAATGACCAAGGTGACTTAAGCACCAACGTATACAATAGAGGACTCAAAACTCCCATTTATATTACCTAGATTGGGGAATCAAACTTCACAATCATTTAGACACCCACACCAGCTAGCGCAGTTTCCAGTGTTAGTCCTTTGGGACCTCCACTTTCATTGCTCGACTACATATTCTGCTCTTAAGACCAATTTAAAATATTTGAGTCACCCTGTTGGTATCGTCATACCAACCTCACTTAAAAGCATACATTATTCCATAACAATAATATCATCATTCGCGACTTGAACCCATTGTCCAACCATGGACATCAAGATAATATAATATTTTAGATTCAAACCCATTTAGCCAACCAAACCCTAAGGTTACAATTTAAATCAATCTATGGCCATCAAGGCCACTAAAAAGTCCTTCCTCCATTATTATCATTGTTATTCCAAAGCCTTAGTTGAAAAACACAATTCAAATTGTGACAATATCCTTCTCATAAACATTTTGGCAAATAGGTTAAGGGCATGCCATATCACAACCAAAATCATCAAATTTGAGGATCAACCATGGCCCCTCAATTAAATCACCATTACCATGCACGAACATGTGAAAAAACATAATTTAAACATGCATAATCACAATTTAAACCATAGAAGATAATATTCAATAATACGCATTAAAACCCATTAATATTTGTTTCAAAACTACCACTAATGATTCATGAAAAATGCTTTAAATATATGTTTTTAAGTAAACTAACAATGAAGGTTGAGTTTCATGCCTGAATTATGAAGATTCACGAAGAGAAATTGACTCTTGAGCCCTTACGTGGCCACTTTGGAGATACCCTAGCCAATTTTTCTTGAGAGGATTTTGAGAGAATAAAGAGGATGATTTGATCTTTCAAAGTATATAATTAATACCCAGTATTTTAGTGACACGGGGACTTAATGGTTTTAATTGGAAAATATCCAAAGTACCCCAAACTAAAAACTATAAAAAGGTTGTATGTGGTTATGAGTCACCCAAGGGGAGATGGTGTACTTCGCTATCAAGGTAGTCTTTGTGTTCTAGATGTAGACAAGTTGAGGGAAAGTATAATATCTAAGGATTATAGCTTGAGGTATTCCATTCATTCAGGTGCTACTAAGATGTACCAAAACTTACGAGAAATTTATTGGTGGAATGGTATTAAGAGGGATATACTGGATTTTATAGACAAGTGTCCAAATTACCAGCAAGGTAAAGTTGAACACCAGAGGTTGGGAGGTACGTTGAAAGAGATAAGCATCCCTACTTAAAAATGGGAAATTGTGAATATGTATTTCATTACAGGGTTTCCTCGTACAAGACGTAAGTATGATTCAATTTGTGTAACAGTAGATCAAATGACTAAATCAGCCCATTTCCTGCCTTTCAAGACTTTAGCTACAACGGAAGATTATGCTAGAATATATGTTAGCGAGTTAGTAACACTTCATGGATAGATTTATCCGTCATTATACACAGAGGGACGTTGTTTACTTCACAGTTTTGGAAGTCTTTTCAGAAGGGCCTTGGTACAAAGGTAAAGTTTAGTACTGTCTTTCATCAACAGACTGATGGTCAGGTTGATAGTATATTTTAGACATTAGAAGACATGTTGAGGTTGTGTGTGTTAGACTTTAAAGGAAGTTGGGATGACGACCTACCTTCAATTGAGTTCACTTATAATAATAGTTATCATGCTAGAATTCAGATGGATCCATTAAAAGCATTGTATGGGCGTAGATACAAATTACCAAAAGGATGGTTTGAGTTTGATGAATCGGCTTTGATTGGAATAGACTCTTTTATTGAAGCTATGGAAAAATTTTAGTTGGATCTTGAGTGATTGAAAACTTCTCATAACTGTGAGAAATCATATGTCGATTTAAGAAGGAGAGAGCTCAATTTTAACTGAGAGCCCATAAAAGAAATAATGAGATTTGTGAAGAAAGGAAAGTTGTGTCTATGATTTGTTGGTCCGTATAAGATAGTGAAGTGCATAAAAGAGGTGTCTTATAAATTGAACCTTCCATCATGGTTAGCTGCAGTTCACCTAGTGTTCTATATTTCAATGCTTAAGAAGTTCATTAAAGATCCTTCCTTAGTAGTTCCCCTAGAGAGTATTTCGGTCAATTATAACTTAGTGTATGAGGGGATTCTTGTGGAGATACTTTATAGGCAAATCTAAGGGCCAAGAAATAAGGAAGTAGAATTAGTAAAGGTTCTTTAGAGAAACAAATTGTTCAAATGGGCCACTTGGGAAGCTAAAGAAGATATGATGACCAATTATCTTCATCTCTTCTCTTCTAACTCAGTTTCTATCGAAGGCAAACAATTATTTTCAGCCAAAACTCCTCCTCTTTAAGTCTGTTTAAGTTTTCTTAGGTCACATATTTTGTTGTGAATGATTGGATCCTTGTGATAAATACAAGCTTGGTAATAAATTATTTGTTGAGGTATGGTTTATTTTCTAAATTCCAATCCTAGATGAATCACCTTCGAGTACAAATAATTCTGAGGGGGAGATATTTTAATACCCTATGTCTGAAGCCCTCTGTGCATTATACGACTCATTTTATTGAGTCGTACCTACAACATACAAGTAGTATATTGTAGTCGTATCCAAGATAGTGTGATACTATTAAAATTCTATTTTAGGTATGACTCAACCCTTAGAGTCATAAGATCGCTATACAAGTTGTATGAAGATGAGTAATAAGGTCAGCAGCATAGGTTCTCTAAGTTTCTATCCAAGTTACGAGTGGGGGACTACAAGTTGTATGGTCATGTTACTAGTTATAAGATTAGAATCATGTGTTGTTCAATGAATACCATCTTTCATCCTGCCATGCTTATGAATCATGAGGCTAACTCATACCTTCACCATAAGAGACGTATGGTTGACTCATGTAGACTGGCGACCAAAATTTGTAATGTTCGGTTAAAGGGCCTTATCGTCTTTTCTCCTCTATTAAATCCCAACCCATGACTTATAAAATAAAAAGGAGCATTATTTTCCTCTACTTTCAATAAATTAACAACATTTTCCTCCTCCCATCTTCAACAACATCAAGATTAGGGTTTTCTCAACAATCCATTTTCCAAGTCTCAAAAATTCAATCCTTGTTCATAAGTAGGGCAATTCGACATATGTGGGGTTTATGAACAAGGTTATTTCTTTCATCTATGAGCCCAAAAATCATGATTTTAAGATTCGATTTCCTTGTTTTGAATTAGAGTTCATACGCAAATAACCATATTCTTGAAGTATGGCATTACTATGAGATAGAAATCTTTAAGTATATCAAAGTTTACATATATCCATTTTGTGACTTGTAATGTTTATGTTGTGATTTGAATTTCACTATCTTGACAGCGATATTGTTGAATGATTTCAAGGTGAAAATTTAGCATAATAGTTTATTATAAATTTCCATAAAGTAAAGCATGAATTTCAAGTCCTAAGTATAAGTACTTAATTTACAAGAAGTTTATGCTCTTAAGCTCCATAGATATGCTCCATAATATGATTTAAAGAAAAGATTAATATTTTGATCTAAAGATAAGACATTATCATATTAAAGAAAAGATTAATCTTTTGATCTAAAGATAAGATATTAAATTCAAAAAATTTCATCTTGATTATGATTAAAGTTAAAAAGAAGCAGAACTGGTTTTCATTCTTTAAACCCTTATGCTATTTTTAGCTGGATTTCTTAAGTATGAGCATATATTTATTTTGGGAGTAGTGTTTAGCACCGAAAAGGGAATGAGGATGAGAGTATCCTAAATTTTTTGAAACTACGAGCAACCTTAGATTAAACATTTTCACAATATGGATGAAGTATAGTGATCACTTAAGGTTCTATTACAAGGGCAAGGGTAGAACAACTCTCTCCAACGTGGGTAAGATGTTGGACTCCATAGTCGCTCATATGGTTTATGTCATTTATAAGAATCTCCCATAAGAAAGACTAAAAGTAAATATTTTAGAAACTAAGTGTTATGACTCACTGTGTTTACTCTTACGCTTCATTATCTATTTTTTATGATCTTGAAATTGTTATTTATACTCAAGCCCAAGGTAAGTCATTTACACTTAGCATGCATCTTTTGAAAGTGAATATTTATATATTAAGTTCTTGTTTTACATATGCATTCACCACCACATACTGAGTACATTCCAAAGGTAATGGCCCACATATATGTTAATCTACTACAGTGTCTAATAATATAGGTTCCGATGCTCATTTCCTGTAGAACGATTAACTATGGGCATCATCACCTGCATCCTGAGTTTGGTGAGTCCTCATATTCTAAGGGCCCAGTTTATAAGACTTCTGTTCATTGATGCAAGTATTTTAGTATTTGATTTCCAATTAAGGTTAGGTTAGCGGAGGTCTGTCCCAATGGCTCTCTAGTTAGCATTAGGGGCTTGTCAAACTATTTTCTTTCACAATTCAAGAACTTTGTTTAAGGATACCAAATTTAGGGATTCACATTAAGATATTGAATGGTTTATATTTATTTTCTATACCTGCTATCTTAAATGTCATGTGAATTTTAGGATGAACAGATATCATAGGTAAGCTTAGAACTATTGGTGTCTTAAGTACCGTGTGAAATTAAAGGGTAATTTCAGGGTGTTAGAAAGTGTCTGCACCAACCATCGATAACCGAGAAATTTTCTGTCACCAAAACAATCAAGCAAACCACCCAAGTCCACAGTAGTCCAACAAAGTCTCTCAACACTTAAAGTCAATGAAATATTGGGACATGCCCGCGACACTATCCGAAACCAATATCCAAAGAGATATCCAAAACATCAAGAGGAAACCATTATAAGAAATAGGGTCTTTCGAAGGATGAAAGCTCACCACTTCAACCTGACATACTAGTTGATCCCAAATCCAGGTCACTTAGAAGGAGATATGGAAGTATGGCAGGTCCCTGCAATGCATGGGGAGAAAGTGTCAGAAGACGGTTAGTGGTTGAAGCACTAACATGTAACTCAGGGATATAGAAATGAAATAATACCATACTAACAGCTCAAACCAATACAACATTCAATGTATAATATCATATAAAATACATATAAATATAAAATACCATGTACTAGGTTAGGGAACAATGCTTAGCATGATCTTCGAAAACCATAACCAGGCTATGTAGCATAATCTTCATATAACAAGGCACCCACGGGCTACATGCGCCCAACTCTCCCCTAGTTGGAAGGGCCCTAGTTTGTGTAACCGCACGAACCAGAGAATATCCATATTCATATATGCCATTATGGGATGACTCGAACCTCCATACATAATCAAGGTGACTTAAACACCAACGTATACAATATGGGGTACTCGAACCTCCCATTCATATAACCATTATGAGGGACTCAAACCTCCTGATCATTTAGACACTTACACCAGCTAGCGCGGTTCCCAGTGTTAGTCATTCAAGACCTCCACTTTCATGGCCCGGCTACATATCCCTCTTTTAAGCCTAATTTAATACATTTGACATGGATCAACATTGATTAGACTATTATACATGTAGGAACCCTATCGGTATTGCCATACTAACCGCACTAGCAAGTGTTCATTATGCCAAAACAACAATTTTATCATTCGGGACTCAAACCCATTGTCCAACCATGGACATCAAGTTAATTTAACATTTTGTACTCGAACCCATTTAACCAAAAAAACCCCAAGGTTACAATTTAAATCAATCTATGGACATTAAGGCCTTTATGAAGTCCTTCCTCAATCATTATCATGGTTATTCTAAAAGCCTTAGCTCAAAAACATAATTCAAATTGTGACAATATCATTCTCATTAACAATTTCACATACTAGTTGAGGTCATGCCATTATCAAAACCAAAATGATCAAATTTGGGGTTCAACCATGACCCCTCAATTAAATCACCATTCCCATGCACCCACATGTGTAAAACCATAATTAAAACATGCATAATCACAATTAAAACCAAAGAAAACAATATTCAATAATATGCATTTAAACCACACAACATAGGTTTCAAAACTACTATTAATGATTCATGATCAAAGCTTTAAATATATGCTTTTAGTAAACTAACAGTGAGGGAAGAGTCACATGCTTGAATTACAAAGATTCATAGAGAGAAATTGACTCTTGAGCCCTTAGATGGCCACTTTGGAAAGACACTTGCCAATTTTTCTTGAGATGATTTTGAGAGATTGAAGAGGATGTTTTCATCTTGTAAAGTGTAAAATGAATGCCCCAAAGTGCTTTAGGGACATGGGGCCTTAAGGGTTTTATGTGAAAAATGTCCAAAGTACCCCCAACTAAAAACTACAAAAAGGTTTCGTATAGTTACGAATCAACCCCTTGACTCATGGAAATAATATACGACTCATATCTATGAGTCATCACCAAGTCTGTTAGTTAGAAACCCATACACTGTCGACCTTACGACTCCATGATCCCGCTCATAACCTGACCATACGACTCATATGGTCTAGTCGTATCCAAGATAGAACCCAGAAGGATTGGACCCTAGATAACATACGACTCAACCCTACCACCCGTAACATGGTTTCACGACTCGTACTGAGAGCAGAACCTAGACAATTCCACACTAGTATAGTTATGATTTGGGTCCTAGACCTGTTACTACACCATACGACTCATATGGTGAGTTTTCAACAGGACCTTTGAGCTCAAAGTGTAAGGAATATTCAAGGACCAAAACTCATGGAGTTTCAGTCTCTCCTCTTAGAATCATTCATCCTCAAATGATGGAACAAGGCATTTCAGCATGATTAGACCTTAAACATCGTTACTCTTACCCTTAAGACAGAAAATAAAATACCAAGGAAATTTTGAATCTACCTTTAACAAATATAGAAATCTAAAATATCATGAACACACATACCTCGAGTATAAATTTTTGGAATAGAGAATAGGAATAGATACTTGGACTTCATGTCCTCCTCGGCTTCCCAAGTAGCTTCCTCAAATTTTTGGTTCCACCATAGAATATTCATCGAAGCCACGCCCTTGGTCCGTAATAGATGAACTTACTGATCCAATATCCTCACAGCGAACTCCTTATAGGACAAAGAATCTAAAATACCAATGTTCTCCTATCAAACAACAAACAAAAGATAACCCATGCATTTCCGCAACATGGACACATGGAATACCAAGTGAATGAAACTCATACAAGAGGGAAAATCCAATTCATATACAGCATTAACAACCCTTATCAAAACCACATATGAGCCAACATATTTGGGGCTGAGCTTCCCCTTCTTTTCAAATTGCATTACTCCCTTCATTGGAGACACCTTAAAGAACACCCAATGTCTAACCTCAAATTCCAAGTCACTTTGCCTTAAGTTTGCATAGCACTTTTGGCGACTTTTGTCGGTCTTAAGCCTATCCCAAATCGCCTTCACCTTCTCCATAGCTTAGTTAACCAAATTTGGGCCAAACATTTTTGCTTCACCAACCTCAAACCACACAATACGAGCTCTACACCTCCTACCATACGAATCCTCAAAAAGAGCCATACCAATAATAGAATAGTAACTATTGTTATAGGCAAATTAAACTAGAGGAAAGTGGTCAAACCAAATACCACTAAAGGCAATAAGATAAGCTTGCAGTAGATCTTCCAAAGTCTGAATAGTTCTTTCCACTTGTCCATCCGCTTGTGGGGGAAACACGGTGCTAAGGCTCACTTTAGTCCACAACCAACCCTTAAAAGAGTGCCAAAAATGAAATGACAACTGAGTTCCATGATCTAAACTAATCAAGACAAGTGCACCATGCAACTTTAGAACCTCCTTAAGGAATAATTTCGCATAGTCCTTGGCAGAATAATTATTCCTCACTGGCAAGAAGTGAGCCAACTTAGTCATCCTATTCATGATAACCCCAATGGAATCACACTGATTCTACGACTGCAAAAAGGATGGTAACAAAATCCATATTAGTTACCACCCATTTCCACACCGGTAGTTTAATTTCTTGGAGCAGCCTATAGGGCATTATGTGCTCCACCTTAACTTACTAACACACCATACACTTAACCACAGAGTTGGCTACATTTTGCTTTATTTTATTCCACTAGTACATATCCTTGAGATAATGACACATCTTTGGTAAACCGAGATGAACCATATAACGCAATTCATAGGCCTCTGCCAAGATGTTGCCCCTTAACCAATCAACATCGAAAACACACAACCTCTATTGGTAACTCAAGATACGATCACTGTCAATATTGAAGGCCATCATCTTTTGGTCACACGTATTTTCCTTGATCTTCATTAAGAGAAAGTCTAATACCTGTTTCTCCTTTATTCAGAATAAGGAGATTATTGCACCACTTGTTTCACAAAGACACCACCATCCATAGAGTCGCAGAGATGAATTTCTAGGTTAGAAAAATGATGAATATCCTCCACCAATTCCCTCTTATCCTTATCCACATATAACAAGCTACACATTAACAACCTGCCAAGAGCATCAGCAACCACACTAGTTGTATATGAGTGGTCCTAGGGACTCATATAATAGTTCTTTAGTAACTCAAGCCACTTCCTTTTCTTGAGATTAAGCTCTTTCTGGGTTAATACATACTGTAAGCTCTTATAATCAGAAAAGATATCAACATAAACCCTATATAGATAGGGATGCTAAATTTTAAAAGATAACACCATGGCCAATAACTCCAAGTCTTGAGGTGGGTAGTTCTTCTCATGAAACTTCAACTGTCTAGAGGCATAAGCAATAACTTTGCCATGCTGCATTAGCAAACAGCTAAGTTCTAATCGGGACATATCACAATATAAGATAAAACCCTCGATGCCTTTAGGCATGACTTATCCCTCAGCTTCTCAAAGCTAACCACGCAAGCATCAGACTAAAAAAACTTCACCTTCTTCTTGGACCACTTTCTATTCTACTACTGGACTCCAACCTCTTCTGAATATTGGAATTTCATACTCTGTCTCTCGCCAATCTCAGCTTGCTTCTTTTTCTCCTCCTCAACCTGCTGCATATAAACCACAGTCCAAGAGATTTCCATATCATTGTTTAACAAGGTAGCCTTACTCTCCAGAATCAAGTCTAAGGACAACCCAAAAGAAAACTTCCTCATTCTAGCGTTCATACTAGATACCTACTCAGGAGCAGACCTAGACAACTGATGGAATTTTAAGGCATACTCATTGACTATCAATTTTCCTTGTCTCAAGTGAAAAAAATCTTCCACCTTCGCCTCCCTAAACTCTTTAGGAAAGAACCAGTCCAAAAATACACTAGAGAAATCATCGCATAAGGCAGTACCAGCATCTTCGCCCGTTAACTATTCCCAATCTTCATACCACAAGTATGCCATATCTTTCAGTTTGTAGGATGCAAACCCTAAACCATCAATCACTGAAGCATGCATATCTCAGAAGACCTCCTAATCATGTCAATGACACTTTGAGAATCCTTCTCAACCTTAGTACTTGTAAACATCAAAGGATGCAACCCTTTAAATTGGACAACTCTAGTATCCTGAGATGAACCCATAGCAGCACTAGCAGAAGGTAACTATTATGAATGAGATGTCACCAACTAGATCAATAGGTTAATAAAATGATGAAACTCAACATTAGTAACCTCTCATTAAGGTAACCAATTATGAGTGTCACCTTCAGGAATAACATTAGTGGGGACAGGTGGGGGATTCCACGAGGATAGTCAGATGTTGTGTACCTTAACTGGGTCTGGACCTTAAAAGTTGGATGAGCTCTATCCACATTGCCCTCTGACTGGACAGAAGAAGTTCCACGGCTATTAAATATTCTTGGAGGTATGATTTGATATATGAACAGACAAAAATTTGAGGTATCCAAGACCTTAGACTCTATAACCCAAAATTAAGACAACAAGAAATGAAAGTATTCCCAAATATCTCACAGCCCCTCTCTTATTAATATGGCATACTACACACATATAAAAGAGACTCTACTTAACACGGCTATATGGATACCTAATGAACCATGAACCTAGGCTCTAATACCATCTTTTTCATGACCCAAATCATGGCCTAGCTTTTACGGATATCTCAAGTCCCATATAGACCGAATATCACCCTCTTCATCTACCTAACCAACACAACAACCTCAAGTACCGTATAAATTTTGAACATATAGCGAGATAACACATACAGAAACTAATAACAACTCATTAAGTATTTGTACCATCCATTGATAAACAGACCCTCATCCATCACCAAAATAATTAACCAAACCATCCAAGTCAACATTAGTCCAACAAACCCTCTATAAAATCAAAAGTCAATGAAATGTTAGGACATGCCCCCAACAATAGCCAAAATCAATATTAAAGAAGATAGTCAAAAGAAAAAGAGGAAATTATTATATGAAATGGGATCTTCCAAAGAATTAAAGTTGACCACTTCAATCTGACTCGCTAGCTGATACCAAATCCAAGTCACTGAGCTGGGGATATGGAAGTATGGCTCATCCCTGCATCGCATGGGGATACAGCATTTGAAGATAGTTAGTTGTTAGAGAGCTAGCATACAATTCAAGGTTATAGAAGAAAAATAATGTCATAATAATATTTCAAACCAATACAACATTTAATGCATAATATCATATGAAATACATGTACATATATCATACTATGTGCTAGGGGAGGGAATAAGGCTTAGCATGAACTTCAAAAATCATAACCTGGGTTATGTAGCATAACCGTTATATAAGAAGGCACTTGCGGGCTATATGTGCCTAGCTCTCCCTTAGCTAGAAGGGCCTCAGTTCATTTAGCCACACGAACTAGAGAATATCCATATTTGTGCATGCCTTTATAAGGGGGGACTTGAGCCTCCTGGTATAATCAAGAAGACTTAAGCACTAATAGATATAAGATGAGAGACCCAAACCTTACAATTATGTAAAAAATATGGGGGACACGTGATACGACCCAAAATCAAGAATTATCGTATGGGAATATCAAGCCCAGCAAGGACCAGAGATTTCCCCATTCACCTTAACCTAACTATCACATTAATCCATATGTGTCGGGTAAACTCAGAACATATAATAAGATAGAGGAAACAAAACTACATTCATGAATTAAGAAGGTTTGTGCCACGACCCAAACCAGGGCCTGGCCGTGACGATCATTTCAAACCATGAAGACCTAAAACACCCCTATCTATCTGGTAATCATGCACCTAATTCATATGATCAAATTAATGTAGAAGAAGCACAATAATTTAAAAACATGGTCATAAGTATGAAAAGAAACAATAACAGGGAAATAAGGTTCCCCCAATATCAATCAACCTCTAAATAACTGTCTGCAACAATCTCTAACAAATGACTGAGTCAAGTAACTGTATATAAACTGGGACAAGGCCCCCAGTAGACCTCAAAACTAAATATAATCTAAAGGACTACAGGAAATAAGACCTTCCGAAACATAGAAGGCTCACCACGTGTCTCTGCAACTCTGTCTGAATGATCTACTGAATCTCTTGACCCCTAGACTGGGCCTTTGAACCCGAGAGGTTAAAGAGAGGAGGGGGTCAGCACAAAAGTGCTGGCACACAGAGATATCAAAACAAAACATAACATTTTTACAAAATATAGCTGAGAGCCATTATAAAGCAATTTCGTATCAAATCATTTCAAAACACATGGGCATAATGCAATAGTTTCTCAATAACAATGAAATGCAACTGAGCTAGGTGGAATACCCTACATAATTTACACCAACTGACCAACCTCGGTTGCCGCCAAGATTAGAGTATAAGTGAGGGAGAGACACATAAGACCACAAAGCATGGTGTCTCTACCCACCGGTAGTGCCCAAGATCACTTAGCTCGGGCTCTTACCTATAGTCCTAATTTAGGAATGACATATAGTCAAGTACACAAGATCACTTAGCCTGGTACAAAATTTTTGTGTCAGCAAACACATTTTCCAGTGATGAGCCCATACACGCAAACTCCTTCTTTAGGCATCCACCTATCTCACATAAAATCAATGCATTCAAATTTCATCTGACTCGATCACATATCATATTCTGTAGGGTATCGTCATACCCGACTTGCAAGTCATCAATATCACTTCCACATATGCATTATCATGTAAAAACCAAGGTTCTTCATTTACAAGTGGTGAACAATATTTATTTAAAATTCATGCTCTCTTTTATTGGTCACAATATGATATGGGGTATCAAGACATTATCATGGGAATTTGAAAGTAATTTATCATTCATATTTATCAAACTTCCATGGAAAATCTCAAATCACATATGCATGGTTTCAACCATTGAAATATATAGGCAAATAATTCCCATGACATAAAGAAAAAATGACTTAGAAATCATATTGAAAGCAAGTTATTAGCATTTGATTGAAAATCCCCATTTAAAAGCATGCATGTTCATAAAAACTACACCCATGAGATTTTAGGATAACCCCACGTACCTCTATATGCGAATATGATAGGTGCTTCTTGAATCCTACTTTGCAAAGATTTTAAATCTTCAATTTGTTTTGAAAACCCATTGTTGAATCTTGAACTACTTGGGTTTTTATTTTGAAACCCTAGAGAGAGTTCTTGAACAATTTGGATGATTGAAGGTGTATTTTAGGGTCTTTCGGAACTGAATTTCGTTCTTATGGCTAAATAAGGGTGGAAAAGGACCATTTTTCCCCAAAAATAGAGTGTTGAAGTCATTTGAAACCTTTACGTTGGTGGTGCCTATGCTATCGCCTATGTTTACATAGGTGCCGCCTATGTCATCGCCTATGTTTACATAGGCGCCGCCTACTACTTTGAGAGGCCATAACTTCTTGTTCGGGTGTCGGATTTTAGCAAAATTGGTATCGTTGGAAAGCTAACTCAAATACCTATTATTTGACATATAGTAGGCCCTCTAATTCGACATATATAGAGAGTTATGGTCGATGGAAGGTGACACAAATTACAACATCCACTAAAACATAATCAGTCGAAATAGTTTCAACTCATCCTTGTGTTGAAGGACCTATATGGTCTAAATTCAAGCTTGAATGGATTCACGTACTACACAAATAATTAACATGCCATATTGACATAAGATTTATGGTTTCGAGATTATCAACGCATCGAAATCATGGTTTTTATTCTAGCCCAAAATGCGGGGTGTTACATTATCTCCCCCTTGGGATCATTCATCCTCAAATGATGGGTAGGAACATATTGAAGCTTAGAGGTATGGAATAATGCGGACATGATATGTTTCTCTAAGAAAGACTACACTGAGCTGAAACATGACTATAAGGTTGGAACTACAAATGTTCTAAATTACTATACCGGATGTGCATATTTGATGCACAGAATACACGACTGAAGCTATTTATAAGCTGAATTCTCGTAATGAAGATGCATATCTTAATGCATGGATCTATGACTGAGTTGTTCTCATGAACGTAGGACTAAATACACTGATAAGATGAACTTTTTCTATTGAACATTCATTTCTAATATATGCATATGTGACTGAACTTACGTATGAATATATGACTGAATACGTAATGACAACTCGTGCGGAGCTTGTAATAAGAATCTATGCATGCAGCTGGATGGGGTATCTCCCCCTTGGGACCCTATGTCCCTCTATGAATGCTCAATTTACTAAGATACTCGGAAAACTGAGGCGATGCACAGGGTATCTACGAATTGAATCATAACTAAACATTTGGAATTTCGAATAGTAGCATGTCTAAAATCTCGAGTAGCATGAATAAGTGAAACACGAGAAAACAAGTCATGCGAGTCTGACTGCTAAAATGACTTTTTGGCCATACAGACTGAATTATACTACACCCTCATACTTAACTGGAGTATCTCTTCAACACTCTCTAAAGAAATTCTAGCGGTAATAGGGAGCGATGAATCTTGGGTATGGATTACACAAGACATCCAACTAGGAAATCACAATATTGACACTATTCTACAGTCTGGAATATAGACATATAACTCCTAAATTAGGATAGAATTTTCAGACCTTTGGCAATATAACTTCTTAATTTCAGGCTTAGAGCACTTCCTGAATATCCCTTAACTATACTATTCCCTATAAATATCATATTCATTCAACTCAGCTTAAAATTCTTATATGAGCATTGACAAATCTTTCTACTAATGTCGGAAATAACTTAATCCCTTCGCCGTGATCAAGCCTAACTCTAAGTCACAAAAATACACATGCTACACCACGCTATTATTCTAAACCATATGATGCCACCTTCTATACCTCTTTTAAAGATCACATCCTAAGCATAACATGCCTTACTACTTCAATGACTACTCTGAACTCTTAATATGAAGTTGGTATTGCATATTGCGACCTTCCACTACAATCCCAAAATGTCATTCAAGCCTATTTTATAACCACATGTTAACTTCAAGGCAACCACCCATAAATACATACTTCACATAGTTTCTAAACTATTTTCAATATAACTCTCACGCTACCCTAAGACATACACACACAATCATTCCCACTAACTATCACATGTATCAAAGACTTGGCCCCAAATCTTACTTCATACTTATGGCATTATCTAAACAAGCATACTATGATCTTCCATCAACAAGAACATTTACATCATCACCACTATCATTACATAGGGAGGGTAACTAAAAGGTTAAAACGTAAGACCCTGAAGCATGAAAAGATTTTTATATGGGACTGAGCACACTATAAAGAGTGAGTACATGCGTCAAGAGTTGTATGACCTCAACTAGAGTTCATAACATAAGGAATGTGATTTCGACTACTTGAATGAACTAGAACTTATTATCTCGGAACTAGAAGAGTATTTGACTCTCTATCATATACAGGAATCATGAACTATGATCACGGAACTGGGTCGTAAGGCATGAGTAAGCATCCGAATAATAAAAAAATACTGAGGTAGGAATGGGTTAAGATTCACCCATACTTTTTGATGTTCTAAATCATACTGCATCACTACTAGAATCTGAGAGCCTTACTTGGTCATTCGTTCTATCATCTATCCCTTAGCTTCAAGTCATCATCTAGAGTTTGGGAGATCCCTTACCAAATTCTACCTAAACTACACTTACTGCACTCTAGGGTCTAAAAGAAAAAAAAATGACAATACATGCATATTGTAGACTTAACCCGAATGGCTACCTTCTGGGATACACTCAATCTTTTTACTGCCACCAATAGTCATAGTATAATGCTTACATACATATTTCGATTGGTTCAACCTTCAAAACTCAAACTTAGAGTCTAACACTTAACATGGCTATTTAGATCACCATATACCATCTAACTAGACTTTCTCCACTTAACAATTCAATGGTACTACTAGCCACACAAATTATGTAATAGTCTTAGAAAATATTGCCGCAACCTCATATCACCTTGGCATACTTCTACACCATACCTACAACATTATACTTCATTACAAATCAATTTAAACTTAAGACATTTCATACACCATTCAAGCCTATAGATAACTTTCATATACCTAACATCATTGATCAAGAAATCATCATATCCATATTTATGAACGTCAACTTTTCAAACTTAATGTCTAGTGCTAAACATGATTTTACAACCCAACCTTACACATGATTCTCACTTGGAAACCATGAAATAAACATCAAGAAACACTAGTACACTAGAACTTCATAACAACAATAATCGACCTTGACCTTACGGTCTTCCTTATCATAACTCATTAGCACGTACTATTTCAACACATCAAGCCTACTAATATTTATTCCCACAAACATACATCATTAATATCATGCCACTATTCTTACATCCACATCCTACATTAGATTCAATCCAATGGTCTAGCATCAATCATCTACCACCAATGACGAGGGAAACATAATATACTAATCCATCAAATTGGAACATTCTATCCCAAATACTTCAAAATCTTCTACATACCTTCTCATAAGTGTACTAGTTTACAACTACCAACAAAAGAAGGTCAAGGGGGTAAGGTCACATAATAAACATGATCAACCTTAGT
This sequence comes from Capsicum annuum, assembly GCF_002878395.1. NCBI lineage: Eukaryota > Viridiplantae > Streptophyta > Magnoliopsida > Solanales > Solanaceae > Capsicum > Capsicum annuum. The sequence continues at coordinate 97,788,538 of NC_061118.1, forward strand.
CTTATATTATAACACCATATAATTTTTTCTACTTAGACGGATTTCTCACCTCATACTTACTCACTCAATCATACATTTAGACTGCCTTCAAATTCCTCAAACAACCATGAGTCTATAATCATAACTTACACGCTAATATAGCCATTTTCACATTCAAGAAACCAACAAATCACCCTAACTAACAACTCCTTCTCTACCTTTTACTAAACTAACTCACAAGGACGAATTACCTCTTTACCAACTCAATCTCATGCAAACAGATTCAGCCATACATATATTAAACCAACACAAGAACAACACGTTGAACGACAAATTGTTAGTGAATCGAAATAGGCCTCACAAGGCTTCACTAGACTTTGATTTTTTTATTTTTTTATTTTTTTTTAACAAGAAAATGGGATGAATGACAAGTCAACTATGCAAGTGAATCGAAAGAGCCCCACAGATTATCACACAATCCACACATGCTACTAGCTACCAATAGGTCATGACGCTAACACTTTAGTTTATACTACTATTTGGGTGGAAATATAATTCCAACACTTCTACTACACATCTTTTCCCTTAAGCATGACATCTGCAACATAAATTTTTGAAAAGGGCTAAATATACTCAATACAGAAGGCTGAAAAGCACGATTTTGTCAAGATCAAGGTTCACACTAGAACCCATACACTCTGAAGCAATAACGGACTCTTCTCGAGTCCTTGCACAATATTAAGATCTTATATGATGCGATCCTAACGGACAATACCATTTAGACTCTAAACTTCTGTACTTGAATCAACCCAAATGATGAGACATGTCTGAGAATGTCCGAGTAAGGAAAGAATTGGGATGACTATTACTTTCATATAGGTGACACCATAGCACGAATTTGAGTAGGAAAGAGAGACATTTCTAAATTCCTAGTAGCCTCCTGCTTATAAGTATTGCGCGCTACACACCCATAAACAAAACTCTACCCGACGCAATTTCACAGACACCTTGGGACCATGAACCGTGCTTTGATACCAAGTTTGTCACGACCCAAACCAGGGCTTGGCCATGATAAGCATTTTGAACCATGATGGCCCAAAATACCCCTATCTATCTGGTAAGCATGCACCTCATTCATATGATCAAAGTAATGCGGAAGAAGCACAATAATTCGGAAACATGGTCATAAATATGAAAAGAAACAATAACGGGGAAATAAGGTTCCCCAAACATCAATTAACCTCTAAACAACTATCTGCGAAAACCTCTAACAAATAACTGAGTCAAGTAACTATATATAAACTGGGACAACGCCCCCAGTAGATCCCGAAACTAAATATAAGCTAAAGGACTGCAGGACATAAGACCTTCCGAAACATAGAAGGCTCACCACTTGTCTTTGCAACTCTGTCTGAATGATCTACTGATTCTCTTGACCCCTAGACTGGGCCTCTGAACCTGAGAGGTTGGAGAGGGAAGGGGGTCAGCACAAAATTACTGGCACGCAGAGATATTAAAACAAAACATAATATTTTTACAAAATATAGTTGAGAGCCATTATAAAGCAATTTCGTATCAAATTATTTGAAAACACATGGGCATAATGCAATAGTTTCTCAACAACAATTAAATGCAACTAGGCTAGGTGGAATACCCTACATAATTTACACCAACTGCCCAACGTCAGTTGCCACCGAGATTAGAGTATAAGTAAGGGAGAGACATACAAGACCACAAAGTATGGTGTCTCGACCCACTGGTAATTCCCAAGATCACTTAGCCCAGCCTTCTCCCTATAGTCTCAATTTGGGAATGACATATAGTCAAGTACACAAGATCAATTAGCCTGGTACCAAATTTTCAAGTCGGCAAACATGTTTTCCAGCGATGAGCCCTTACACTCAAACACCTTCTTCGGGCATCCACCTATCTCATGTAAAATCAATCTATTCAAATTTTACCTGATCCAATCACATATCATATTCTGTAGGGTATCATCATACCCGACTCACAAGTCATCAATATCACTTCCACATATGCATTATCATGTAAAAACCAAGGTGCTTCACCATTTACAAGTGGTGAACAATATTTATTTCAAATTCATGCCCTCTTTTGTTTGTCACAATATGATATGGGGTATCAAGACATTATCATGGGAATTTGAAAGTAATTTATCATTCATATTTATCAAGCTTCCATGAAAATCCTCAAATCACATATGCATGGTTTCAACCATTGAAGTATATAGGCAAACAACTCCCATGACATAAAGAAAAAATGACTTAGAAATTATATTGAAAGCAAGTTATTAGCATGTGATTGAAAACCCCCATTTAAAAGCATGCATGTTCATAAAAACTGCACCCATGAGATTTAAGGATAACCCCACGTACCTCTATATGCGAATGTGATAGGTGCTTCTTGAAGCCTACGTTGCGAAGATTCTAAATCTTCAATTTGTTTTGAAAACCCATGGTTGAATCTTGAACTACTTGGATTTTTATTTTGAAACCTTAGAGAGAGTTCTTGAACAATTTGGATGAATGAAGGTGTATTTTAGGGTCTTTGGGAACGTAATTTTGTGTTTATGGCTAAATAAGGGTGAAAATGACCATTTTGCCCCAAAATAGAGTGTTTAAGTCACCTGAAACCTTTACATAGGTGGTGCCTATGCTATCGCCTATGTTTACATAGGCGCCGCCTACGTTATCGCCTATGTTTACATAGGTGCCGCCTACTACTTTGAAAGGCCATAACTTCTTGCTCGGGTGTCAGATTTTAGCAAAATTGGTATCGTTGGAAAGCTAACTCAAAGACCTATTATTTGACACATAGTAGGACATCTAATTCGATATATAAAAAGAGTTATAGTCGATGGAAACTAACACATATTATAACATCCACAAAAACTTAATCGATCGAAATAGTTTCAACTCGTCCTTGAGTTGAAGGACCTCTATGGTCTAAATTCAACCTTGAATGGATTCACATACTATGCAAATAATTAACATGCCATATTGGCATAGGATTTATGGCTTTGGGATTATCAACGCATCAAAATCTTGGTTTTTATTCTAGCCCAAAATGCGGGGTGTTACAGTTTGGCCATTCATTAATATTTGTATTCGACATCCAACCTACCTAAGTCCACGGTCATCCACAAAACCTCTACGAATTCGATATCTATAGTATATCAAGACAAGTCCCCAAAAATAGCCAAATACCAAGTCTAAATCAACTCTATAAAATGGATAAAAAGACTATGAAATGGTTACCTTCCAAAAGGATAGAAGCTCACCACTTAAAAAATACCACTTGAACCGCACAAACCCCTATCACTGCGCAGAAAGAGAAGAATAAACTTTGGCCCCTATGTCACATGAGGATATAGAATTCCAAAATGGTTAGTGGTTAGTGTGCAAGCATATAACTCAAGGGTAAGGATACGATAGTGACATTATTCAGTACCAAGTGTATCAATCATAAGCCACCATATTTATACAAATATAGTCATGTAAACATGTAGATACATCAAGTGTAAAACCATAACAAGGCCTTAGAATGCATTTTAAAGCACTCAAACACGAATCATGAAATGGAGGACTCTAACCTTCCATTGTATAGGTTATATATAGAAAGAGGACTCTAACCGCAAGCCATCTTATTAAAAATATGGACTCTAACCACAAACCTTTTCATTACACAAGTGGACTCTAACCACAAGCCATTTCATCACGCAAGTGAACTCTAACCACAAGCCTTTTCATTAAGCATGTGGACTCTAACCACAAGCCATCACATCCATCACTAGTCGACAATGTAAATCTAAGCCGTAGTCCATGTATTTATATTACACCATCCACATTTTGGGAATTTAACCCATTTAACCATTTTTGTCCATCAAGGCTAAAATTCAATCATGATACATAACTACACGGTTTCCATGAATCATCTATCAATCAATCAATTTAATGATCCAATAAATTATTTCAAATATAAATCAATACAAATTATGGTAATCAAGACCTTTACCTAATCACTCCTTAACTTTCGTACAACAAGCGTTAGTTCAAACACAATTCAATTTCATGTTAGGGACTTTAACCCCTTTTTAACCAATCAAAACACCAAGGGCACCATTTAACTCATTACATGGCCAACAAGGCCTCTACAAGATCATTTACAGACCATTCTTACTCATTAAGTTAATGCCTTAGTTCAAAACATCTTCAGCATGTGACTAGATATTTCTCTTAGACATTTTCACAAACACCTTATGGGAATACATTTAACAAGACCAAAACCAATGTATAACTCATCAAACTTAGGGTTACTCATGACCCATTTGTTAAACCACATTCAATAAGTACCCACATGTGCAAATCATCACCAAAATCAAGTAAGAACATAAGTCTAAGCCAAAGAAAACATTACTCAACACTAGGTATCAAAACCCTTAACATTTCATATCAAAATCATCATTTACAAGTCATAATCAATGTTTTAGACACATGATATTTGATTTGACAATAAGGTAAAGAGTAAAATTCCTTAAACAAGATGATCTACGGAAAGACTTGACCCCTCCTTAACTCTAGAAGAACACTTGTGGAACCCTAGCTTCCAAATCTTTAGTAGTGTATTTGGGAGAGTATTTGGAATATTTTGTTCTTTCGAAATGAGTGCTTAGGAGGCAACAATACATTACATAGTGAGGGGACTTAAGGGGTTTTTGGTGGGAAATATCCATAAAACCCTCATCTTAAAAGCTGAAAAGTGGCTCCCTAGAGGGTACGACTCATATTACTAAATCGAACCCTAGGGTACGAGTGGTACCCTAAATCATACCCTAGGCCTCACTAAGTAACCCCTACACTACCCAAGGTACCATCATACAAACTTAGCTCATATCATAGGGTACAAATGGTACCCTAAACCATACCTTGAACCGTACTCTATATGACTAAGTAGTATACGACTCGTATTCAAAGGTACAACCATGGGGAGGCTAAGTCATATCTTGGATAGTGTGTAACCCCCACCACACTACCTAGGATATGAGTGAGGGTCCACTAAGTCCTGTCTAAGGATTCGACTAGTACCTTTGAGTTATACCTAGTCCAGAAGCTTCAACTAAGGGTATTTTCAAAGGGTACGAATCCTAGGTGGTTCAACACGAACCTCCCACTCTTTTAGACACCCACACCAACTATCACAATTTCCATTGTTAGTCCTTTGGGACCACAACTTTCATGGCCCGGCTACACATCCCAATCTTAAGCCTAATTTAAAACATTTGAAATGCATCAATATTTATTAAACCATTGTATATATAGGCACCCCATTGGTATAGTCATACCAACACCACTTGCAAGCGTACATTATTCTATAACAATAATTTCATCATTAGGGACTCAAACCCATTGTCCAACCATGGACATCAAGTTAATTTAACATTTGGGAATCAAACCCATTTATCCAACCAAACCATAAGGTTATAATTAATGTCAATCTATGGCCATAAAGGCCTTTACAAAGTCCTTCCTCAATCATTATCATGGTTATGCCAAAGCCTTAGTTCAAAAACACAATTCAAATTGTTACAATATCCTTCTCAGAAATAATTTAATAAATAGGTTGTGGGTATGCCATTATCAAAGCCAAAATAATGAAATTTGGGGTTCAACCATGTCCTATAAATTAAATCATCATTCCCATGCACCTTCATGTGCAAAATCATAATTAAAACATGCATATTCACAATTTGAACCATAGAAAACAATATTCATTAATATGCATTCAAACCCCTCAACCTTAGATTCAAAACTACCATTAATGATTCTTGAAAAATGCTTTAAATATATGATTTTAGTAAACTACCAATGAGAGATGATTCTAATGACTTAATTACAAAGATTCACGAAGAGAAATTGACTCTTGAACCCTTAGATGGTCACTTTGGAGAAACCCTAGTAAATTTTGCTTTAGAGGATTTTGAGTGAGTAAAGAGGATGTTTTGATATTGTAAAGTATAAAATGAATTCCCCAAAGTGTTTTAGGTACATGGGGCCTTAAGGGTTTTATGTGGGAAATGTCCAAAGTACCCCCAACTGAAAACTGCAAAAAGGTGTTATGTGGTTATGAGTCTCCCCTTAACTCGTGGCCATAATATACGACTCATACCTTTGAGTCATCACCAAGACAGTGAGTTGGACACCCATACACTATCCACCTTATGACTCTATTACCCCACCTATGACCTGACCAGATGACTCATATGGTCTAGTCATATCCAAGCTAGAACTCAAAGGTATTAGACACTAGACAATATATGACTTAACCCTACCACTCGTAAAATTGTCTCATGGCTCTTACTAAAAAACTCGTACCTAGAGTAGAACCTATCCAACTCAACACTAGTCTAGTTGCGACTTGGGACTCTAGACCCATAAACACACCATACGTCTTATATGGTGAGTCGTCAATAGGGCAGTGAGCTCAAATCTCAAGGAATTTTCAAGGAACAAAATCCATGGAGTTTCATAAATGCAATGACTGTACCTAATTTTGCAAAGTTTAAAGCAGAGTTAAAGAAGGCTAAAGCAGACATCATGGAATTACAAAATAAATTGGCCTTGAAATTCCCAATTCAAACTAATAAGGAGTCAAAGGAGAAAGAAGATGTGTTGTATGATAAAATGAGTAAGCCTGTTATTTTTAAAAATAAAAGTAAGAGGAGGAAAAATAATAAGAAATATCAAAGAAAAATAATAAAATAAAGGTAGATGGGAGATAAAAAGGATATGATGAAAACAATGAGAGAGAAAAGGGCAAATAAACCATTAGAAGAAGCATTGTGGGCTCATGATGTTGGAGTTTCTACTAGTGGCCCACCATGTGTATTTATAGTTATTGAGATGAGTGTAGGGTTTTCTACACAACCAGTGACTGTTTTAATCACACCAGTTATAACTTATACCACTACTACTGTTATTACGGTGAACTTTGTGTCACTTGACATAAGCACTTATGGCATCACATGTACCTTCTCACTCTAGTTCTTACAAATTTTTAGTAACACATTAGTGATGATATTTGGCATATTTATACATCTAAGTGCCCATATTTACAAATATTTATACTTGTTCGGTGAGCTAGAATGTATTGTGTTTGAGCCTAAAATGTATTCTTAAGCTAATGGACATGATTAGTATTGTAGGACTTAATTTTGGTGCAATTAGACACGCTATTATGCAATAGTACGGAGATTTTAGACAATGGTAGTATTTAGAGTGACATGTTGGAATGAAGATACTAGAAAGAGATTTGGAAAGCATAGAACTAAGCAATGAAAAATAAGATCAAAATGACAAAATCCAATGAGGGTCTGTGATAGCTTCACGCCGTAGACCCTGGTCTCCGCTTTATGATCTATGATGTGGAGCTTAATGAATTCTACAGAGAAAATTCCAGTAAGGGTACACGAAATCCTATATCATGGACCCTAGTGTTTGCAATTACCTTTGTATCACAGAGACTGATTATTTTTGAATGAGAAATCCAATGTCCTTATGTAATAAGACCATATGGCGGATCTTAACACTCGAGATAGGCTCCGCAATGTGGTTAAGAGGAATTTATGGGAAATAAACTCATACTATAAAAGGAACACTTCAAGTCAATTGGGGATACTTTGGCATAGATACCGCAGAGAAAAAAGCAATTACAATACTTATCTTAGGGTTCTTTGAACCTTCATCTTGCAATATTACTTTTTTATGTGATCAATTATATTTCTTTGATGTTGATTTAGAACATGAGTTGCTAAACACCCTTGTTCTAGGGTTGAGGCAAATAATATGATTATATTCTTATATTCTTAGAGTTGTTAACATTTATTTATGTATATCCCCGTACTTCTACCTATCTTGAAATCATACCAAGAATGTTAGAAACTTACTTTGAACTATGAATCCATTTTTGTACATGTGTAAATTTTAAGATTTTCACTTTTTATCCTGTGGAAAATTGAATTAGTTTTCCAACGATACCAATTTTGTCCAAATCCGGTATCGGGGTAAAATGTAATGGATGTTTTACTCAGAGCTGTCAGAATCGCCCAGGTGCGACGGGCAGGTTGACGGACCAAAGATCTAGCGATGGACCATCGATCTAGCGATGGACCATCACCTAGACCATTGTAGCCAAGGAAGTTAGTCAACCTTCTGGCTAAGGTGCGACAGACAGGTTGATAGACCGTTGAACTTACGACGAATCATCACCCAGACAGGTTGAAAGTCCCTTTTCTGGTCTACGTGCAACGGTTAGAACGACGGACCGTCGAGCCAGCGATGGACCATCGTACAAGCCATCACAGGTCCCGTTTAGCAACTTTTAAGTCATTTTTAAAGGGTATTTGAGCTTTTTTCCACCCATTTTAACCCCTAATTATATCAGATCAAGGTTCATAAGTTCATTATTCATTCACAACATCAAATTAAGGTTTTCTCTCAAACATAATCCCCAAGAGGAAGATCCAAATCCTTCCTCAAGAAACTAAGAAATTCAAGTTCTTCAAGTCCAAGAACTTCAAGAAACTCACAATCAAGGTATGTCATATGTTGATTTATAGGTCCCGTTCACCCATGAAGCTCAAGAATCTCTTTTAAAATCCAAGATTTGGGTATTTGTGAATTTTCATGATTTAAATTAAATTAAAATTCATGTTCATGATGCTGTGTGGTTTTGATTCATTGTTTAAATTAAATATTCCAATGATTAACCCTAGTATATGATGATTTACATAATAACCATGATAAATCCCCTTCAAATTACAAGTTGATTGATGTATCAATGATTATTAGATCTGTTGATGATTTTATAACCAAAGGATGCTCCCCATGAGTTTAATTAAATGCCAATGTAAAAGAAAAGCTCCATATTAGTATGATAATATGAAATCCCCATTTATGTACAATTTTATGCATGTCAAATGTTTGATGAAATGTCATAATCAATGAATTATAAAGTATTAATGTTAGTTATGTATTCAAGAAAGTATGCTTTGTTAGTTTCTTTCCATGGAGTCCTGGGGTTACTTGTACCCAAAAAATATAGCTATGTGCCTAGAGTCAGTATCATGTTTCACGATATCCTCAATCAAGCCATGATCCATAGAACTCAGTTAGCCATGTGAATCAGGAAATCTCTGTAATAAAGTAATCTCAGTACTATTTTGTCAATCAAAGGAACTCAGTTAATTCAATTAAATCAGTTCAGTAATCCATGTTCAGTGTCTATTCATATGGGAGTAGGAATTAGCACCGAGTAAAGCCAAAGATAGGAACTCCATAGCCAGCGTAGGTTGAGACATCATAATCAGCTATATAAGGGTAGATGAGGTGACTTAAACTATTATGTGAGGGTTCCCACCACTCTCACTAGAGTTACTTGTTACATGAGGGTTACTCATAGATTTTCCTTGCTAGTGGCGTGGTATTGGCACCTTTCCAATTGGAGTTACAGATTGGATCCCAACTCAGCCATAATGGCGTATTAGGGGCATGTTGGTGAGATAACTACTTCCCACAATTTCAGTTACAGAATTAGGATTGTCGGGTACAGTCATTCAATTTTAGTAATAGAACTCAAATAGTTCTACAGAATTCAGGACTGTTAGATACAGTCAACTCAGAATAGTACGGAACTCAGCTACTTTCATCAGAAACTAGACTGTCAGATACAGTCGCTCATTATTAGTTATTTCAATTATACAATTATCAGTATCTCATGTTATCAATACTCAGATTCATTAATCATGTTATCCCGAACTCAGTTATAGTTATTATGTATTCATGCATGTATTCTCACGTTCACGTTGTCCAGTCAGTTAGTATAGTTCATACATGTGAACCCTTTGTATTTAGCCTACCTTCCATGCATACCAGTATATTCAAAGTACTGGCGCATTTGTGCAATGGTGTTTTATACCATAGGTTCAAAAACACGAGCTCTAGAGCATCAGTACCATTCCATTCTCAGCAGTCAAAAATAACAGTGAGTCCTCATCCTTCAAGAACATAACCATTTCTTTATTATGTCATTAATTAATTTATTTCAGTAGTTGGAGTTAGTTGAGGACATGTCCCATCAACTCCTTATTCAAACAATTCAGTCAGTTAGAGGCTTTTCAGACTATCATGTTCAGACAGTTATTTTAGTGTTTTAGGTATTTCATACCCCATCCATATGTTATGATTTATCAGTTATGTTTCAATTTTGAACCTTAAGGCCTTTCAGTTTATGTTTCTACATTTATACAATGTATTATGCAGAGATATAGATATAAGTCATGGGTTAGCTTGTGATCCTTCAGGGTCATAAGCACCATGTAGCATTCTAGATACCAGATTTGGGGCGTTACAATGTATCAGATGGGTTATTCTTATTCTTTTTTTCTACTATTTTAGTGATTGTCCACCATTAGAATAAATCTATAGTTCCTTTGTGAACCCAGAAGGAGAATCTTAGAGATAGACCAATGAGTTGAAAGAGAAAGTTCATATTCTTCTACATAACAAAGAAGATGTAATGACTAGCATAGGAATATACCTAGAAGCCTTGTTTAGTTCAATTGCAGGAAGATAACTTAAAGAATCTGAATAGGTTATTACATCCCCGCTAAATGATGTAGTTGCAATGACTATTTAGGTAGAAGATTAGAGGTTCGGAAGCCATGATCATAACTTAAACCCTGCGAATCAATAACCCTATAATAAACACAGCCACAATAAGGATAGAGATTTATAAGATTATTTAAAGTGTCTCAACCTTGGAACTCTCACTCGTATTGCTTACAAGCTTGCGTACATTTCTATTGAAACACTTTATTATTTATTTATTTAGTAGATTAATAATTAAATTATCACAATCATCTTGATACTCTAAAATTATTGAATACATTATTGTGAAACTAAAGTTTATTAAATTACTAATCTAGTAGTACTTATGGGTATGATATCTGATTCCTTAAGTCACTATATTTCTAGTACGATCACCTGCACTTGCATGTGGGATAAATTGCTACAAGTTTTTGGCACCGTTGTTGGGGACTCAAATAATTAGTAATTTTAAAAATATTTGGATTTTGATAATAAATCTAAGTGTTAACAACTTGATCTTAGTCGATGAAATTTATAGGAATAGTAAGGTATCGGACTGGCAAGAGCAAAAGGATTGGTAGAGCCTTACTTAAACCAGAACAGGTATTTCATCAAAGGGGAAGCATAGCCATATTTCACAACCTAATCCAGTAAGTTCAAATAGGAGATTAGAAGGATCCTAATATTAATGCTCCAGGTCTAGTATCTCTGGCTGTGGTAATTCGAGCTACTCCTACTCAAACAGAAGCTAGACCTATTTGTGAAGTGGCAATTACACTTATAAACAATGCTACTAATTGTATCTGCAAGCTAGATGCAAGTGGTCGATTTGAATAGAAGCAGAACATGGTAAAACTTTTGCACAAAAGAGGGCAGTTCACAGGTTTATCTTACGATGACCCACAGCAGCACATACAGAACTTTCTTGAGATCAGTGATACCTACATTACTTTAAAGGTATCTACTAAATATGTTAGACTAATTCTCTTCCCCTTTTCTCTATTGGTAGAAGAAAATAGGTGTTTATATGTTGAACCACCAAACTCCATCATCTCCTAGGATAATCTAGCTCAGAAATTACTTATTCGATACTTTCCATCTCAGAAGATAACATGCTTGAGAAGTGATATTATAATGATGTGTTGGTACATACTTTCATTAAGGGTGTTGATGCATACACAAAGATTCCCTAGATTCACCAGCAGGTGGGAAAGCTCTAGAGAATACGTAAAATGAATTATACACACTACTAAATCAGATTTCACAGGGGAATCCTAAGTGGCATGCTAATGTAAGAAGTGCTCCAAAGAAGGTTGTAGGTGTGTTAGAGGTTGAATTGATCACGTCACGGCTATATCAGCCCAGATTATTTTACTACATAACTAACTGCACAACTCAGCAATATGAATCCAGGAATTATATATCCCACACCAGCAATAGCAAATATAGTTTATCAGGCTCATACTTGCTGTAAGGTTTATGAAAATAGATATCATACAGAAGATGCTTGTGCAGCTAATCCTTAATCTATTAATTGCGTGGGGAGTGTTAATCAAAAAGGACAATAGAACTTTGGTAATACTTACAATCCTAACAGGAAAAATCATCTTAATTTCTCATAGAGTGGAAATTAGGCACACAATACCGATCAATATAGGGGGCCAGTACAATAGAATCTGTAGCAGCATGTATTGGTTAATCAAGTCACTACTCAGTCAAGTAACATTGAAGAGATGCTAAAATAGATTATGGATATACAGGAATAGTTGGTAGAAGATGTGAAAAGCTAGTACATGATTACAAAGAAATTGGAGGTTCAAATGGGTCAGATTGCAGGAGGACAGAATACTAGACCTCAGAGAGATCTACCTAGTGATACTAAGCCAAATCCAAAATAGGTGAATGCGGTCACTACTCGGAGTGGACTACTGCTGAAGGAGTTAGAACCTAAGTAGGAGAACCACAAGGATACTAATGACGAAACAGCAAGAGATAAAGAGAAGGTTGTAGAACACAAAGCTGAAAGCAAGGAAACCAAGGTAAAAATGTGATGAAACCTCCACCATTCCCATAAAGGCTTTGGAATCATCAAGAGGAGGCTAGTTAAAATAAGTTTATTGATATGATGAAACATCTTTACATTAAACTTTCTCTCATTGATATTTCGCAGAGTGTTCCAAAGTATGTGAAGTATGTGAAGGACATTTTGGCAAATAAGAACTCTTTGACTGAATATGTTATAGTAGCACAGACTGAGGAATTCACATTTAGGATTCATATTAAATTGCCCACAAATTTGAAATATCTAGGAAGTTTCACTCTATATATCATAATCATGTAGTCCATCAATGCTTAAGGCTTATGTGATCTTGGGGAAAGCATAAATCTTATACCCATATCCTAGTTTGAAAAGAGGGGTTTAGGTAGCCCTAAACCTATTACAGTCATTCAAAAGTTGTCTAACCAGTCACTTACTAGGCTTGATGGAAGCATTGAAGATGTATTGGTACAAATAGGATCGCATATTTACTAATAGACTTCATTATTCTTTATTTTGATGTTGATCCAGATGTCACATTTATTTAAGGATGTCCTTTTTCAAAAGTTGGGCACTCATAGATTGATGTAGCTGTAGGACAGATGACTACGAGAGCTCATGATGCGGTTGAGGTTTTTGATGCGTATAAGTCAATGAAGCTACCTGCAATATATAAAAAACTATCTACTATTATAGTCATAGATGTTAATTTTGAGCTCTAACATCTATTATCTAATGACCCACTTGAGCAAGTGTTGATGGGATATGATCTTTTTAGTAATGTTGAAGCACTTTAAATGGTACATATTATGGATTTATAAGAAATATTACCTGGAAGACTGAATTTGAGTAATTGAGTAGGACAATTGGTCCATCTTCAAAGACATTTGTAGATAAAGCACCAAAGCTAGAGCTTAAATCTCTACTCTCTCATTTAAAATATGTTTTCCATGGTGAGGATGATACTTTACTGGTTATTTTATCTGCATATTTGTCTGATGTGCAGGTAAAATAGACACTGACAGTAATGAAGAGAAGGAAGAAAGCAATCAGATGACAAATGTCTAATATCACAAAAATCAATCTTGCATTCTGTATACAAAAAATATATATATAAGAGGGATATAAAGCAAGTATGCAACACCAATAAAGACTAAATCTTATGATGAAAGAAGTAGTCAAAAAAAAAGTCATTAAGTAGCTTGACACTGGGATAGTTTATCCCATTTTTGATAGAAAATTGGTAACATGTGCATTGTGTTCCAAAAAAAGTAGGGATGATTGTTGTGATTAATAAAAATAATGAGTTGATTCCAACTCGTATAGTGACTGGGTGTAGGACCTGCATATATTATAGGAAGTTGAATGATTCCCTTAGGAAGGATCACTATCTCATTCCTTTTGTTGATCCAATATTAGACAGATTGGCGGGACAACAATATTACTACTTTTTGGATGGGTATTCAAGTTATAATCATATAACAATAGCACCAGAAGATCAGGAGAAGACCACTTTAACCTATGCTTATGGCATTTATGCATTCAGACACTTGCCTTTGGGTCTTTGTAACATACCAGCGACTTACCATAGATGCATGATGGCTCTCTTCTATGATATGGTGGAATATTTTGACTAGGTATTTATGGATGATTTTTCTATTTTTGATAATTGATTTAATTTGTGCATGCAGAACTAAAACATGGTCTTGGCTCGTTGTGAAGAAACTAACCTAGTATTAAACCGGGAGAAGTGATACTTTTTGGTTAAGAAAGGTATTTTCCTTAGTCATATGGTGTCAGATAGAGTACTTCAAATAGACATATCTAAGGTGGAGGTCATTGAAAAACTCATGTATCTGGTGTCAGTGAAAGGTATCAGAAGTGTTCTTGGGCATGAAGGGTTTAATAGATGCTTTATCAAAGATTTGTAAAAGATAGCAAGTCCAATATCCAAGATCGTAGAGAAAGAGGCTAAGTTCGACTTTGGGGATGAGTGTGAAAAAGTATTTGAGAGTCCAAAAAGAAGATTGAAAGAAGCACCCATCTTAATTTCTCCTATTTGGGCATTACCATTTGAGTTGATATGTGATACTAGTATTGTGGCTGTTGGAGTAGTATTGGGGTAGTGCAAAGATAAGTTATTTCTCTCTATCTACTTTGCAAGTAAAATCTTAAATACAGCCTAGATCAATTAAACAGTCAAAGAGAAAGAGATGTTGGCACTTGTATATGTATTTCATATATTCAAAGCATAGTTGGTGGGCACAAATGTAATTTTTCCTACTGATCATGCAACTATATGATATTTTTTCAATAAGAAAGATATAAATCCAAGGTTAATTAGGTGGATTGTTTTGCTCCAAGGATTTTCGTGACAGAAATAGAGCTAAAAATCATGTGGCTAACCATTTATGGAAGTTTGAGAGTCATTCTTATGTTGCTAATGATACATTATGCATTCAGGAGGAGTTTTCGAGCAAGAAATGATTGGCACTGGATATAGTAGAAGTTCCTTGGTATGCTGATATAGTGAATTTTCTAGTAAGTGGTTTTTAACCTCCGGAGGCCATAAGCTAACAGAAGAAAAAGTGGTTTTATGATTATCTCTCATCCATGTGAGATGAGTCCTATTTATTTAAACAATGTACTGATAGAATTATGTAAAGGTGTATTTCTGAAGCTAAATCTGAATAGGTTCTAGAAAATTACCATTCATCACCTTATAGAGGTCTTCATATAGGTGAACGAACAATAAGAAAGGTATTACCATCTAGTTTCTTTTGGCCGACATAATTTAGAGATATTTTTGCTTTTGTGAGAGACTATGACAAACACCAGAGAATGGGCATGCTATCAAAGTGCCATGATATTCCTTTAAACAATTTCTAGAGGTGGATATATTTGACATATGGGATATAGATTTTACGGTGGCAATTTGTATATTTTGAAGGATGTTGATGTTCGGTATATTTTTGCATTCTAATGTCACTATTATAGTCATTTTAGCCTTGTTTTGAAGATAATTCTATTCTAAATGGATTGATCATGAGATAAATGTCTAGAAAAGTGTTAAATAATATTTTTACAATGGTAACAAGTGTTTTCTAACAAGTTTGTACTTAATAGAGTCAATTAGAGTTCAATAGAGAAAACTAGTCTTTCTAGCTTGAGCTAGTTGCTTGTCTGGTCTAACTTGATGGATTCTATGGTGTTTTAAGCATTACTTGTGGTTTTAATGATATTATTATATGTTTAAAAACATATTATAAGTTTAAAAAGTTCAATTGATTCAAGGAAAGATTCAAAGCATTAAGTGGAAGATCATGGAAATTTACCTAGTCTAACCTCTTGTTTTTTATTCATCGTTATGGATATAGTGTTGTTTGTACTTCTAATTCGAGTGTTGTATTGTTATAGTATCCATTGTGAGCTTAATATTATGATATATGTATGGTATATAGGCTATAAAATCATTGGAAAGACACCACAAGATAAGGGAAGAAAGGCGGAAGGACCAACACTTAACCAAAATTCGGGATGCAAATTCCAGTGAAGGCATGTGATAAGCGTGCATCGCATGATCTATTCCTATGGAATAGAGGGTGTGTCGCATGATCCATTCCATATTAATATAGGGTGAAATGCATGGTCTGCTCCACCCCTGGGCGTCTCAATCTAATTCAACTCCAACACGGACTTGGCTTGCCCCTATACTATAAATACATGTTGTATCACATTTTTACATATCTTTGGACATATTTTGGAGATCAAGGGGCTGCTAAAATTTCATGATTAGGTTTTTATTATAATTAGTTATTTCATTAATGTTTTTAGTCATTAATTACCAATTTGTTATTATGATTATGACTATGCCTAGCTAAATGCCCTTTTCTAGGGTTGAAGCCAAGAAATGAGTACTTTAGTTTTGTATTGAATTTTTTTAACTTTTATTATCATTATTGGTTGTGTATAAATCTTTTGTTTAAATACTTAAGGATTCGAGACCCTTATAATATATCAATTGTATACATTTTGATCTCGGGAGAGAGAAGAGGGGATAGAATAAGGAGATGAATAAAGTTTGGATTTTTATTCTTTTATGATGAATAAAGTTTGGATTTTTATTCTTTTATGAAATAAAGAATTGTACTTAGCACCTAAGACAAGGATGTACTTAGGATCCGAACTTGAATTAAACGTAGGATGATAGTAAAAAAAACTTAAGTGAACTATTACATCCCCTCTCAATGATATAGTTCTAAGGTTCAACCTAGGTAAAGGATTAGAGGTTGGGAAACCATAATCATGCAATTAACCCTATAAATCTACAACCAAGATAAGTGGGTTAACGAATGAAATTCAATAACGTAGTATGATTGTTCAAAGTTGTTCAATCCTGGATTTTCTCATACTTATTGTTACAAGATCTTTACATTATGCATTGTTTAATTTTCTCTAGTTATAAAAGTACGAATTCCCTTTTTGGTTATGCTAGCATCAAACAAATCTAAATTGTGAACTAAAATAGATTTGTTGTTGAATCAAGTCTCTGTAGGATCGATACTTTGCTTCTTGAAGGACACTTTACTACTTGTAAGACCATGTACACTTGTTTGTACGCTTGGGCACTGTAAAGTTTTTGGCACCATTACTGGGGACTTGTTATTTGGCAACTGTTTATTTTAGTTTTACCTTTAGAATTGTTTGGTGTTTTAACACTTGGTCTTGGTTTTGTTATTGCAGGAAATAGCTTTTAAGGTTAAGAAGATGGAAAGGGATAGGGATTTGGTTGAACCAAGCCCCAAACCCAAACAACATTTCCATCAACAAAGGAGAGACACATTCCGTCTCCCTAAAATTCCTCAAATCTAATAGGACCAAGAGAATAATGTTACAATGGCTAAACAACAAGCAGCCCGAAGGACAGTTAGTGAAATGGCAGTCCCACTTCTGATAGACTTAACTTCCCCAATTCAAAGAACGACAGCTGAGGGAATTTCGAGTTAAAGAAAAACATGGTGCAGCTTCTCATCAGCAGTGGACAGTTTGCAGGGCTTTCACAAGAGGATCCAAAAGTCCACTTGCAGGCTTTCATTAAGCTTATTGACATATTCATTCCGACAGGGGTGTGTATATATTATGTGGGGATGACACTTTATCCCCATTCACTATTAGGGGAAGCTAAAAAGTGGCTGAATGTGGAGCTGTCCAATCCAATCGTATCATGGGATGACTTCTAGAAAGTTTCTCATCAGATTCTTTCCATCAGGCAAGACTGTAAGACTTCGCAGTAAGATAGTGAGCTTCAAACAGAAGCTTCATGAAAATCTCTATAATGCTTGGGAATGGCTCAAGGCCCTTGTTCAGGATTTTCCACACCACCAACAGTCCAATGAAGTACTTTCTCATACTTTTGTAGAAGCTCTTGATCACAATACAAAGATTTTTCTAGAATCAGCAGTAGGCGGTCAAGTGTTGGAATTGATTATGATAAGCTTTAGACATTATTGAATCGTATAGCACAAGGAAATCTAGAGTAGCATTCAAATTCTAAAAGTGCCACGAAAATAATTGTAGGTGTATTAGAGGTGGACCAATTCATAGCCTTATTAGCATGGGTTTTTGTATTACAAAATTTGATAAACACTTAGTTCAACAACGTGAAATTAGGAGAAACACAACCTATAGCCACAGTTAATGCCATCTAACAAGCTGCAAGTTAGTATAAGGTCTATGGAAATAATGGTCATTTAGCAGCCATGTGTGAAGCAAATTTGGAATCGGTGATATTCATAGGCCATGCTCAAAGACAGAACTAAGAAAATGCTTACAAGTGGTAGACTCAGCCACAACATCATCCATGGGCTACTCAACAACAACAATTTTAGCAACCGCAAGCTCGACCAAATCAGTAAACTAGTAACCTTGAAGAGACGATGAAGCAGCTTCTAGCTAATCAGACACAGTTGGCCGCAGATGTAAAAAATCAAAAATAGTATTGAGAAGCTTGGATCTATAGTTAGGATAGTTACAAAAGGAATAAAAAATACCAGGCCTTAAGGTGGTCTACCAATAGATACAAAAAATTCAAAGCAAGTTATGGAAATCACCTTGAAGAGTGGTAAAGAGCTTCAGGAATAACCTCCTAAGGAAACAAAAGAGGTAGATGTTGAGGTAGTGACCTAACAAGTTCCCAAAGAAGTTGCTGATAATTGAAGGAAGTCTGAGTACTTGAAAATGAAAGTTTTTGAACCAAAAGTGAAGAAGATACTGCCATTACCTTCCTTTAGAGAAAATTTAAAGCAAAGGAAGATGCATTTTTTAAGAATTTCTTTGATACATTCAAAGAGCTTCACATTAACTTACCTTTTTTAGATGTTTTTTAGGGTATACCTAAGTATGCAAAGAACTTAAAGGATGTCGTCGCTAATAAGGTGAAATTGCAGGATGTGGGAGCGATAATACTCACTGAAGAGTGTAGCGTTATGATGACATAGAAAATCCCAAAGAAATTGAGAGATCAGGGGAGGTTTGATATCCGTATTCAAATTAATAGCAAAGTGGTCCATGCACTAAAGGGCTTAGGGTCAAGCATAAATTTGATTCCCCTATCGTTGTTTAAAATATTGTGCTTGGGAAAGCCTATATCGACCATCGTGGTGTTGCAGCTAGCAGATAGGTTATTTACATATCCGAATGGAATAATTAAGGATGTCCTTATAAAGATTGGTAAATTTATTATACTTGCTGACTTTATTGTTCTTAATTTTGAGGCAGATGTACTGGTACCAATCATCTTGGGGCTTCCATTCTTAGAAACTGAAGGGACTTTGATTGATGTTAGAGAAGGCACGCTCAAAATAAGGGTAGATGCTGAAAGGTGGTATTTGATATTTACAAAGCACCCATTGTAAATTACCAAAATAAAGATTTGTGTGTGATCAATGCTATTGAAAGGGAAAAGTGCGGGGTCGTTAATCCACCAAAGACCTCTTAGAATTACCAGATTTAGTGGCCCAAGTGGAATCCATTATTTCCTAACATGATAATGGTTGAATTTGAAAAACATATTGACTTTGAGGGTGCAAACTCAAGAGGTCAGAAATGAATGAAAAAATAGCTTCCAAAAGAGAGTAAAATGGTGAAGGATTATGGTTGAGTTGAGTTGGGTCGTACCGCGACACTAAATCAGGCGTTCCTTAGGAGCTAACCCAAGTTAGTTAGGTATGTTTTATTTTTAGTTTTGATTTTTTTTCACGTAGTTTTTATTTTTGGTCGACTCACAGGTTAATGAGAAGTCTGAGTATCGGATACCTAAGCTAAGAAGCATGGAAAAAATTGAGTGTGGAGTCCAACGAATCCTATAAATGCAAAAAATACTACTAGCTAGGCCTAGAGGCCTCAGAGAGTATTTTTATCTCCTACTTTTAAATTCACTTTAGGGACAAAGTAGATTTTTAAGTGTTGGGTGGGGGGGAATTCCCAATTTTTGGCTCAATTTAAAAAAAATTGTGTAAAGATATTTGAGTTAGTGCTATTTTTGATTACAAGATGCAAGTGTTCTAATTGTAAAAGCATGTTTGATTGTGAGAATTGCTATTTTTGAGACACCTAGGCTCATGTTTATGACTCTTACACTTGTTAGATTAAAACTGAATTCATGCTTTTGTTTGATTTGGAGTCTTTTATTATCCTATATGAGTTGAGCATGTGTCATGTGAATGTGATATTTTTGTATATTCCATGTTACATGTGATGTCAAGAACTTACCCAGTGTGTGTATGAAGCGAATTAAATAATGTGGGTTTAGGAGATGATATAGGCATAGTTTTGATAGCCTTGTTTTATACCTTCTATTTTTCCTACCCTTATCGTATTATCCTTTGTCTTCCCCTTGTGCATTATCCTAGTTAACCCCCACTAAGCCTTTAGCCTTTTCATTAGTAGCCTCATATGTAGCCTAATCTCCTTTTTTGATAGATTATAATTTAATCCAAAAAGCTTCTAGGCTCTTTATCGAAAAATTAATTGAGTAAGGAGTTTGAGAAATAAGAGAAAAAAGGTGAATTTGAAGCCCCAAGGTAATAGTTATTGGTGTTTATAACTGATTTGTGGTAGATAAGTGTGATGTAATTCATGCTGAAAATATTTCCATGTTTGTGTAAAAAGAGAAAAATTGAGTAATATAGTAGTAAACTATACGTCCACCAAGTGTTTGTGAAAATACTTAAAAGAGATGGGGAAAAAACAAAAGGTATGGATGGATGAAAAAGTGTAAATTGGTTGTTGAAGATTGATTTTAAATGTATAATATAGTGTATTAAATCACTTAGAGAGGTTAGTCACTATTGCCAAATAGTTCCTACCCGTCCCTTAACCTATATTACAACCCGAAAAAGTCCTAATTGATCCTAAGCATTACATTTTTATATTATTGGAGCACTACACTAAGGGAAATCCTATGGTTCATTGTGTGTAACTTGTGAATTCCTTGTGAGAGTGAGCGTAATTTGATTCTTGTATCGATCTTATTATAAATTGCTTAATTGTGAGTGATTATGGATAACTCTATTGTTGTGAGGAGCACATGTTTGCTGAATGTGGGTGATTTGTATGATTTTCTTGATTAATAAATATGCATGAGTTTTCCACTAGGTGAGTCAATTCTTGAGGCAAGGATGTTTTGGAGTAGTGTTCATGAGCGTTCAATTGTGTAAATAACATGCTTAGTGTAGTAACATGCATTCTGTGTAGTCATTGTAGTATTAGCTTTAGTGTCTTTCATTTAGTAGAATTATAGAGTCTCCTTAGTAGATGATGATTATATTTAAGAGTTATTCAATGACAAACAAGGTTTTAAGTGTGGGGTAGTGATGTTGGGTGTATTTACTCATTCTAGTGTTACTATTCTAATCGTTTTAGCCTTGTTTTGAGGATGATTGTATAATAAATGGGTTCATAATGCAATAAATATCTACCAAAGTGTTAAATAATGTTTTTACAATGGTGACAAGTGTTTTCTAACAAGTTTGTACTAAATAGAGTCAATTAGAGTTCAATAGAGAAAACTAGTTTTTCTAGCTTGAGCTAGTTGCTTGTCTAGTCTAACTTGTTGGATTCTATGGTTTTTTAAGTGTTACTTATGGTATTAATGATGTTATTATATGTTTAACAACTTTTTATAAGTTTACAAAGTTCAATTGAGTCAAGTAAAGAGTCAGAGCATTGAGTGGAAGATCATGGAAATTTACCTAGTCTAAGCTCTCGTTTTTGATTCATCATTATGGATATAGTGTTTTTTGTACTTCTAATTTGTGTGGTGTGTTCTTGTAGGATCATTTTAGAGCTTAATATAATGATATATGGATGCAATAGAGTCTGTAAATCATTGAAAAGACACCACAAGACAAGGGAAGAAAGGAGGAAGGACCAACACTTAACCAAAATTCAGAATTCAAATTACAGTTAAGACAAGCGATAAGCGTGCATCACATGCTCTATTCATATGGAATAGATGGTGATTAGCATACTCCATTCAATAATAATAGAGGGTTTGACACATGGTCTACTACATCCCTGGGCGTTTCAAGCTAATTCAACTCCAATACGGACTTAGCTTACCCCTATACTATAAATACATGTTGCATCATTTTTTTACATATCTTTGGACATATTTTGGAGATCAAGGGGATTCTACAACTTCATAATTAGGTTTTTATTATTTTTACCTAGTTTATTCATGTTTTTAGTCGTTAGTTACCAATTTGTGATTATGATTATGACTATGCGTGGTTAAACGCCTTTTCCGGGGTTGAAGCGAAGAACATAAGTACTTTAGTTTTGAATTGAATTTGTTTAAGTTTGCTTATCATTATTGGTTGTGTGTTCATCTTTGATTTAACTATTTTAAGGATTCTCGACCCTTATAATATATCAATTGTCTACTTTTTGATCTCGAGAGAGAGAATAGAGGATAGAATACGGAGATGAACAAAGTTTGGGTTTTTATTATTTTATGAAATAAATAATTGAACTTAGCACCTAGGATAGGGATGTACTTAGGAACCGAACTTGATTCAAACGTAGGATGTTAGCTTAAATAACTTAAGTGGAGTATTATATCCTCGATCAACAATGTAGTTTTAAGGTTCAACTTAGGTAAAGGATTAGAGGTTGGGAAACCATAATCACGCAATTAACCCTATGAATCTACAACTAACAAAAGTGAGTTAACGAATGAAATTCAATAACGTAGTATTATTGTTCAAAGTTCTTCAACCCTGGGATTTCTCCTATTGATTGTTAGAAGATCTTTACATTGTGCATTGTTGAATTTTCTCTAATTATAAAGTACAAATTCCCTTTTTAGTTATGCTAGCATCAAACAAATCTAAATTGTGAACTAAAATAGAATTGTTTTTGAATCTAGCCTCTGTGGGATCGATACTTGGCTTCTTAAAGGCCACTTTACTACTTAATAATACCACGTACACTTGTGTGTGCGCTTGGGCGTTGTCAGTTGTTGATTATGTGTCCAAGTTGGTAGTGGCTACAGCCCTCACCATAAATGATGTAAGAGTAGTAATGATGTTCGTCAAGTAGCATATTTTCTCTCACTTTGGCATACCTAGAGCAAATCATCAGTGATTGAGGAATGTACTTTGTAAATAATTAGTTTTAGAACTTATTGGCTAAATATGGGGTTAGACACAAGGTGGCCATAACTTATCAACCACAAACAAGTGGCCAAGTGGAGGTGTCTAGTCATGAGATTAAGTAGATGTTATGGAAAATAGTAAATAGACAGCGAATGTATTAGTCGACTAAGCTGGATAATAGATTATGGGCATATCGAACAACATATAAAATACCCACCGGGACCTCTCCTTATCGCTTGGTGTATGTAAAAGTTTGTCACTTGCCTTTGGATATTAAGCATCATGCTTATTGGGTAGTGAAGAAATTAAAATTTAATTTGAAGGTTGTACGAGGAAAGAGTCTATTACAATTAAGTGAACTCAATGAGTTTCACTTATATGATTATGAAAATGCAAAAATATATAAAGAAAAGACCAAAAGATATCTTGAGAAGAAAATCATGAATCGAGGCTTTGAGCCATATCATCTAGTGTTGTTATTAAATTCAAGATTGAAGTTGTTTCCAGGAAAATTGAGGTCTAAGTGGTTTAGACCCTTTGAGGTTGTAAAAATGACTTATCACAGGACTGTTGAACTTTGGCATGAAGATAAAACTGATACATTTTTGGTAAATGGGAATAGTTTCAAGCATTACTGGTTAGATCATGTGGACATACACAAGATGTCCATTACCTTTGAAGATGAATGAAGCTGAGTTTAGTCATGCCACAACATTAAAAAAGGCATGGCATGGGAGATAACCCACAAATGTAATATAATAGCTTAGTTTACTTCCTTATTATTTGAAAAAGAAAATAAAAACAAAAGAAAATAAGAAATCAAAAATACAAAAAGATATGTCAATCCACGACCAAAACTAAGGAGCTGGATGGGAGGCAACCCACTTTTTCTTAAGTATTTATGTTGCTTTTGTTGAGAGTGCAGGAATGAAAAAATTTATAACATGGGGAAGAATATGAAGTGAGAAAACTTTGTGTTTTGAGAAGCTATCAGGTATGTAAAAGAGGTATTAATTTGATGAAAAAGGAAGGCAAGAAAAGGGGGGAATTTGCCCAAGTGGAAAAGTCTAGAGGCCCTAAGCAATAGTCCCATATTGCAGACCCTATCCTCTGCGATAAGGTCTGTGTCGCTTTAAATGGAATTTAGTAGAGGCCATATTCCAGTGATCCTCCATAATAATCTCGCATCACGGATCCTATCATGAGAACAACCTCTGCATTGCGGAGAGGTGATTTTTGTGTAATGTTATTAAAAGTTTGGGTTTTAACCCAATCAAACTCTCTTAACCTGAACCCCCTCCTTAAATTACCCTTAATTTCCCAATTTCCTTCCCATTTCAAAACGCTATCACGTTGTCCCCTCTTTAAAATTCTACCTAGCTCTCTAAATTTTGAATCTTCTTATACCAAATGAAGTTCTTTCGACTCTCTCCTCTATTCTAACTCTTGTATTATAGGCAGATTGGTAGATAGGCAGGTACTGGGCTATCTGAGCCATTACGAGGCTATCTGAGCCCTCAAAGAAAAGAAATACGAAGATTGATAGGTACCAAGAGCTTCAGTAGTCCCCCGTGGTTAGTCACGGAGATATGGAACAAAATGGGTTGTAGAAATTGACAAGAAGGGGTTTGCTAAGAACGATAAGACAAAATATACCCTGGAAGTGTTTATCAACAAGGTAAGTTTATTGAGAGAGTACCCGAGTATGGTGAGATAACTAGAGCAACTGCGTATAAACTTTCTATTCGAGCATTCCATAGAGTACAACTTGCACCTTATCAGGATTTTTATATAAATTAGGACCCCAGGGATCCCAATATTGAAGTAAGAATCCATGGCCAAGTAGTAACCTTCTCGGCCCAAATCATGACTGAAATTTTAGGTATCCCAAGAAAGATCCAATCCCTTTGAAGCAGCTAAACAACACTACACCATATGCTGATATCAAACACTTTTTATATGGAAATAGGTCTACTTCTAGGTGGACTCATCACAAGGATAGTGGCCTGCACCTAACATTCTCATATGCTCACTTGAATAGGGAAGTATTTATGTGGATGACAATTATTTTCCATTACCTGAGTTCGGGCAAACACATGGCAGAGATTACTCGTCGCATGGTATACCTTATTAAGGCTTTGATGCATTACAATATTGAGATTAATGTGGGTGATGTGATCATATCTATAATAAAGAAAGTGCACTTCTGTCAGGGGCATAGGTATGGATTTGGTGATTTAATGACCAGGTTTCTGAGGATGCATGCTTTGAGGAGGAAGAGTTAGATTACAGACCAGCAGTGAGAATAATACCTGATATAAGCCAAATGGCCATCTATGCTTTTGAATATGTTGTTGAATGCCAACACATAAAAACTCAAGACTTGGTCACCTCGACGACACAAGAAAATGCATGTAGGACCCATTTTAAGCATGACATAAGGCAAACCCGTGTGTGGAAAATTGCGTGGGGGCTTACCCTTGATGCCAACCCGAGACTACAAGTGTTAAAGAATGACCCCATGGTTATAGAAAATTAAATAAGAACCCTTCATTAACGGTGTTTTGGGGATCACACTTTGGAGTTCATTTGGTTAGTTTCAATCTTTTGAGTGTTCTTGTTGTTCTTCATGTTCATCATTTATTTTTGAACAAGAACATTTAATAGGTGTGGCTTGATCTTAAAGAGTGTAGTCTTTTGTTAGCCTTGAAACACATCCCAAAGAACATACAAAAGAATAAAGGGGACAATAGAACTTTCAAAAAGACTTATTACCAAAAGGGAGTAAGGGCACATACTAAGACAAACAAAAGAGGAAAGGAGACAAAGGCTTTCAAAAAGGTGTCTAGCCAAAAAGGTTCAAGGAAAGTCAAAGTCTTTTAAATTTTGAAAAAGGCTCTAAGTCTTGTGCTTTCCCTCCTTTAGCTGATTTTTTACTCTTCCAAATTAAAAATTTGACCAATCCAAATTACAAACTGCCATGTCACCAAACTGCCACGTCATCTAAGTGCCACATCATCAATGTTCCAAAAAAACTTGAAGCTCAAATTTTAGATTTCAAAGTTTCTTTTCTTTGTTTTGTTAGTTTCATTTCTTGATTCTAGTACTAATTCGCAACTAGTAATCACCTAATAGATTGTGAATTAGTTTTTGAATCCATTTTGTCGTGTCTTCGTTATTTGTGTGCTTTTATCATTTTTAATTCATAGTAACTTTTGTTTCAAGTTCGTAATTAGAATTTTTTATTTTGTGTCTTGATTCGATCAAACAAAAATCTATTCCGGCCGCTAAGTAGAATTGACATCTTATTGACTACCGGAGTATAAGCAACTTTTAATACTTGCCGCTCCAATTGTGAGGATTAGCAAAGTGAGTGTCTATGAGTGTTTGTCAGGAGCTTTTACTACAAATCTTGTTTATTTTCTTTTGTTTGTTGTCTTTTTTTTTGTTAGGTACCATGGCTGCCCATAATTTCAAGGCCACGTGCAGTTGCATACATGAAGATCTTAAAGATATGCAACGGCATATTAAAATTATACGCTAATTGTTACCCAAAATCTTCCCTGAAAATCCAATTGTCCAAACAACTTTCGATGAGAACTTCCCAAAGGAAGTTGCTGCCCAAGCTTGAGATGGACTTTTACACCGAGGTAGAGATGAACATACTTATGAATATCAAGGTAAAATAACTAACTCTTACACTTTTGTACATACGAATAATAAATGTGTGGCTAGCATCCCATTGAGTGTGAGTTGTAGCTTGCCTATATGTGAGTCTATTGTTCCTTTGCCACTTGACGATGATGTACTTTTTGTGAGTGTGGATACACTAGTTGATCCTATTGATGACCGAATCAACCCTTCTTGTAAGATTGATTTATGTTCACCTAGAGTTGAAACCATTGTGTTGAATGAAAGTACATCGTCTTGAATAATTTATGTTGATCAACTTTTGTGTGAAAATTTTCCACCACTCAAGGATGTGAGTGAAATGCTTAATGAATCTCAAGTGTTTGATGATGTTGAAAATGTTGACCAAAGGAATAGGAGTGAACCCATGAGCTTGCCCTTTGATTCTAATATTTGCTTGGCTCATAGGGATAATCATGTGCTTGAAACATCTTTAAAATTTGATAATGAACTTTTAGAGAGTGAACTTACTTGTTCCAAATCTACCCGCGGGATAGATCATGCTCTCTTTAGGTATAATGTCTTATTTGAAGATGGTATAATCACTTCTAATGTACCTAGTAGTGAGAATGATGGTATAGCTTGTCTTAAAGGCTATAGCCTATATGCTAACCCACTATGGTGTGACAACATTGCTCCTAAAGATCAAAATCTCTTTTTGCAAGATGAAAGTACTCTTAAGGGTAAGTAATGTATAGTCCTTCGTGACAACCCAAGGGCAAAGGTGTCATTGAATCCTTAGGGTAATGTTTCTAAATGTGCATCCTTGCTGGACACACTTTTGCTTAAATTGCATGAATCCCAACTTATGGATTCCAAGTTTTCTATATGTTTGAAGAAAAGAGAGTGTATGTGCTTAAATGCTTTGTCTTCACCCGTGCATGTCCTTACACTTAATTCTTTCCTATACTACCTCTTTGCCTATGATGACATCCAAGCTAGTTTTGGGTTTGCATTAAGTAGAGGTATAGGTCTTGTTGGTTGGTCCACTTGTTTAAATGACAAAGTTATGTGGGATTGGAAGACTTTGGTACCAATAGTGGCACCACGTTTGATGAGGCCACTTGAAGAAGTAATGAAACAATTGTGCTTTATGGTTCCTAAGACAAGGGTAGCCTTACTTTTTGGACTTAGTGATACCATTACGACCTTTGTAGTTTCTTTATCTCTTGATACTTGTCATAGTCATTTCCTTTGTAACATTCTCACTAAACTTTTCATGGCTAATACAAAGGATTCATGGTTATATCTCAAGTATGTTCCACCTTGGCATGATGATGTTATTTGTTGTACTAACCCTAACCCTTATGCCATGAGGAAGTTGTGCTTGTTTGTCCTTTCTTTACTTTTGTAATGTATAGATTTGAGGTTGAATCCTTTTCAAGAAGGAGAGGATGATATGAGCCTAATGGCCATCTATGCTTTTAAAGACTTCATTGGATGCCAACACATAAAGACTCAAGACTTGGTCACCTCGAGGACACAAGAACACGCATGGAGGACCCATTTTATGCATGACATAAGGCAAACCCGTGTGTGGAAGATTGCGTGGGGGCTTACCTTTGATTCCAACCCGAGACTATAAGTGTAAAAGAATGACCCCACGGTTGTGGAGTATTGAAGAATAACACTTCATTAATGGTATTTTGGGGATCACACTTTGTTAGAAAGACACTTCATGGCCACCCCTTTCATTAAGGGTATTGTGGTCATTTTTATTATGTAATCAGCTAGCCTCTATATAATCTTTTATTAAGTCATTTTCTTTTTAGTTTTGGAAGGATAAATATATGAAAGTCTTGTTCTCTCTTTAAGAGTGTAACACCCTTAGTATAGGGCTTGGATAAGCCATTAGTATAGGGCTTAGAAAAGCCAATATTGTTCTTTGCTTGGAAATGGTGGATCTAGAGGTGAGTTGATTCCCTTGGCGGTCAACGTAAAACTTGGTACTTGTTAACTTGTTTTGTAGAGGTTTTAGAGTTTTGATACACTCTTTAGTTGCTACCTAATGGGTTTTCTTTGTGTCAAGTTAGCTATCTTTTACTCCTTTTAAGTTTATGTTTGCTTCTCGTATCATGTTATTGTCTTGTTGTTGCGGGCAAAGGCTTGTGATTGTGGGTTGTTTGCGGACTATTTTGGTGTTGTAGATACCATTTGGTATCAATACCGATAGATGTGACCAAGACTAAAGGTTTAGATATAGCTCATGGGCGAATGCAAACTATGCCAAAGCGCCTGGCTCAGACTGATAAGATTATTGCATGGATGTATGGGCTGCAGATGCTACAGCTGTTAATGGGGGTAGACCAGCAACAAATAAGGAGATTCATTTTGTTGAGTCAAAGTAACCTCTCAGTCACAAATGCCCAGACTCTGTTGCGGATAGGCTTGAATTTTATTGAGGTTGTTTATGATGATATCCCCATTGATGAGGACCAACAACTGAAAGATTTAGATATTGAGTCAAAAAAAGAAGAGGCAGTGGACCCAGACCTGGGAGTTGAGGCATATGGTCCAGATATCGATGATGACATTGATGATAACATCGATGATGCCTAATCAGGGAGTGTCACACCACCTTATTACATGGAGATGCCTTCAAGCACTGAGGGTAGTGCTATATTATAAGTGTGGGGTGGTGGTTCTCATTATTTGTGCCTCTCATTTTATTTTATTTTTGGATTTTTTTAGTGTTTTATAGAATGTAATTATTATTCGTGGATGTTTTTTCATTTGACTGATTTGGATTTTCTTAGGATTTCTTTACTTTGATTAGTTTTATGTTTTTAGTTTGAATTCTTTAGTTGGTATTATTTAGTTCATAAATTGAATTTTAGGAGTAAATTTTTTTCCCTTAAGGTGATTTTTCATAACTCATCATAGTTAGGTGTCTTTCCTTATGATGGATGCATGACGATCGTCTTAAGAGGAGTTAGTCTTAGGAATTAAGGAAGTGAAAAAAACCCAACCACAACTCTAGGTAAGATACTTCGTGTTGATCCATATGGTTACATGACATGGAAAACACTTGTTTTAAGAAGAAAAGCATGCTAAAATTAAAAGAGAGATGATAGTTTTAGACACCTATGCTCGATGGTGTGACTTTATGTTTGTTGGATTAATTTTGAATTTGTGCTATTACTGTATCAAGAGCCTATTGGGAAATAAAGGGTGTTAGATTTGGTAAATGATGTAGTCATTTTGTTGATATCCATGTTTTAGACCTCTTTTTACCTACCTTTGCAATTATCCTTAGCCCTTTTGAGCCTATAGCCTATTTTCTTTGGTAGCCTCATGTGTAGCTTATACCCCTTCATAGTTTGACCTTAATTTGATCCAATTCTCCTAGGTTCTTTAGTGAAATTTTTTTTAGTAAGGAGTTGAAAAATAAGATGGAAAAGTATGATACTGAAGCCCTAAAAATATATCTATTAGTGTATGAATGAAGGTACAATAAGGTAGGGAGTTAGGTGATGAAAATAATAAAGCATGTTTAAGGAAAAATTAAATGATGTGTTAAAAAGAGTATATTCCATTCCATACTTTATACAACTGAGCTTAATAACATGGGGCCAAAACGAAAGAAAAAGGGAAGATAGATGGGATGGAGAATTTGTTGCTAATTGAGTATTGTAATTTTTTTATAATGTATTAAAGCTCCTAAGGAGATTAGCCACTATTTTTACCAAAATAACTTCCTACCCATACCTTAGCTTACAGTACACCCTTTAAAGACCTATTTGATCCTTAGTCTTAAGATTCGACTATTCGTGGAGTAGTACTCTAAGGGAAAGCCTATGGTTCATCATTTATCATGTGTGAATTCTTTGCGAGAGTGAGTTAAATTTTCTCTTTGGATACCCATGATAGATAGATTGCAAAATTGTGAATGAACTGGATAATAATCTTGTTGTGAGGATGCATCTAGAGAATAGTTGTGTGACCTATAGGAATACGTGATTGAATAGTATGCATAAGTTTGTCAACATGCTAGAGTCCACTTGTGTGTTTAGGGAGTTGAAAGATTGTAATCCTGCATTTTCATATGTTATATGACATGTTTGTGGTGAAAATTGATAAGTCATGTGTCGTTTGTGTGTGGCCGACAAAAGTGTCTTATTTAGATTTTGGTCTAAAGCTTAATTGTGTTTTAATAATTTCCTGGGAATATTTGAGGACGAACAAGATTCTAAGTGTGGCGAGGTGATCTTGGGCTTATTTATAATATTTACCCATATTTATAATTGTTCTATGAGCTTAAACATATGCATTGTATTGTATTTGAGCCTAAAATGTATTCTTGAGGTAATGGACATTATTAGTGAAGCAAGGCTTGATTTTGGTGCATTGGACACGCTATTATACAATAGTATGAAGATATCGGACCATGGATGCATTTCGAGTGGCATGCTGGACATGAAGATGATAGAAAGAGATTCGAAAAGCATGGAATAAAGTGGTGAAGAATAAGCTCAATTTGACAAAATCCAATAAGGGTCTGTGATAATTCTGCGTTATGGACTCTAGTCTCCGATTTATGCTCCACAGAATGGAGCCTTCTGATTTCTAGATTGAAAATTCCACTGAGGGTCTATGATAAGACTGCATCGCAGGTGTTCGCAATTACCTCCGCATCGCAGAGGCTGATTGTTTGGGAAAAGTAAAATCTAGTGTCCTTCCATAATAAGGCCGCATAGCAGACCTTATCCCCTGTGATAGGATCTAATATGTGGTGAAGAGGAATTTATAGGCAATGATCTCCTACAATAAAAAGAACACTTCAAATCAATTGGGGATACTTTGGGATACGTATAGCTGAGGCAAAACTAATTTATATACTTCTCTTAGGGTTATTGGAACTTTCATCTTTCAACATTAAATTTTGGTATGGTTAATTATATTTCTTTGATATTGATTTTGAACATGAGTGGCTCAACACCCTTGATCTGGGTTTGAAGCCAAGAACATGATTATATTTTGATATTCTTAGAGTGGTTAACGTTGATTTATCATATGGGTTATTCTTTTTCTCTTATTTCTACTATTTTAATGAGTGTCCACCATTAGAATAAATCTATAGTTCCATTGTGAACTCGGACGGAAAATCTTAGGGATAGAACAAAGAGTTTAAGTGGCAAGTTCTTATTCTTCTACATAGCAAAGAAGATAAAGTAGGGACTAGAATAGGAATATACCTAGAAGCCTTATTTAATGTAATTGCAGGAAGATAACATACAGCATCTAAATGGATTATTTCAGCCCCACTCAACAATGTAGTGGCAATGTCTATTTAGGTAGATGATTAGAGATTTGGAAAACCATGATCATAACTTAAACCCTACGAATCAATAACCCCATAATCAACACGACCACTATAAGGATAGATGTTTATAAGATTGTTAATAGTGCCTCAACCCTGGAACTCTCACTTATATTGTTTAGAACTTTGCTTACGTTTCTATTGAAACACTTTGTTATTTATTTATATAGTAGATTATTCATTAAATTATCACAATTATCTTGATACTCTAAATCACTTGAATATATTATTATCGAAACTAAAGTTGATTAAATTACTAATCTAGTAATCCTTGTGGGTACGATATCTGGTTCCTTAAGTCACTATATTACTTGTAGGATTACGTGCACTTGTGTGTGTGATAGACCATAACATAGGACAATGCATAGCTTTTTGTTGGAGAGTAGGGTACCTATGTCCACATAAGGTTTTTTCTTGCCATAATTCTTTTACCTAGAATTTTATCTAGCAGAACTAGCATTTTTAGGTTATTTTGATTATGTTATGATTTTGTTTTATTAATTAGTATGTTTGTATTATGTACACAAAAGGAGGTTAGAGAATAGATTGCAGTTGTTGTTTTAGAATTTTCAAAAATGAAGACCCATCAAATATTTGGGCATATGTATGTGATGTTATTTTTTAAATTGTTCATTCTGGACCAGTTCTTGTCATTAGTAGTATATGAATGTGGAAATATTTACTTAAGATTGAGTATGCAATGAAAAATTAGTGGTAAATATGTAATTTCATGTCGGTAGTGTATGATATTTTGTATATCTTTTGTAATTTGTGTATGCATCTAGAACTTTCCAATTCATTCTATTAGGTGATAATTTGGATGTTTAGGAAAGGATCACATGCCTTGTATCATTTTAGTCTATTTATCCTAAATAAATCATCCAAAAGTATAATTAATCTATTTGATCCCTGTTTATATAAATATACATTATTTGTTCAATAACCATTCACCTTTCTTTTTTTACCGCTGAGACTCTATTTTGTCCCTGGTCCTTTATTGGACATTATGTACCTCAACCTGGGTAAATTTCCTAAGTTGGCGTGGCTACTATAAAGGCCACAACAAATGGAATTCTATATGAAAATATTAGGTGTTGATATTAAAAATAAAAGATAGCTAAGGGATGTAGTGGAAAAAAAGAATATGAATAAGTCAAGTCAAATGAGTTGTGCACCCATAAATATAAATCGATATAGAGAAGGATGAATAAGGGTGGCAGTAGCAAGCATAGTTGAGAATGGAAGTTTGTAGATGACAAGAAAGGCTGAGTCACTAATTCCCAAATGTATCCTACCTACACCCAAGCCTTCATTACAAACGAAGTAAAGTCCTAAAGTGATCCTAGTTAACCTACTGAAAAACAAAGATAGAATAGTAAGAGAAAGCCTGTGATATCATATGTACAGTGTTTGAAATGCATTGTGAGAGTGGGAGAATTAATTCAATCCTAAAGTAAAGTCAATATTCTTTGTGAGGGACTTCTTAGCAGTGAGGGCATATAGATAACACTTTAGATATCTATCTATTAGATTGATAACTTTCAGTGTATGTTATATTGCCTATTTGTATTATAATACCATGTATGGATCCCTGTTGGTTGGTTGGTAGATAGTTCATGTATATGGAGTTAACTAATCTAATGAAGCCAATTTTAATGTACAACTGTTGTTTGATTCCTGAGAAATCTTGCTATTTGCATAATATTGTATTGTTTAGTTACTTGAGGAGAAGCAAATGTTCTAAGTTGAGGGCGTTGAGGTGAAACACCCTGGTTTTTGGACCTTAAAAAATTTCCTTGAGTTTTGGTTGCTAGTAAAGATACAACTTTAGGGAATGAGTCGTACACTAGGGTATGGGTGGTATTATGCTTACCAGTGTTGGTTGGTTGGATGGATGTAGTTTTTAGAATGTGTACGATTTAGGTAGTACGAGTTGTATTTATGTATACAGGTTGTTTAGTTACTTCACTAAACCATAGACTTGGTAACTTAGGTTGTATCTGCATACGAGTGGTTCACCATAAGTCGTAAGTAAGGGTACGAGTCATACCATAGACTCGTATGGTGGTCAATGTTCAAACCTCCTAAAATTCTATTCTGTCAGGGGTATGATTTATGGGTACTAGTCGTACACTTGGATATGACTTAGGTTAGGGTGTGTTGTACCTTGGACATTGTTGGGTCCAAGGGGGAAAGCCTATGGTTCGATAGGTGTGTACCATTCATACAGGATAGGTACAAGTCTTAAGGGTCAGTCGTATCCTATGACAGGAATTAAGTGCAGTTTAAGTGAGGGCAATATAGATATTTTCCCACTTATCCTAATAAGGCTGCATTACTTATATTGAACTTGGGAGGTTATTTGCCCTACTATTCTATTCTTAAAGACTTAGAAAACACTCTTAAATCCTCTCTAGAGTTCTTGGGCAAAGGAAGCTAGGGTTTCATCTTAAGGAGTAAATTAGGGCTTGTCTTGATAATTTATCTCCATTATCATCTTGGTTTAAGGCATGTTCTCTTCCCTCATTGTTAGTTCCAACTAAAGGCATGAATTTATACATTATTTTCATGATTTGAATGTTGTATAATTTTGTGTTTTCAAATATGATTTAGGGGTTTTGGTTATAAATGCTTGTTAATGGTTTTCCCATGTTTTAATTATGCTTTTATATGCATTAATGGTAGTTTTAGATAACTGGTTGCATGGGAATGGTAGTCTAGTAATTGGCTTTGGTTTTGGAAATACTATGCCCTCAATTTGTTTGATAAAATTCTTATAACAATGTTTTCACCATATTTTTAGGTTTTTAATGAAATTTATGCATGGTTTAAACTTGGTAATGAAACCGTAAATGATATAAATGGTTTAGATGGTTTTGGAAAATTTTGGCTTAATAAACATACTTATGGGGTACAAGGGAATCCCCCAAGTAAATATGGTAATGGATACTTATGGGGTAAATAGGAATCCCCAAGTTAATTGGATAACATGGTCTATGGGTACACGAAAATCCCTTTACCACTAATAGGTTTGGTTAAGGACAATACTTGTAAGTTATAGTCGGTATGACAATAACCACTTCTTGGTTAATAATAATGGAATAACTATTTGATTAGAAATTAATTTTAATTGGGCAATAATGGCGGGGTGTGAAAGCTAATCATGAAGGTAGGAGTTCAATGAACGAACACTAGAAACTTATATTTGCCGACATAAGGGGTAGGGAATGTTTATGATACTATGAGGTACACAGGAATCCTCTAAGTAAACTACATATATGTATCATAGAGAGTGAATGGTACATGGGAATGTCTGACTCTTATGGTGTCTTTGGTTCATGCAGCTACACACATCAGGGCCCGATCAAGGGTTACACTAGACCCATATAGCTCCTGGGTGGTTTTAGGATGGTTGATCTTCAATACCCAAGTTAAAGGTTTTAAATGCATGCTAAACCCGGTTCCCTTTCCCGACATGGTGTTATATATATATATGGATTGTTTTCATATGGATGGGTTTACTTGGTTTTCTTAAATGGCATTATTTTATCCTTATCTTGAGTTCATGCTAGCATTCACCCACTAACCCATCTTTGGGCGGCTGTATCCCCAGGTGATGCAGGAACCGGTTATTCTACTCCTCCTGTTTAGCATTGGACATTCAGGGGTCAACTTTGGATTGAAGTGGCAAGCTTCCACCTTTTTGTAGGGATTTCATGGATGTTATTTCATACTTTGGATTATTTATGGATATTGGTTTTATCTATGGTGTGGGGTTTGTCCCAACCAGATTTTCATATTCTTTTGTTTAGAGGCTTTCGTGGAACTACTATGGGTTGGAATTTGGGGATCGGTACAAGTGTCAGCCTTAGTATTGGCATTGGTATTAGGGATGACATTATTGGAAAAAAAATTTCACTGTTCCATCGTATTTTATTTTAGGAATATGTAGTTAATTATTTATGGAACCTATTTGGTTATGGTCGGATTTATGGTTTTGGTTCTGTTTGGTATGGTTGTCGGTTTGGTATGTCCAAAATTCAGCCAACTCTGGGCAGACGGCTAGAGGTTGGGTCGAGTTAGGTCGGTTCATGAGGTGATAGCCTTTTGATGACACATTTGAGGCTTTTAATTATGAATGGTTGGAAGTTCTTAAGCCACTTTTGTGGGTTTTAATTGTATTTTACTTCTTTGATTAGGATAAGTTGACATGTGAGAAAACAAGGCTAAATAAGCTAAAAATGCTACTTGACGAGTTGTCAGTTTTCAGTTG
The DNA here is from genome assembly GCF_002878395.1 of Capsicum annuum. Lineage (NCBI taxonomy): Eukaryota > Viridiplantae > Streptophyta > Magnoliopsida > Solanales > Solanaceae > Capsicum > Capsicum annuum. The sequence goes on from NC_061118.1 coordinate 97,825,160, forward strand.
TCATCGTCAACCTTAGTCAACAAAAAACTCAAGAAGAAATTACTTGTAGACTTCAATTCATGAGCTATCAACTTGTTGATGAAACGTTAACTATCATTGTAACCTTAGGCAAAATATTAGTAAAGAAGAATTTAGTTAAAGACTTGAGATGATGAGATGCTAGATCTAAAATATATTTTAAATTTGAGTTTCCCTGCACTATAGACAATATCTTTTAGGGGCTTTCTCATTATATTATGTTATCAACTTTTAAACATTACAAGTGGAGAATATTTTGATGTTTGAAATTATTCTTCGGTTCTTAAAAACTTTGCTTATTCTTGAAAGAAATTGAAGTATGAACCCCTAGCTTTGTAAGGGTTACTTTCTAATTTATGAATTCCTTTTCCATATTTTTTTTGAAGTCATGAGCAGCTAACCTTCCACGGCTAGGGTTGTGGGAGTCATGGTGAATCATTATTAGAAATTGATTGTTGTTGAGATTCGAGTGATAACAAGAATTATATTGATAATATATACATCTTATTAAATTTCAAATGGTTGCAAATATTAGAAAATGCCTTCAAGTTAATTTTCATAAAATAAGGAATTTAAATGGGAAGAAGAAACATCAATGAGGATTTTGAGCTCTTCACCACCGTCTAATTGTTAATGCTTAAACAAGAATGACCAACTCAAAGTGAAATCGATTTTGAATGGGCTCATCTTTAAGTTTGAAAGAATTAAAGTGTTAATTACCCAAATTATGTTTAAAAACATTTGGGATAATATTAGAAATTGATAATTTTATTTTTATAAATATCATAAGAATCCTTTGCAATGATTAAGACTTAATTGTGATAATAGTTGTCACGACCCGAGGCTACACCCTAGTCACGACAACGGTGCTTACAGTCACAAGTTACCACAATCTAACCCATGAGTTTGTACCTGCTGTGAGCACTACATAGATAGTAACGAAATACATAAGCGAATAATAAACTAACATAGTATTGAAATCTGAATACTATAAAATGCATCAAAGTATGTCCGAAAAATTGATAAACTACTCGAAATCAATTGCTTAACCAAAATGACTAGTAAAAATTGAAAGTAACTGGCTGACTGTCTAACTAACTATCTGAACGTCTGAAAACCTTTAAACTGACTGAGGATTTGATGATATAGGCCCCCAACTAACACCGACTAACTGAATAGAATGAAATACTGAAATTACTAAATAATCATAACATGTCATCGTTGGATGAGAACTCACCACTACAACTGCTTGATTACACTAAGGTGTCTAACTGTAATTGGGAAACTGTATGTCTGATCCTATGATATAAGACACCATAGCACAAAGAAAAGTATGCTGTCAGTACTTTGAATATACTGGTCTATGAGATGAGGAAAGGCTGATATACATACGGTACTGTGCATATGAAATAAGGACTAACTAAATAGCATGAGATAACTGAACATGAATGCATGAAAAATGTAACATCTGAGTATGCCAGACCAAGCATAAACATATACCTGAAATAATCTATAAATTAAAAGACTATAATCTGATAACTGAATAACTGGGATCTGTATGCTTTGGTCAGGAAAACCTATACTAAAACTATACTGAATACTATACTGAGACTGTGGGAAATATCATGTAACCGGCATGCCTCAATATGAGCTAATCATGGTCCAACCTGTAACCCCAGTTGGAAAGGTGTCAGAACCGTGCCACGGGTACTAATACTAGCTGTGTGGATCCACTAAACTGGTGTCCTGAAGAACTAATGAGTCACCCTCAACTGCCAGGTGCTCTAATAAGATATGTGCCACCCTCAACTGGTAGGTAGATACTTAGTCAACCCTCAACTGGAAGGTATACATCTATAACCTACGCTGGCTACATAGTTTTGTAACTTGGGGATTGCTACTAAGGGCCACACCCTCTACTGCCAGGTGAGCCCTTATCCCTTAGTTCACTCGGTGCTAAATCCTACTCCCAACTAAACTAACACTGATACAAGAATGTACTAAACTATACCAAACATTAATACATAACTAATAGTGGTCATCATGATCATAAACATATAAGTATACTGATAAGAGTCATGGATTAACTGTCTGAGTACTTGAAAAGCTGAATTCATGTAAAACATATAGGTATTGAGTGTTCATAACCCAGCAGCACTGAATGAACATGAGTATGCGATATCAAACTTGAAATACAGTAATATGTGATTATGGTTCAAAGACCCAAACATAGCATCTCATCAAAACAAGTTAAAATAATACACTTAAACAAGAGTATATCTTAAACATGAGGAAACAATAGGATTTTATGGCTAAACTAGTAACTTGAGGATTCATCCTGGAACCAATTGAACACTACAAGGAAATTCCAATACTCAAACATGATACGGTTTATTCTACTTGAAAATACATGTAACCATAGCTTGTAATCAAATTAACAAGAGACTCATGGAATTAATTCAACTTGAACATTTAAAACTCATAATTTAAAATACCAAAAAAAGGTTCTTGGATTCAATGGGTAAAAGGAACTCATGGATGAACATTACACATACCTCACTGGATGAATTCATAAAGATTATTAGGAATTTCTTGAGGTTTGAAGCTTGAATTCCTTGATTGCTTGTGAAAGAGTTAGGGTTTGTTCTTGAGGAAAGGGGTGCTTCTTTTGAGAGAATTTGTGATAAAAAGAGAAAATAATGCTCTTTAGGAACCTAAATTTCATGTTATGGTTGAGTTAGATAAAGGGGAAATAACCCAAATGCCCTTAAATGATGGGGAACAAAAGTTGGAAAAAAAGGAAGGGGCAGCGCGGGCTCTGGAGTGATGCACTAAAGGGGATGATGCGGGCTTTGAGCAGTACACTGAAGGGGGAGACACCCACTTTAGAGCGGTGCACTGGAGGGGGCGGAACCGGCTTATCCGAAGGATGCTACTATTTTGGTGATCCAAACACGCCCCTATGCTCATCTAAAAATTTTGAAACTCACACGAGACATACTTTGAACAACCCCGATTATGGATCAAATTAAAACTCGATGTTCCAATTTCGAGAATGTCAAAAACAAGATCATTGAAGTTTAGGGGCCTTTGAAATGACTAAGTCCAAACATTTAGGCTAATTTCTAAGATTTGGACCCCTTATGCATGTAACTGAGAGCTAAAATGAGCTCAGACTTTTACGGGGTATTACAATAGCCATGGTGAACACAAACCTAGTTCAATTTCTCTATTGATATATATTTTGATAATTTGATGTTGTTTACTAGCAACAAATTGGATATTGTTTTACAAACTTACGTAACAGCCCTCCTTATTTCATAAAATTGCTGACTAAATGTCATTTTAATTACATAAGACTTAATTATCACCATAATACCTATGGGATTCAACCCCAACCTTTGTTTTGTTATACATTTGACAATGACCACTTAAACTTATTAAGAGATATGTATATCAAACTCAACATCTTTGAATAGTACAATTGTTCATGATAAGTCTTATATTCTTGATAGATTGAGACATTATAAAGTATATCTCCTAAAATAGTGAATATCAATATACAAAGGGGTCACAAAACAAAAAGTATGTAAAGGTATTGAATTTAATTGGAAAATATGTATGTTTAGAATATTAATCATGGGGAACTAAAATATAAAGGGAATCATGCCTTTTAATGGAAGGATTCATAGTCATAATAGTATGTAATCCAAAAATTCAACCCAGTAGTTATGAGTCTAGCATATGACTCATATCCAAACATTAAAAATCGTTAAGAAGACTCGTAGCCTGACCAGTAAGGGATTAAATAATAAAGCCTCATATTTTGGTAGTTTTACAAGTGACTTAGACATATATTAAGATCCTAAATAGCTCATAGCTTATAGACAAGTCAAAACATCCCTTAGCGATTAAATCCTTGAGAAGAATATAATTATAGTCAGATTTAAATAAGAATAACATTTTTGTTTACTAAGAATTTCAAATCTCAAGACCCACCAACATTTATATAATTGATTTAGCTTTCCAGTGATACTAATTTTGCCTTAATCTGATATCGGGGTGAAAAGTTATGATTAAATTTACAGAAGCATTGTGAAAGGTGCTAGTGACTAAGACTCCTGATGACAAATCATAGTCAGACCCTACGAGTATTCCAGAGGATTCTTATTCATGATAGTAGGGATCAAAATTTATGTTCTTGATGATTACTCAAGCCAAGAATCAAGGATAAACCCTACGAGTGTGGCCAAACTCGTTGGGACTGCTTCCAGATGATTTTATGGGTATGATATAGAGGTGTACCCAAGGTGGAATGGAATTGTATTATTTCAATGTTCTTATGGTGTTTTGCTTAGAAAGTACCCTTGATTTTCTAAGTACGAATTAGGCTAGTTATGTAGAAGGTGATGTTCTTACCATCTAAGTTATGGCTTATAGATTGTTGATGTTGGATAATTGGAGTAATAGAAATTCTCATGGTTTAGGAAAAAATATAACTTTAAGGATATGATATTAGTAGGCTATGATGGAAATAAGGCAGATTATGTGTTAAGTGAGGCAAGTACATTGACTAGAAGGGGGTAAGTAATGATGATGATTGTAAAAGCTAGAGAAAGTTAAAGATGATATATTAAGGGAGTGTCAAAGAATGAAGTTTGTATTGTTCAGACATAGTTTATAAAGGTAAAGTTGAGCATTCATGTATAGACTGTTTGATTAAAGAAATTATGGCTTAGTCTTTAAGGAGGTGTTTAGTATTTATGTGTACCGTTATATCTCAAACTTTATAGTATAGTGATTGCAATTCAGTTTAGACTTTATCAAAGGGGTCCACAGACTTAAAAAATAGCTTGAATCTAAGGAGGAGATAATAGAACTAGAAACCATGTCAGGATCTTAGATTACAGTAGTGATTCTAGTACGTTGTAGAACAACACAAGGGGAGGAAGATGCCCAACTTATTCATATCTCAGTACAAACTTTTGAAATTTAATCATTATGACACCTACTCAAGCCTTAAAAATTAGCTAGCTCTGTGTTCATAGCTCATATTCATGCACTGTATATAAAAAATCATGTACGCTCCCATTTCCTAGTATAAGGAGTTCTAGTTCACTCAGCAGTACAAACCATATTCCATGAATTTATGAACCCAAAAACTCAAGTCATGGAACTCATGAATCATGTACTCATGATTTACAGTATGTTCAGTTCTCATAACATATGGTGCATCTTTGATGATCCATGAAAATTCGCATTATGTCATGTATGACCTCAGTTTAGATCTCTTTAATGAATTTATTCCATTGATACCCTATTCCTAAGGCCTCAATTAAGTATCAAAGTTAGGTATAGTATTTTTTAATGCTTCAGGTCCTCATGTTATAACCTTTCTGTGACCTCTCCTTTTGTTAAGACAATGGTGATAAAAATAGATGAACTATAGTTTAGATAGGAGAGAGTAAATTTTCCTTATTAGGGAAATATTGGTGTATGCTTGTTTTATCTGAGGCTATATATTTGAAGAAAGATTAAGGCAAAAGTTTTGGTATATGTCATAGTTAATTTAGAATTCTAGGCCTGTCTTCTTAGGTGTAGTTTAAGAAAGTTTTTATTGATAAAGTTATTAGAGAATATGAGAAAAAAATTCTTAGGTGGGTTGGTTACGTAGAAGTTCGTATGTGGTTATAATGATAGGCTTGAATATCATCTTGGTATATAAGTGGATAAATGCATTATGCACTAATGAATTTCTAGTAAGAGGTTAAAGTTAGATATTGAGGTAGTAAGGGGTAATATTCTTGAGATAAGAGCCCTGAAAACACATAGGATATTAAATCCGTGGTCTATATGAGTATTATTGTGTTATGTATGGTACCATGTGACTTTGAGTTAGGCTTGGATATTGTGAGAGAATTTAGTTAAGCTCAGACTTTGGTGGAAGGAGTTATCAATACCCATGTGAAGATTATAAGTGGTGTAAAATGAAGTGTAGTATTTTAGAGGAAAAGTGTAGTTGGGGGAGTATTTGATAAGTATGGATAATCTTGAAAGTTAGCAGTTGCATTGCTTGAGGCATAGTAATTCTATCCTAGTTTATGATTTATATGCCTATGTTCCATGTTATAGAGTTGTAGCCATGTTGAAATTCCTTATTCCGATATCTTACTCAAATCATGCCCGAAATTCTTTGCTCCCTAATGTTATTAGGACTTTGAACAAGGAGTGTAGAAGGGATACCTCAGTTGAGTTATAAGTTTTTTGTTTGAGATAATTCGTATAGCCAGCAATGCAGTTTAGTAATCAGATAATTAAGCTCATATAGTTTTCCACTTTTTTCATCTAGTCTTACTATCTAAGGATTCATGAATATGCCTATTCCATGAGGTAATTCATTCACATTCATTCAAATTGTGAATTTAGTTGTGCCCCTACTCCTAGTCTAAATCAGTCGCAATCATAACAGATACCCAGATTTAGAAATCAATATCATGTTGGTTATCCAACTTTAGAATTTATCCAGATAGTACTAGTTAATTCTCAAAGTTTCAAGCTAATTCAAGTTCGTTGGAAATTTAGTAATCATGTCTATGTTCAACTTTCAGAATTCTAGGTTAGGTATTGCAGCTCTTTCCCTATACTTTCAGCCAAGTCAATCTTCATTCTAGGACGAATGAACCCAAGAGAGAGATGTTATAATACCTCAAATTTTTCAAGCTCTAGACCTCTTAAAAGATATTCCACAAATCTATCTTACCAATGCTTCAGGCCTTACCTTAATCTGATGTCGTGGCAAGAAGTTACGAAAAATTTTCCTAAATGGCTTGATTCGTTGTTATGACTATGACTCAAGGTAACGAGTCATAATCACTTATGACGAGCCATCACGAGTGAATTGTAGTCCCTCCAGTGGATCCCTCATCTTTAACCAAGTAACTATTACTCCTCACTATGACCCAAAATTAGTGTCTACAGATCATATGGAAGGATTCGTAGTCACAATAGTATGTAATCCAAAATTTAAACCCAGTAGTTACAATTATCTTTCCAACGATACTAATTTTTCATTAATCTTATACCAGGGTGAAAAGTTATGGCTAAATTACTGAAAAGCATTTTCAAATCAACCAATGACTACGACTCCTAATGATGAATCATAGTTATACCCTACAAGTATTCAAAAGGAGTCTTCATAAAGACCATAGGCATCAAAATCGGGGTTCCTAGTGGTGAACCAAGCCACAACTCATGGCCAGACCCTACGAGTCATGGTCAAACTCATAAAGACTACTTCCAGAAGTTTTTCAAATAATTTCTAAGGGGTTATTTGGTCTTTTCCCACTCTTTTAACCCCAAAACTACATTGTTTCACCCTCTAAAATAGCAATTATCAAGAATAAATATTACTCAAACCTATCATACCTCAGAAATCATTCATCACAAAGCAAAAAGAGGCAATTTCTTTCTCCTCAAAGCCAACTAGGGTTCTTCAAGTTCAAGTTCAATCCCAAGAAATTTATTCAAGGCTTCTACATTCAGGTATTTGTGTATTCAATAGGGATTTCCTTTCATCCCCATACCCAAATTATGATTTACATTCATGGATTTTATGATCTTCGAAAATGGGGTTTTACCAAAATTGTTACTTTATGTTTAAAATTCAATTCCTCATGATATATTTATCACTCATGAGCATATTTTAATGATTATTCATGGTTTCTTAGGTCCATATCATATCACTCATGCTATTCTCAAATTCAAGTATGTTTTACATGATATTAGTTAAGAATTCAAGTATATGATCAAGCTATATGAGTTTTTCCTAATTCTTTTAGATCAATTTGTAATTAAACCATGAAGTTATGTTTTCCCATGTTCAACATCATGAATTTCCATATTATGATTAATTGTTGAAATTTCGGACTCTATTCATAAAATTTCCTTTTATGATCAGTTTTCTATATTATCATGTTCAGTTGCATAAATCACAGTTGACGAGTTATGAACACCCAATACCTAAGTAAATCATACATGCTACAGTTTTTCGGTTACATGTCTTTTTTATTAAACTTGTATCTTTATATTTAAGAATGATATTAGAATAAGCACTCATTAGTCTTATACTATGTTGAATTTAAATTAGTACCAGTGTCATTCAGTTGGGAGTAACACTTAGCACCGAGGGAACGCATGGATGGCATGTCTACCGTCAGTTAGGCATGAGTTTTTAGTATCAATCCCTATGTTTTAGACCTATGATGCCATCATAGATTATGAGGGGTCCCTCGTCAGTGGAGGCATAACACCCTTGTCCTTCAGGACATCAGCTTTATGGATCAACATGGTCAGCCATATGTTAGTACCCCTGGAAAGGTACCAGCACCTTTCCAACTAGGGTTCCAGGTTGGTCCTAATTTGCTCAGGTTGGGGTATGTCGGTTGTAGTTTTCTCCCACAATTTCAGTTCAATAATCAGATTATATCAACTCAGGTTTGCATGACCAATTATTCAGTGTAACAGTTATTCAACATACAGATAATTTCAGTACGTGTTTATGCTTGATCTTGTATTTATTTTACATGTTCATGCATTCATGCTCAGTATTGATACATCATCCTCAGCATGGTTTTTCTACCCATTCAGCTTTAATTTGAGAATTACATATGTCATTCATGTTTCTACCACTTCCCATCTTGCAAAGATATTTTCAGCTCATGATTTAGAAATTTCACTATGTCATACAGCTTTTATGTACAACCGTAATTTAAATGCATATTTCAACAAATAGCTTATGTCCTCGAGTTTTAAAGCATACCTTATGTATGTCCATGATTTAGTTCATGCCTCACATACTATGTACACTCCATATATGCGTTTGTAGGTATATTTCTTCATAATATAGGTACCAGATGTTTCCCACACATCAAAGTTAGATAGTTCTCAATATGCAGACAGCAGGTGACAAGTTCTCTTATTTTGGGGATTCAAGTTTGTTGCATTTCATATCTTGTATTTTTATTGTCCGTATGTATTGATTTGTGGTAGTTGGAGGAATATCACAGCTACCTCTAGTCAGTATTGTATGGGCTTCTAGGATTTTTTATCAGAGCCAGTATTTGTAATTGAAGTTCCTTTCTATTAGATTTTTGTGTTGAAAACTTTGATCAGTTATGTATTGAAATAGCTTATTTCATTGTGATTATGTTTTCACTCAGTTGTAGCAAGTATATATACGTATATATACGTATAAATACATATATAGATATATTAAATTAGTTGCTCAAGTATCATGCCAGTACATGGTTTAGCTTAGGATCACTTGTTGTTCTAAGCACCTTGTTATGACTAGGGGGTATTCTTGGGTCATGATAGTAGTATAGGTGGATGGAGTTGCTTATTAATTATAACATCTCTATTCTGTAAGGCGAATATGGTAGCGTACGCCTTGAGCTAGAAGGCATTGAGTATGGGTAGTTGACATCAATTTCGGTCTCTAAGAGGCCATTGGCATGGGATAATTATTCCTTAGCCAACTTGATAGTGCGACTTGATATTTCAGACCTTTGGAGGACTTTTGCTAGTGGTGAGGCAAGGTCTACCTTACTTAAGTAGATTTTGAGTTTTCAGTATGAGGCTAAGAGACTTTGTGACATTCGTGATTACCTGTTGAGTAGTTTGTCCAGGAGTTCTACCATAGATTCTAAGGTTATTTGGATATTTGGTGGCCACATTTTGTTCCAAGGGTTGGTGAATCTATTCAGACAATTCTGCTGAGGCTCATAGCTCTAGATATTATAACGACCTGAAATTTTGATGGAATATATGAAATATGTATTTTTGTGTGATTTGGCTATTTTAACTCTCTTCGTAGTTTGATTGGGGTATTTTGAGTTATGCGGTTGATTGGCATGATTCCCAATGTATTTTGGTACCATTTGTGCGATATTGTGATTTTTGGAGGCTTTAAGAGCCTTATTATGGACTTCTATGGTTATCTTTTAATCCTTAAGATGGGTGGCTGAACAGACTATGCCAGCAAATTCAGAATGTCTATTTTAGGGTAGCAACAAATTTTGTGTGGTTTTATGGTTTTTAAATCTCAGTTCGATCTTTGGTTTAGAGAATTGTGATTTCGGGTTTTAGTGTTCAACTTTGTGAAAACGAACTAAAATTTGATATCGACATCTAGTTCGGAGTATCAAATTTAGTGCGGTCACAAAGTTTGTTGCGTATATCAAATTCCGAATGAATCCCGAGGCCTTGCCGGAAACTTTGAAGAATTTCAAAGTTTTAGCTAGTTTTTAGTGCACCTTCGATCATACCACTTGAGTCTCAATCCACCAGGTGTGCAGAGAGGGTAGTGCAATCGTACTAAGAGGGTTAGCGATCACTACATCCCCTTCTTCTGCCAGGGTGTGCGATTGTGTCACGACCCAAACCAAGGCCTAGTCGTGACGGGTATCTCAACTCCACCGAGGACCGGAGACCACCCCCTTTTCCTATCCAAATAGAATGCAGTACAATTAGCAGCGAATGAATTCCGAATATGTAACAAGATAGAATAAATGTAAGCTCAAAGGTGTCTAAGATTATTAACAATAATACCCAATCAACAGTAATCCACGAAGCCTATGACAAAACCAAAAACCAATCTAAGATAGGACATGCCCCCGACAATGGCCAAAACCTAGACTAAAGAAGTAGGTCTAAGACATAAATGAAATAAGACTTCAAAATGATAGCTCTTCTGAAGAATGGAAGCTCACCGCTTCAAAGATGACAGTTGACAATCCATAAATCCTAACACAGCATAGGAAAAATAGAAGTGTCCTTGATGCCTATATCGTGAAGGGATACACTATCTAGAGATAATTAGCGGGTTGAACGCTAGCATGAAACTCAGGGTAGGGACAAAATAATTCCAAGTCAAAACCACAAAAAAGTCCACATGCACACAATGTAACATATATGTATATATATATATGCATGTATGTATATATATATATAATCATATCGGTGTAGGAAAAATGTCTTAACATGAGGTAAAATATTAACATGGACTATGTAGCTCAACCGCCATAAAAAAGTACCCACGGGCTTTATGGATTCACCTCTCCTTATTGAAAGGGCCCCCAGTGCATGTTAGCCGCAGGAACTAGAGGTATCAAGAAAGAACATGGATGCGCCGACCCCACGTCAATCCAGGATACAAATATATATATAAAGTATGTCGCAAGCATACGGTCATCAAGACCAAACCTTATGCTTGAAAACATGAATTTCCAATGCAAGTCCTTTAAGACTCACACCTTCACATCTTATCTACATAACCTCATTAAGCCCAATTTAAAACAAGTTTCACATTACTCATTCATTTAACCATGGAATGATACATAAAGTCACACCACAGGTACCGTCATACCCTTACGCTTGCAAGCTTACACTTATTCCAATTTAATTATATTTTATCATATTGGGAGAATGCCTCGACCCCCTTAGTTCATTAAATCAAATTTGAGGAATGCCTTGACCCCTTTCAATTTATCAAATAAACTCTAGGGAATTCCTCGACCCACGAGGTTTCAATTTTAGTCAAAACACGGCCAACAAGGCCTTCAAAATCTATGTTTAACCTTTTAACCATTTCTGCAATACAATAGTGTGGGTAAGCAATGTCAAATCATGTGAAAAACTGTATTTAAAAACCAAGGACACAAGTGGGTTGTGGGAGACTATTTACAAACCAATTTTAATACCGAAATCATCAAATTGGGGGAATGCCTAGACCCCTATTCTAATTCCCACACCCATGAACCCCATTAGTTCAAAAACATTCAATTCAGCATGAACAATTCATAATAATCATGGGAAATCAATTTAATACTTAACCATGCCAAAACCCTCAACCAATGTCAGAACCCACATTCAATTTCACATCAATGATTATTTAATACACATGCTTAACAGAAAATAAGATTGAGGGTAGAGTCACATGCCTAAAAGTACAGAGAATTATGGAGAGAAATCAACCCTTGAACCCTTAGATGACCAACTTCTTGAAACCCTAGCCTTGTCATTTAATGGGGAATTTGAGAGATCTTGAGAGAGTGTTTACAATTGATAAGTATTGAAAATAAGGTACATAATGTGATTTATATATATGGGGTCTAAATGTTGAATACGGGAATTGACCATAATGCTCTTACTAAAAAATACAAGAATTTACCCCCAGCCGCTATGAGTTACGACTCGTAATGACTGGCTGCAAGTCGTCCTTTGACTAGTAGTTAAGGAAGAGTCCTTGGGCACAGACACACTGTCGACCATAAGACTCACACCATACAGATCATCAAGAGACCCTATGACTCATAGGGTCCTAGTTGTAAACAAGACAGAAGCATTTAAGGTACACACTAGTCACCCTATGATTTGGACAAAATAACTAGTAATGAGTCTTTACGACTTGTGACCTCTAGTCATAATCAGGACAGTAGCATAGGCACCACCTACTGGTCAGATGATTATTTAGTTCCTATAGCTTGTAAGGACACCTTATGACTCATAGGGTGAGTTGTAAGTTGCGCAGTGAGTTCAAAAACTAAGAAATTATGAGGGACCAAAATTCGGGGTGTTACATTCTCCCCCCTAGGATCATTCATCCCCCAAATAATGAGACAAGGCATCCATTAGCATGATTTAACATGCAACACAACCACACTTACCTTTAACAAAGACAGAAAACAAAGATATTAAGGAATACATATACATTACGGATGATAATCCCAATCGGAAAAAAAATGGATATTTGGACTTCATGTCCTCTTCAGCTTCCCAAGTAGCTTCTTCAACCTTAGGATTCCTCCATAGGACCTTTACCAAAGCCACATCCTTAGTCCATAACTGATGGACTAGCTAATCCAAGATTTTCACTAAGACTTCCTTATAATACAAGGAATCTTAAACACCAACACACTCCAAAGGAACAAGTAATGAAGGATCAGCCACACACTTCTTCAATATCAAAATATGAAAGACCAGAGGAACAGAATCAGAACTCAAAGAAAAATTGATGTGCTATAGAAATATAGCAGTTTCGATGCTTAAAATGAGGAAATTATGCAAGTTCCTGAGTTTATTAATTAGCTATGATGTGTTTTGGGTATGTTTTACAGAAAATCATGTTTTGGATGCTAAGTTCGTAAAAAAGGCGTTTTGGCTAGTTTTTGGAGCAATTATGGATATTCAGGATACTTTCCAGTTTGTTTATGATCAAAGCATGTTCTAGAACTAAAGAAGAGCTGAAAAGATGACTTCCAGCACTTACTAAGTCCACATGTGACTGCAAGTAGGACCTAAGGACTGTAAGTAGGCAAAGCAAGGGCTAGAAGTCCAAAATCCCAAAAGCTAACCTGTACGATTTTTTTATCTAGTACCTGCGCCTTGTACCTGTGCTCACCCTGCTGAACACATGTACTACCTATGCCCAAGGTCAGGGGGAAAGTGCAGACCACATATGGCCACCGACCCTATTTTCTCCTATTTCATTTGGATTTTGGTTTTAGGGTTCCCTCACGTACAATAAATAACCGTTATGTATTTTTTATTAGGAGTAACATATTTTTGATACTCAAAAACTTATTTTGATTTCAAGATCCAATTTGATCTTGGAATTCACTTGTATTGACTTTAGTTGATTAATTAAGTTACAGTTATGGGTTTCCTACTTCTTATTATTGTGTTTTCATCTATGCTTTCGATTATGAATGTTTTTTTTATTCACAAACATGAGCAGCTAGAAACCCATAGGATTGTGGAAACACTAGAGGATTGACGAAGTAGGGGAAGTGTTATTGTTATTTCAAACTGATACCCATACATGTATTGCTTTATCTTCAATATAATAGTTTTCTTAATGGGTGGCAAACATTAGGATCCAGCCCAGATTATTGTTACTTACTCTAAAAGACAAGTAGTGACAATGATAATGTAAAGACAACAGTAATTTGGATTTTAAATATCGATCCATACTTCTAGGGTTAATCTTAGTAAACTGGTTTGATTTTATCTAATAACTAGAGACAAAAAAAGTAACAGTTAACTTGGATCAAGGTAAGGTTTAGCAATGAGACATCCTAAGACTCTAAAGATAAAGGGTGAAATCTGTCTACTCATCCAAAATACTGTAGATGGTATGTAACTTTGGTTCTACATAAAAGGTAACGAGTTAGTTTAACAAAGCACAATAAGCCTACGGAGAGCAAAATCATAGTGTTCACCAATACTGATCACAACTAAAGTTGATATTTGATCCTTGTTCAATATTTTTGCATTCAAATCCCCCTATTTTTGCTTATTGATTACAGCATCTGAAATGCACGAGTCCACATTTTCCCTTAGGATTTTACCCCAACTTTCATTGGGTTACTATATTTGACAATGACTATATCATCTTCTGGGAGGAGGTGTAGCTTAGACGTTATCACAACTCCAACTCATAGGAAACATTGCCCACTCTTCACAAAATCAAGTACGGGATAGTATAATAAGGACTGTGTTTCCCCTTCACTCCAAACCTCATCACTCCCTTCATGGGAGATACCTTCAAGAACACCCGATCACCAATAATAAACTCTAACTCCCGCATAGGACGTTTAGCAACTTTCAGTAGTCTTAATATATTCCTAATCATCACCTTATACATGGACTGATGAACCAAATTTGGATTAAACATAATAGTCTCGCCAACTTTGAACCATCTAATAGGAGAACGACAACTCCTTTTATAAAGAGCCTCGAAGAGGGCGATTCCAATACTAGAATGATAGTTATTGTTAAAATGAGAGGAAAATAATCAACCCAACTACCAAAAAAGTCAATAACACAGGCCCAGAGGGTGGAAAGTGGTGCTAAGGTTCACCTTAGTCCCTAAACCTCTCTGAAATAAATGCCTAAAGGGCAATGAGAACTGAGTACCTCGATAAAAAATAATAGAGATTGGAGAAACATGCAACTTGATGATCACCTAAATAAAAAGCTTAACATAATCCTTCGCAGGAAAATTAGTCTTCATAGGCAAGAAATGAGCAGACTTGGTTGTCTAATTCACGATGACCCAAATCGAATAAAATTGACTACGAGACAATGGAATACCGATGATGAAATTGATATTAATCACTTCCTATTTCCATACAAGCAAATCAATCCCTTTAGTCAACCCACCAGGCCTTAGGTGATCAACCTTCACTTGCTGACAAACCATTCACTTAGCCACAAATTTGGCCATATCTCTCTCATGTTATTCCACCAATAAATATCCTTTAATTCATGGTACATCTTTGTCAACCCGATATGAATCATATACCATGACTCATAAGACTTAACTAAAGTCTTTTCTTGCAGCCCATTAATATCGAGAACACACAACCTACCTTGGTACCTCAAGATACCACCACCACCAATCTTAAAAGCTATCACTTTCTGCTGACCCACATCATCTTTAATCTGCATCAAGATAGGATTCAAAACTTATTTCTTCATTACCTCAGAACCAAGAGATGATGTCACCACCTCTAGCACAATCACACCTCTATCCTCAGAATCCAAAACACAAACTCTAAGATTATCTAAATGGTGAATGTCCTTAACCAAACCTCACTTTCCCTCAACAACATGAGATAATATTCTTATGGAAAACCTGCTAAGAGCATCATTAACCACATTAGCTTTTCCTGGATGATAATAGATACCTCTATCATAATCCTTGAGCAATTGAGTCCATCTCCTTTGCCTAAGATTCAACTCCTTCTGGGTAAACACGTACTGCGGGCTTTTATGATTTGAGAAGATATTAACATGTATCCCATACAAGAAATGGCGCCAAATCTTCAAAGAAAAAAACACAGCTAATGATTCCAAATCAAGAGTATAATATTTCCTCTCATAAACTTTCAGCTGCCTAGAAGCAAATGCCACAACCCTGCCATGCTGCATCAAAACACACCCTAGTCCCACACAAGATGCATCATAGTAAACAATGAAACCATCATTACCATTAGATAGGGTAAAAGTGGAGATGAAGTCAAACTATTCTTCAACTTCTCAAAGCTACCTCACAAGTATCAGAGCATAGGAACTTTACCTTTTTCTAGGTCAATTTAGTCAATGGAGCAGCAATGGACGAGAATATCTCCACAAATCTCCTATAATAACTAGCTAAACCTAAGAAGCTCCAAATATTAGTTGGGATCGTGGATATAAGACACTTCTTAACCACCATAACTTTCTGTGGATCCACCATGATCTATTCACTAGAAACAACATGACCAGAAAAGTAACAACACCCAACCAGAACTCACAATTACAAAATATACCATATAACTACTAATCTTTAAGGGCCTGCAACACTATGCGGAGGTGATCAATATGATCCACTTCTCTCTTAAAATATAACAATATATCATCAATAAATACAATAACAACCAAATCCAAGAACTAAAGAAATAACGAATTCACAAGATCCATAAATGCCATCGTTGCATTAGTCAACCCAAAAGACATGACTGAAAACCCATAATGACCACACCGGGTACATAAAGCAGTCTTAAGGATATGCATCTGTCTAATCTTTAATTGATGATAACCCGACCCAAGAATAATCTTGGAAAAGTGTTTAGTACCCTAAAGCTGGTTGAATAGATCATCAATCCTAGGAAGAGGATACTTATTCTTTACTATCACCTTATTCAAATGGCGTTAATCTATACACATTCAAAGTGACCCATCCTTCTTATGCACAAAAAGAATCAGAGCACCCTAGGGACACATACTAGGGTGGATAAAACCCTTATAAATAAGATCTTTCAACTACTTCTTGAGTTTTTTAACTCAGTCGAATCAATTTTGTAGGTAGGAATAGAGATAGGGCGGGTATCTAGAAGAAGGTCAATCATAAAGTCAATCTCCCTATTGGGAGAAATGCCATGAAGATAATTAGGAAGCACTTTGGAAAACTTGTTGACCCTCGAAATTATAATCATTAACACGAATTAAATGATATAGACATCTCTTGGAAATTAATTTTTGGGCTCTTAAATAGGAAATGAACCTTTCCTTAGGAACTAGGGAACTCCCTTCCCACTCAATCACTGATTCATTCAAAAATTGGAAATTGACCCTTTGGGTCCTACAATAAAGAGACTCATAGCACAAATAGAGCCAATTTATCCCTAAGATAACATCAAAGTCTAACATATCTAGCTCTATCAGGTCCACCAAGGTCTCCCTACCACTATTAGATACCACACGACCCCTATAGACCCTTCTAGCCATAATAGAGTCACCTGCTGGGGTATACACAGAAAAAGTATCAAAATACACTCGAGATAAAAAAAACAAAATAAATAGCCACATAAGGAGTCATATAAGAAAGAGTAGACCCTATATCAAGTAAGCAATACATATCATGAGAGAAAGTTTTAATGTACCAGTGACAATATCAGTAGAAGCCTCATATTCCTGATAGGTGACAAGAGCATACAGACGATTCCGACCAATGCCAAAGCTAGAAGTAGCACTCTTTGGTGTTAGAGCTAAAAAAGTAGCCATAGGGACCTTATTAGCCCCAATAGAAATATCTTCTGAAGGATATTTTCTCTAAATATGGCCAGGTCCACATCAGAAACACTTATTTCTCTCCTCATCACAAAAACAATGATGCAATTGTCTACAAAATCTAAAAAAAAAAATATAATAGAGGTAACTACGCCCTACTATCTTGAGATTGGGCACCTTGTTCCTTAAACCCAATGTTGCTCTAAAAACAGATATCACCCGACGGCTTAGGATATGGAGCACTAGCCACAGAATAAGAACCAGAATTTCCCCACTTCATCTAGGACAACTGCCTGCCATCTCTACCACTATTCTGATGACCTCCAACCTGCTCAGAATATATAAACTTCTTACTTTGCCTTTCCCCTACTTCTATCTGCTTCTTCTTCTCCTCCTCCAACTATTGAATGCACACCACAAGCTTTAAGATATCTATATCCTTGTTTAACTAGGAGCCTTGCACTAACACCAAGTCTCGAGACAAGCCCAAAGCAAACTTCCTCATCCTCGCCCTAATAGAAGATGCCAACTCCTGAGTATAATGAGATAACTGATGAAACATCAATGAATATTCTTTCATAGATATCCTGCCTCATTTCAAATTCACAAACTCCTCATCTTTCATCTCTTTCAATTCTAGAGGGAAAAAGCAATTGGGAAAGGCACTCGAAAAGTAATGCCATATAGTTGGCTTAGCCTTATCTCCCCTTATATGCTCTTACTCCTCATACCAAGGACATGACATATCCTTTAACTAATATATGGAAAATTCGACACTCTCCTAGTTAGAAGCATGCATCACTCGAAAAATCTTATTTATCTAATCTATGAATCCTTTAGGATCCTTTTCAACCTTGACCAATGAAGGTCAAAGGGTTCAGCCTCATGAACTGGCCAACTCTAGTGACCATAGAATATGGAGCAACAAAAATAACATGCTCCGACTGGCGTGTATAATATGCCATAAACTTGATAAGCAAATAGATTGACTGGCAATACTCAGCATTGGACATATTTCCTTAAGGTATCCAAAGTGGTCTAGAGAGAACCGGTGGAACTCCACGAGGAAGATTAGGAGTTGGAACCCTAGATCGGGTTTGTACCCTATAGGTAGCATGTGTTCCATCCACAACATCCTCAAGTGGGAAAGAGTAGTTTACACAAGAAATAGATCTTTTGGGTGGCATGATCTGAAATACAAATAAATAGGAATTAGAGAAGTCCGAGACCTTAGACTTTATAGCCTGAAATAGGATAATAACAAATAGAAATATTCCTAAATGTCCTCATAGCCTCTCCCTTATAAGTGTGACCTACTACATACCCATTAAAGAGACTCTACTTGACACAGCTTTGTGGACACCCAATTGACCATGAACCTAGGCTCTAATACCAACTTTGTCATAACCTGAATTAGAGGTTGGTCGTGATGGGTATCTCTAGTCTACTAAGGACCACCCCCTTTGCCTAGGAAAATAGAACACAGTAAAACTAGTAGTAAATGAATTTTAAACATATAACAAGATAAAATTATTATAAGTTCAAAGGAATCTAAGATTATCAACAACAATACCCAATCCATAGTAATCCATGAAACCTCTAACAGAACCAAAAACCAATCTAACTTAGGACATGCCCCCCGACGATAGCCAAAATCAAAACCAAAAGAAGTAGGACTAAGACATAAACAAAACAAGACTTCAAAATGATAGTGTTTTTTAGAATAGAAGATCACCACTTCAAAGCTGACAACTAATAATACAAAAATCCTAATAAAAAATAGGAAAATAGAAGTATCCTTAGTGCCTGCATTATGTAGAGATACAGTATCTGCAGACGGTTACTAGGTTGAGCATTAGTATGTAACTCTGGGAAGGGACAAAACAATGCCAATTTAAAACTACAGTAAAATCCATATTCACATAATATACATATACATATATATATAATTATGTTGGGGTAGGGAATAAGGTTTAGCATGAAGTAAAATATTAACCTGGAATGTAGCTCAATCATCATAAATAGGCACCCACAGGCTATATGGGTTCAGCTCCCCCTACTAAAAGAGCCTAATGTGTGTTATCCGCACCAACCAAAGGTATCAAGAAAGACTATGGTTTGCCTCGACCCCACATCAATTTAGGAAAAAACATATAAAGTATTATACGAGAAAGTAGCCATCAAGCCCAACCCTCACGCCGGCAAATATTAGTATCCAGTAAAATTCTTTTAAGACTCACAACTTCATGTCTTAGATGTGGATTTCAGACTTCCTAGGACCCTATAAAACCTTAGGCTCTGATACCAAGTTTGTAACGCCCTAATTTTCTATAACCGAAATGCCACGCCTTGCTAATAATCCTGAAGGACCACAAGATAACCCTTATCTGGTACCTACTATAATAACTGTATAAAAATACTGAATAATCCCAAAAAGCCTCTAACTATCTGAACTGTGGAGTTGATTGGACATGTCCCCAACTAACTTTGTCTACTCAAAATAAACTGAATCTAATGCCATAATGAAATAAGGATCATCCTTAAATAAAGAGGACTCACTATTACGCCTACTACTGCAGACTGAGTACTAGACTGCTAAGGGTGCTCTGGATCTCGCATTTCTGAATCTATGGTATAAGACACCATAGCACAAGAGAAAAGTATACATTAGTACTTTGAATATACTGGTATGCTATCTAAGGTAAGGATAAATGCAAGGGCTTATGCATGAACAGTTACTTATCTAAATAACATAAGAGTACTGAAGGAGGACATATGCATGAATGCACAAACCAAAACTGGAATTGCAGTAACACTGAATACAAACTATGAATATGGGTTTCTGAATCTTGAATTATTAATGACTGAGTCTACTAGTACTGATGTCTGAGTTTACTAATATTGAGACACTGAATAACTGAGTCTATTAAGATTGATATCTAACCTTGTTGATACTGATACTGATTTATTATACCTGAGATTAAGCCTATATAATGGGTGACCTCTTAGTCTACTGATAATGAATATGATTGTTTGAATCTGAGATCAACCCTATATAATGGATGATCTTTGAGTCTACTGATATTGAATATGATTGTCTGAATCTGAGATCAAGCCTATATAATGAGTGATCACAAAGAGGTAGTCAAGCCTAGAATAATGTGTGACTCCTCAGCTGACTTCTATTACTGAGATTGAATCTGAAAATAAGACTGTGGGAGGTAGTTATCTAACCGACATACCCCTTCTAGCTAGTTGGGGTCTAACATGTACCCCAGTTAGAAGGGTGTCAGTACCATGCCATAGGTAAAGAAACTTTTTTCTAAACCCAGAATACCAGGCCAAATATAACAGGTGGCATCTGGTTGGAGCCAAGCCTAATATAATGAGTTACTTCTAGGAGGTAGTCAAGCCTAATATAAAGGGTAAATCCTTATCCTACACTGTCTATGAAGTTCTGGAGGTATAGGGATTGCTACTAATGACTCTACCTAAATAATGGAGAAGTCGCCATCTCTGCCCTCGCTCGGTGCTGAATCCTACTCCCAACTGAATAGATACTAAACTATTTCTTAGATTGTACTAGACTGAGCTGAATCTGTTACTGTTCATATTTCCTAACTGATCTAACTGAATTCACTTAGTTCCATTGACTGATAGAATACTATTATGGTCTGAACTGAATATTAAATACTACTAAGATCTGAGCTGAGTACTGAACTGAAGCTGGAATGCTAATGATACTTGGATTATTGAGATTTCTTAAGTTTTGTAACTGTCTGAGAGTACCGAATTCTGTAACTGACTGAGTTCTAAAAATTGTGACTTGACTGAGATTATCGTGAAAACTGACACGGGCTTTAGACTTGCTTCTAAATTGTCGGGTATAATTACCCCCCAGAACTTAATAATATACAAGTAAAACATAACCATCTTAAATAATCATGACCATGGACTTACATTCATCATTACAATCATTAAAGCATCTCTTCAAGCACTTGGAAATCATGAACATGTAATAGTATAGGGAGACATGCTATTGGCTCTTACACCATTCAACAAAGTCTTACAACAGATATTTTACATGCATTGAAGAGCACATAATTAGGGAATTTCATGATAACATGTAACAATTCATTCACTAAGGCTTTTCAACAATCACTTGGCATGCATAAACTTACACACAATTTAGGGATTTCTTGTCAACATGCTATAATGGCTCAAATTCCTTCACATAAGCATTTTATCAAACATATGGGGAGCATGCCTTGGTTATACCATAGATTCTATACTTAATCATCATGAATATACCAATATCATGCAACTTGAAGAGGGTTTATCATGAACATCATACAATTCATCACATTCTAGAATCAACTCTTGAAATTGGTAGTATAAATCATGAATTAAAACTCAATAATAACATGAACTTCAATTTTAATTCACATGAATCATGAAAACTCATAAATATAAGATCTTTGAATTTAGAAAAGGATTATTAAACTTTTTGGGTGGAAGGATCCAAATAATCAACATCTAAGATACCTTGTTATAATTCTCAAAAGATTTATGAAGGAATCTAGATGACTTGGGTCTTGGATTAGAAAGCCTAGGTCTTGTTCTTGAAGAAAATTAAGAGAAACCAACAATATTAGCATGTAAATGTGCTGAATCTCATGTTAAAAAGTATATATAGGGGTTGGGAAAGGACCTTTTTTCCATTGGAATTAAAATTCAGAACTGGAAATATCCCAATTTTACGTGCTGGCGCGACGCGCCATAATCGTGCCAGCTTACTGGAAATTGGATAATTACGAAACTAAACCTTGGCGCGACGCTGCGGAAATCATGTTGCCACCTTTGTTGTGAACTAAAAAGACACTGCAATATGGTGGAATCATAGAGGCTCACTGGAATTTGACAATTGCATTTTGGCTGGCTCCACAATGCGCTAAAGTGCTAGGTGGCACACTGTCTCACTAAAATGGCTCTAACACTTCGCCCGAGTGTCAGATTTGGGAAAATTTAGTATCGACGGGAAGCTTATTCAATCCACTATATGAAAAATAGTCGATATTAGGGAAATTCTACATGGTTTAAAATATTTCCCACTTTGGAAGTCACTTCTCAATCTTTTAAGGCCAGAATTACACTTCACTTGCCAAGATCTAAGGCTCAGACTACGATAGAACTTTGCGGGGTCTTACAACTAACCATCACAAGGCAACCCCTACTCTAGTGGACTAACCATCCTGGGGAGACCCCTACTCCCTACATGGCGCCAAAATCCTTTTCCTATAAATAGGATACTTGAACTTGATGTTAAGCAACTTCAATATCTTAGAAGCTTGGAGAGGGGCTAGAAAATAGTTCAATTAGGGTTTTTCATTTTTTACATTAGTTTATTTATAGATTATATCATGTATTCATTGATCTTGATTGCAGTTATGTCAATTAATGGCTAAAAGCCACCTTTCCAAGGTTAAGGCCAAGAACATGATTACTAATGCTTTGAATTGATTTGGTTTTGATTTCTTATAATATTTGGTTATTTATTTTTCCTTGTTATTACTATTTTAAGTATAATCTACCCTTATAATTATAATGCCCCTAGTTTTTCTCGACTTGATGTCACCTAGAAACAGGTTTGAGAGGCTAGCAGCTTGAAATTTTTCTATGTGTAAAGGACTTAGTCATATTTTAAGATCCTAATCTTGTGAGATGTTTAATTTGATTTTCCTAACCTAGAGGTATGAATTTTTGAGTTGATTCATGGTTGGGGGAGCGAAGGGATGTCTCAGAGAAGTTTTTAAATTTTCGGACATCATTAGAGTGGTGTTGGGATTTTGAAAATAGTGGCCCGACACGAAGTTGACACGCTACATCAAAGAAATAGTGGACCAATGCAATCTCCACACATTTCTTCGCATCAGGTAACGCATCGATGCCCAATTCACGAATTATTTTTTAAATAAACCGGCCTTTGTGAAGGTAACTTAGTTTTTTTCCCTCGTCATAACTCTGCATAACATGAAATTTATGAGTATTGAGGACTCATAACATCAGAAAACTACTTTTCCTCTCAAAACCCTAACTCCTTCCCCAAAGATCAAGAACTCACCATTAAAGCCAAGAATTTTAAGAACTAAGATGTGTTTCGGGTTCCTCTCCCTCTACTAGACAAAATAAGGTACGTGGGATTTTCCTAAAACTACATGGGCTGGTTTAAATACTTTGAATATGATTTAAAGTTTAGAATTCATAAATTTACAAAGAGGTTTTGGAATTTACATTTTGATTGTGCATTATGGACTCTTAAATGGAATTATTATTTTGGTCTTGAGGCCTTTCCCCCAAGTTGATTTGTAATCTTATATATGGATTTATGATTAATTGAGAGCATGACTATTTATGCTCCCTCTTATGTTGCAACACTTCTTTATTTTAGAATGTTATGATTTGAAGAATGTTATTTAGAATCATGGTATCAATGTTCTTAACTAGTTTTGAATGATTTAAGGTTGATTTTCAAATTAATGAGAGAGAGGTTTGCATGTTGATAAATGTTGAGTATATATATGATGAAAAAAGTTCATGGTTTGCCAAAAATATATGACCACCACATGTTTGTGAAATGATTGAAAAGAATGATTTTTACATTGTTTGATAAATGTATTAAAGAATGAATCTCCTTGAATTATTGGAAGTATGGCGGTCTGAACTTTATGTTTTGAAAGAGAAAACTGTGATATAATTTTTGGCTCAGAATCATGACTTGCAATTCTTAGTATGACGATACCAAATTCAGATAATGCCATAGCAGATTTTGAACAAATTAAAGATATAGATTTTTGCTTCAAATTTTAGAATTTGATTTTAGAAAGATGCATGGTTAGTAAATATTAAAAAATAGGCTTAAGAGATGTTAGGTGGTTACCAGAAGAAGGCATGAGCCATAAAACTCATTCCTCAAAGTTATGTTTTGCCGATACGGGTATATTATTATTGTACGTTGGCGACGTTCTTGTGGCGTAGCAGATTCAGATACTCCAACCCTTGCGGCAAACTTGGGTTAGGGGATTAGCCGCCGATTTAAGGGTGGATCCCATATGTCCCATGGGGTAGAAGATATGTAGGGTGTACCACCTAGCTCAAAAATAACATAAAGTATAGGACTGCATTGACAAGAAGGTTTTATGGTTATCAAAGAATGCCCATGTGTTTTAAACTATATCATGCATGATGTTTTCATGAATTTATCTTATCTATTTTATATATATAAATGCACTATTTAAAATTTCTCTATGTACCAGTACATTTGTATTGACCCCCTACCTTTCAGTGTCTGAGGCTCAATCTAAAGGTCCTGCTAAGCCGTAGACTTGTTCGACAGAAGAGGAGTGTGTGCTGTTGGTGAGCCTTCTTTATTCCAAAAGGACTATTTCTTTTTAGTAAGTTGTGATTTAATTTTTTTTAGGTCCATTGGGGGCCTTCTCCCAGATTCAGACAAGTTATTAATGTCTTATGTAGTAGAGATTTTACAGACTAAGAAAAATGTTGTTTAGATGTTGAAAAACTTATTTTTTGTATTGTCAAATAGATTTCAGTTTTATGACCATGATTCTTTTTATTATAATTCCGCATCTTTTATTTAGTATTCGAGTATTGTGCATGATTACCATATGTAGAAGGGCGCTCGGGCCTCCACGATTCATAATGCTCATCATGGCTAGGGTCCCAGCTCGGGTCATGATAATAATACATCTATTGTCGTCTTTACGAGCTCAAGAAGGGGAATAAAAAGATAGAACATAGGGTTAAATAGAGTAAGGTTCTTATTCTTTAATAAAATAAGGGATTTGAATTAGCGTCTAGGATAGAGATACACCTAGAAGCCTTATTTGGTTCACTACGTGATGAAATATAAATGTGTTTAGCTTAATTCTCACATCCCAGCTCAACGATGTAGTTGTAGGGCTAAGTTAGATAGGTGATTAGAGGCCCGAGATACCATAATTATAATATCATCCCCGTGAATCAAAAACCAAGATAAGTAATCTAACCGATGAAGTTCAATAGCTTAGTATGATTGTTCACAGTGCTTTAACCGCAAGTTTCTCTTCATTGATTGTCTAATACTTTTAGTTTTCCGCATTATTTATTTTACTTTTAAATCATAATTCTCAAACTCTTTTTATCGCCTTTACACCACTTTAATCTCAATCGTTAAACTTGAATTTGATAGTTATTAATACAAATCCCTATGGGATCGATACTTGGCTTCTAAAGATCCACTTCACTGCTTGGTGAGACCGCGTACACTTGCATGTGCGCTTGGACACAATAAATTTTTGGCACCATTGCTAGGGGCTTGTAAATAAGCAGCTATCTTATTTTTAGTTTAGATATGTTGAGTTGTACATAGTTTATTATTTTTTTCTTTTAAATTTTTTTATTTTATTTTTGTCCTCACATTTCTTGATATGTCAGTCTGGGATAGATGGTTTTTGAGCGATGATGATTCTTGTTGTTTTACTAGGGGACCCCATAGAGAGGATTTTTGTCTAGATTTAATAGAAGCACATAGAAGGGACCTTCACAATATGAGGGGGATACTATCCTATCTATGGATCAGACTATAAGTTCATGTATGGCTTGTGGCAATAGTAGTCATTCTACAGCTATGTGTGTTGTCAATCCGGATTCAGTAATATTTGTGGGCTATGCTCAAATGCTATACTATGTGAACACCTACAATCAAATATGGCAGACTCAACCACCAATTTAATCATGAAACAACCACTAGTAGCAATTTCAACAACAACAACAAAACATTCAGGCCAGGGACAAAGAGGACAAGCTATAAGAGATCATGTCAAACCAAGAACAATTGGTTGTTAAACTAAAAAATCGATAAATAATTTTGAAGCGGTTAGAGAATAAGTTGAGGAAGATACAGCAGGCACAAAATTTCAAGTATCAAGGTGTTTTCCAAGTGACAATAAACCTTCTAAATGAGTAATGTCAATCACTTTGAGGAATAGTAAAGAGGTCAATGAAGAACCTCCAAAGACAACTAAGGAGGTAGATGCAAAGTTGACTTACCAACTAGATGCAAAGTTGACTTACCAACTAGTTGCAGATATAGTTGTTGATAATTCAAGGAAGTCTGAGTACTCAAAAACTGAAGTTGTTAAATAGGTTCAGGAGATACCACCACCACTATCTCCAAAGAGGCAGAGAAAAACACATAAATTTCATCTATTCAACTGTCATATTTCTCTTAAGACTAAAATTGAGAAGGTGAATAAAAGTTAGTGTGTTGTCGATGATGTAAATTTTGAAGTGGGATTGGTTGGGCTTTATTCAAAGCACTTTTCTATGTTATATTTAGATGATAACATGTATGTGGAGTCATCTAAAAAAGTGGAAGAGCATAAAGATAAGGAACAAGAATCCCATATTCTTAATTTTGCACCAGAAAAAAAACTCAAAAACATACCTCACACTAAGGTCGAGTGGTTTACCGTGCACCATCCATTACTTGGTTCACTCATTTTTGTACCCCCACCCTATGAGAGGATCAAAAAGATAGATGTGAGTTTGGAGGCAAAATTTATATCCTTAAGGTGGGGGAAAAAGTTTATTAGGTCATGCCGCAACACTAAATTAGGTGCTTCTTGTGAGGCAACCCAAGTTAAGGTATGTTTTATTTTTAGTATTTTTAGTTTTTACTTCACTAGTTTTTGTTTTTGTTGAGTCACAGGTTGATGGGAAGTCTGAGCTAAGAAGCATAGCAAAGACTAAGTATGGGGTCCTCAGACCCTCTTAATGTATAAAGATTCTACTGGCTAGGCCTAAAGGCCTCAAGGAGTTTTTTTATCTCTACTTTTAAGTACACTTTAGGTACAAAGTAGATTTTTAAGTGTGGGGTGAGGAAATTCCCAATTTTAGGAGTAATTTTTAAAATTTTTGTGTAAGGAGTAAGTGGGATATTCTTGTTGGCTCTATATTTAACTTCATGATTCAAGTGTTTTGGTTGTAAAAGCGTTTTGATTGTATGAATTACTAAGTTTTAGACTCCTAGGCTCATTAGTATGACTTTTGTACTTGTTGTCTTAATTAATGAATTGATGTGATTATTTAGTTGAGAGTCTATGATGATCCTACTTGAGTTGAGTATGTTCCATGTGCATGTGAAGTTCTTAAATGTTCCTTGTTGTATTTGAGTCTAGAACTTTCCTGGTGTGTATGCAAAGCGAAATAAAGAGTGTGGGTTTAGGAGATGATATAGGAATTTCTTTGATAGTCATGTTTCACACCTTCTTTTGACCAACCTTTGTCCATAATCCTAGTTAACCCAATTGAGGCTTTACCTTATTTTCTTTGGCAGCCTCATATGTAGCTTGTATCCCTTTCTTTGATGGACCTTAATTTGATCCAAAGATCTTAAGCGTTTTAGTGTAAGAAATTAATTAAGATAAGGAGTTTGAAATTTAAGTAGGAGAAAGGTGAAAGTAAATCCCCAAAGTAATATTTACTGGTGTGTGCAATTGATGTATTGTGGTTGGGAGTTAGAGAAATTTGTGCTAAGGAAATTTCCACTTTTTTAGCTCAATTGTATTACAATGAACCTGTTTTAGCCCTGGTCCTCCTTGGACATTATGCACCTCAACTAAGAAAAATCACTTAAGTTGAGGGTGGCTATCATAGGGTGTGTAACACAAAGTTGGTGTGAAGAAGGGTAAAATTAAATCATGAATTAACAGACAAAACTTCCACCATAGTGTATGTGAATAAGCTTAATGAGATTGGGCAAAAGAAAATATAGGGGTAGACAAAAGTGGTGGAAATAGGTTGTTAAAGGTGAATTGAATGAAAAGTGTGATGTATTAAAGCGCTTAGGGAAGACAATCACTATTCCTAATCAAAATAGTTCCTACCTGTCCCTTATCCTACATTAAAACCCTTAAAGACCTATTTGATCCAAAGATTTATCATTCGAATATTAGTGGGGTACTACACTAAGGGCAAGCCTATGGTTCATCTTGTGTAACCTGTAAATTCTTTGTGAGAGTGAGCGCAATTTCATTCTTAAACCCAGTTTGTGATAAATTTCTTTTATGTGAGTAATTATGGGTAACTCTTTTGTTTTGAGGGCATATGTTTAATGATAGTTGGGTAATTTATTGGGAAATAAGCATGAGTTTTGCCAACTTGGTGAATCAATTCTTAAGGCTATGATGTTTTGAAGTAATATTCTTGAACTTTCAATTGTGTATATAACATGATTAGTGTATAAACTTACATTCTGTGTAGTCATTATAGTCCTAGCTTGAGTGTCTTGCTCGTAGTAGAAGTGTATATCCTCATATGCTTATGATACTTTGAGTAAAGAGTTGTTCAAGGACTAACTAGGCTTTAAGTGTGGGCTGGTGATTTGAGGTGGATTTATGGACCTCAGTGTTATTATCCAGGCATATTTAGTCTTATTTTGAGGACTTCTTTTGTGCTTAATGTGTTAAGAATGATATAATTGAGCATCTAAGTATTTAAGAACTTAATTACAATATTTACGGTGTAGTTTAAACAAGTTTGTACTTAAACTGGTCACTTAGAGTTCAAATGAGATAATTAGTGTTACTAGCTTGAGATAGGTGTTGTTCTAGTTGATAGCGATGGATTCTAATGTTTATAATGAGTTCCTAAAGTTATTAATGTGTAATTATTTGTGGATCAACTTGTTTATAGTGTTTAATGTTTAATTGAATCAAGACAAGAGTCAAAACTAGGTTAAAGATCAAAATGGGCAAAACTAGTTCTTAACTTAAGTTTCTAGTTCCTTGTCTTGAATGTTGTGTTGTTTTGAGCTCTAATTCGTGGTGTCTGATCCTATAGTATTCTTTTTAAGTTGATTTTGATGATATATGAATGATTCACAAGCTAAACATCAAGTGGAAACAACACCACAAGGCTTGGGGTTGAAGGAAAAATGTACAGGATGAGTTTATCAAGATGGAGTTACCAGTGTGTCCTCGCGATAGAAGGGCGGCATGAACCTACTCCTATGTACTAATCATTGTGGTATGACCCCTACTCTAGTATACTAACTATAATGGGGTGACCGCTAGTCCAGTGGACTAACCATTGTGGGGCGACCCCTACTCCCAACACGGCAAAAATTATTTTTCTATAAATTGGACACTCAAACTTGATGTTAAACACCTTGGAATATTGGAAGCTTGGAGAGGGGATGGAAAACACTTCAATTATGGTTTTTTATTTTTACCTTAGTTTATTTATGGATTATATCATGTATTCATTGACCTTGATTATAGTTATGTCCATTAGTGGCTAAAAGCCCCCTTTCCGGGGTTAAGGCAAAAAACATGATTACTAATGCTTTGAATTGATTTAGTTTTTATTGATTATCATATTTCGTTGTTTATTTATCCTTGTTATAACTATTTAGAGGATTAACTGCCATTAGAATACATACATTATCGTCTTTATAAGCTCGAGAAGGAAAATAAAAGGATAGAACGTGGGGGTAAATAGAGTAAGTTTCTTATTATTTTATAAAATAAAGTATTTGAATTAGGTTCTAGGCTATAGATATACCTAGAAGCTTTATTTTGTTTAGTACGGGATGAAATATAAATGTTTTTAGCTTAGTTCTCATATCCTAACTCAACGATGTAGTTGTGGGGCTAAGTTAGATAGGTGATTAGAGGATCGAGAGACCATGTTCATAATATCAACCCCCAAAATCAACAACCAAGATAAGTAATCTAATGAATGAAGTTCAATATCTTAGTATGATTGTTCGCAATGCTTTAACCACGAGTTTCTCTTCATTGATTTTGTAAGACTTTAACTTTTCCGCATTGTTTATTTTACACAATTCTCAAACTCTTTTTGTCACATTTCCACCACTTTAATCTTAATCAATAAACTTGAATTTTATTGTTGTTAAAATAAGTCCCTGTGTGATCTATACTTGGCTTCTAAAGAGCCACTTTACTACTTGGTGAGAACACGTACACTTGTGTGTGCGCTTGGGCGCAACACTTAGGGATTAATTTTAAAAATCAATTTTACTCATTATCACTTGAATAATGTTCTTAATCCTATAATTAATTATTTTCCACTATTTCATTATCGAAACAACCTCAATTCTTGATTTTAAATGAATTTCAAAGGTTTTACCCGGTAAAGTTTTAAAATGGTTTTTGTTCAATTTGAACCTTATTTTTAACTCAATTTCTTTTTGGTTTTTTGTTGTAGGTTTCTAAAGGTATGGGGAACACATTTTTTAAATAAAGTTATGAGTTTTCCCTTCTCTTTCAAAAACCCAATCTAGGGGTCCATTTTGACCCCAAATAAATAATAGGTAATATGGGTATCATTGTCTTTGTTTTGATGAGTGTATTCTATATTTATTGGTTCTAGTTGATTTCAAGATATGTTCATGGAAAGTAAAGTCGTGTGTTGCAGTGTTGTTTACTAATTTTATTCCTTGAGATAGGTTATGGCTTAACTCTTTTGGACTAAGCTGGGTAGTTAACTTATATACAGAATGCATATTAAGAGG
Source organism: Capsicum annuum (assembly GCF_002878395.1). NCBI lineage: Eukaryota > Viridiplantae > Streptophyta > Magnoliopsida > Solanales > Solanaceae > Capsicum > Capsicum annuum. The sequence goes on from NC_061118.1 coordinate 97,856,385, forward strand.
ATGGGAACTAATCATGAAATTGGCTATCTTAATATATTGTGTCCGTGTAGGGACCGATATGTAATGTAATTGTTGGTTTTGAGGTATTACGTGATATTTGTGATACTTTATCAGTACGTGAATCATGTAGAATTTCATGGATGGTGGAAATAACAAGTGAATGTTGGCTCACGTGGCTATGGAATGTATCATTGTGGATGGTTGTGGATAGATGTCATTATGGTTAGTTGTGGAAATACTACTTGTGATTGGTTGTGGGCATTACATCATCATATCATACTTATTCATAAAACATTGGTACCACTATGGCAACATTTGAGAAATACTAGGAAAACCTCTTAAAACCCTTCTCAAGGGATGTGTTGGGAAAGAGATATTGTGACATCTTATAAAACCCTCCCCGAGGGAAGTTCTGGGGAGAAGATATGATATATGCATTGTATATAGGTTGACGAACCCCTCATGGGTCCTACATAGAGAAACTTACCTCAGTAAGTGTATACGGAGGTTGTGCGACAACCTCATGCGTCATCATCATAATCATCATCACCACCATCATTATTATTCTTATTAATTTTACTTCGTTATTGGTTTGATGTGATTGTACTTCTGCTTTGACTTATTTCCCTATCTAATTGTTCTATCTTCTTATACTTGTACTTAGTGATCTTGTATGTATATTGTCCTTCCTTGTTCTACTTGTACGTCGTATATTTTACTTGTGGTGTTTTCTATATTTGTTGCAAAATATGTTATATATATTTGAACTGTTAGTGCAAGCAGTATGGTCTACCATTATGGGCCTTTTTTTGGTTGCAGGTGATGTGCCCTTAGGGTGTATTTTGTGTGTCTTATTTTCTACTTTGCTTGGTTGTCCTATGATACCTACTGAGTACAAGTGGACTGTACTCACTCCTATTATACCCTTCTAGTGCAGATTTAGGTTCGAGTCCACCCCGTGTTTCTTAATTTGGGCGATTATTAGAGCTTTCAAGGTAGTCATTGATTTTCAAGCATCCAAATATCTTCTACTATCTTTCTCTATCATTAGACTATGTCTTTACTAATTTTCAGTGAAAAAATTGTATCTACTGGATTTCTTATATATTTCTTTTGGATTTGAGTTGTACTAGATATATTCTTATGATATTGAAATTAGGTTTTGGGAGTTATGTTTGCATTATGGGTTTTGTTTCCTTCCGCATTTGTTATACTTATATGGTTTGGATTCATTCTAGAAGCCTTATATTGGGGATTTTTTTATGTTTCCCTATTTGTGTATCATTTGGGTGATAGACTTACTTGTCAAGGAATGCCGAGACAAGTGCCATCATGACCTTCAAATTTTGGATCTTGAAAAATTGGTATCCGAGTAGTCCAGTTTCATTGGTCTCAATAGTGTAAGAACGGTATGTCGAATAGAGTCTCATGGATCTTTATGTAGACGTCTATATCTATCTTCGAGAGGCTATAGGATGTCTTTAGGAAAATTTCCTTATTTTGTTCCTTATCGTTCGAATTACTTTCATACCTTGTGTTTTGAGTTATGTTTAAACAAGTTAGTACTTAATTTTGTCACTTCAAGTTCAAATGAGATAACTAGTGTTACTAGCTTGAGCTAGGTGTTGTTCTAGCTGATCGCAATGGATTATAATATGTATAATGAGTTCCTAAGGTTATTAATGTGTAATTATATGTGGATCAACTTGTTTATATTGTTTAAATTTTAATTGAATCATGACAAGAGTCAAAACTAGGTTAAAGATCAAAATGGGCAAAACTAGTTCTTAACTTAAGTTTCTAGTTCATTGTCTTGAATGTTGTGTTGTTTTGAGCTCTAATTTGTGGTGTTTGATTCTATAGTACTCTTGGTAAGATGATTTGATGATATATGAATGATTTACAAGCTAAACATCAAGTGGAAACAACACCATAAGGCTTGGGGCATAAGGAAAAATGCACAAGACGAGTTTATCAAGATGGAGTTTCCAGTATGTCCTCGCGATAGAAGGGCGGCACGACCCCTACTCCTATGGAATAACTATTGTGGGATGACCCCTACTCTAGTGTACTAACTATAATAGGGTGACCACTAGTCCAGTGGACTAACCATTGTGGGGCGACCCCTACTCCCAACATGGCAAAAATTATTTTTCTATAAATTGGACACTCAAACTTGATGTTAAACACCTTGGAATCTTGGAAGCTTAGAGAGGGGCTGTAAAACACTTCAATTAGGGTTTCTATTCTTTTACCTTAGTTTATTTATGGATTATATCATGTATTCATTGATCTTGATCATGGTTATGTCCATTAGTGGCTAAAAGCTCCCTTTCCGAGGTTAAGGCCAAAAACATGATTACTAATGCTTTGAATTGATTTTGTTTTGATTGATTATCATATTTCATTGTTTATTTATCCTAGTTATAACTATTTTGAGGATTAACTGCCCTTAGAATACATACATTGTCGTCTTTATGAGCTTGAGAAGGGGAATAAAATGATAGAACGTGGGGGTAAATAGAGTAAGGTTCTTATTCTTTTATAAAATAAGAGATTGAATTAGCTTCAAGGATATAAATATACCTAGAATCCTTATTTAGTTCACTACGGGATGAAATATAAATGCTTTTAGCTTAGTTCTCATATCCTCACTCAACGATGTAGTTGTGGGGCTAAGTTAGATACGTGATTAGAGGCTCGAGAGACCATGATCATAATATCAACCCCCAAAATCACCTACCAAGATAAGTAATCTAATGAATGAAGTTCAATATCTTAGTATGATTGTTCGCAGTGCTTTAAACCCGAGTTTCTCTTCATTGATTTTGTAAGACTTTAACTTTTCCGCATTGTTTATTTTACTTTGAAATCATAATTCTCACTCTTTTCGTCACATTTCCACCACTTTAATCTTAATCAATAAACTTGAATTTTATTGTTGTTAAAACAAGTCCCTGTGTGATCGATACTTGGCTTCTAAAGAGCCACTTTACTACTTGGTGAGAACACGTACACTTGTGTGTGCACTTGGGTGCAACACTTAGGGATTGAATTTAAAATTCAATTTTACTCATTATCACTTGAATAATTTTCTTAATACTATAATTAATTATTTTCCGCAATTTCATCATTGAAATCAATTCTTGATTTTAAATGAATTTCAAAGGTTTTACCCGGTAAAGTTTTAAAATGGCTTTTCTTCAATTTGAACCTTATTTTTAACTCAATTTCTTTTTGGTTTTTTGTTGTAGGTTTCAAAAGGTATGGGGAACACATTTTTTAAATAAAGTTATGAGTTTTCCCTTCTCTTTCAAAAACCCAATCTAGGGGTCCATTTTGACCCCAAATAAATAGTAGGTAATAGAGGTATCTTTGTCTTTGTTTTGATGAGTATATTCTATATTTATTGGTTCTAGTTGATTTCAAGATATGTTCATGGAAAGTAAAGTCGTGTGTTGCAGTGTTGTTTACTAATTTTATTCCTTGAGATAGGTTATGGCTTAACTCTTTTAGACTAAGCTGGGTAGTTAACTTATATACAGAATGCATATTAAGAGGATGGGAACTAATCATGAAATTGGCTATCTTAATATATTGTGTCTGTGTAGGTACCGATATGTAATGTTATTGTTGGTTTTGAGGTATTATGTGATATTTGTAACTAAGTGGGGTCCTATGTGATATGGATAGACTAAAATATATGTGAATAATTGTATTTTGTTCTTGAAATGCCTAATGTGGTACCATTGGTGTATTAGGCTATATTCATACTTTATCAGTACGTGAATCATGTAGAATTTCATGGATGGTGGAAATAACAAGTGAATGTTGGCTCACGTGGCTATGGAATGTATCATTGTGGATGGTTGTGGATATATGTCATTATGGTTGGTTGTGGAAATACTACTTGTGATTGGTTGTGGGCATTACATCATCTTATCATAGTTATTCATAAAACATAGGTACCACTATGGCAACATTTGAGAAATACTGGGAAAACCTCTTAAAACCCTTCTCAAGGGATGTGTTGGGAAAGAGATATTGTGACATCTTATAAAACCCTCCCCGAGGGAAGTTCTGGGGAGAAGATATGATATATGCATTGTATATAGGTTGACGAACCCCTCATGGGTCCTACATAGGGAAACTTACCTCAGTAAGTGTATACGGAGGTTGTGCGACAACCTCATGCGTCATCATCATAATCATCATCACCACCATCATCATCATTCTTATTACGTTTACTTCGTTATGGATTTGATGTGATTGTACTTCTGCTTTGACTTATTTCCCTATCTAATTGTTCTATCTTCTTATACTTGTACTTAGTGATCTTGTATGTATATTGTCCTTCCTTGTTCTACTTGTATGTGGTATATTGTACTTGTGGTCTTTTCTGTATTTGTTGCAAAATATGTTATATATATTAGAACTGTTAGTGCAAGCTGTTTGGGCTACCATTATGGGATATTTTTTGGTTGTAGGAGATGTGCCCTTAGGGTGTATTTTGTATGTCTTATTTTCTACTTTACTTGGTTGTCCTATGATACCTACTGAGTACAAGTGGACTGTACTCACTCCTATTTTACCCTTCTAGTGCAGATTCAGGTTCGAGTGCACCCCGTGTTCTTTAATTTGGGTGATTATTGGAACTTTCAAGGTAGTCATTGATTTTCAGGCGTCCGAATGTCTTCTACTATCTTTCTTTATCATTAAACTATTTCTTTACTTGTTTCCAGTGACAAAGTTGTATCTACTGGATTTCTTATGTATTTCTTTTAGATTTGAGTTGTACTAGATATATTCTTATGATGTTGAAATTAGGTTTTGGGAGTTATGCTTGCATGGTGGGTTATGTTTTCTTTCGCATTTGTTATACTTATATGGTTTTGATTCATTATAGAAGCCTTATATTTAGGATTTTTCTATGTTTCCCTATATGTGTATTGGTTGGGTGATAGACTTACTTATCAAGGAATGTCAAGACAAGAGCCATCATGACCTTTGAATTTTGGGTCTTGACAAATTGGTATCCGAGTAGTCTGTTTTCATTGGTCTCAATGGTGTTAGAACGGTATGTCTGATAGTGTCTCGTGGATTATACGTAGATGTCTGTATCTATCTTCGAGAGGCTATAGGATGTATTTAGGAAACTTCCATTATTTTGTTCCTTATCGTTCGAATTACTTTCATACCTTGTGTTTTGAGTTAGGTTTAACTCTTTCAGCACAGATGGTGTTAACTAGGTCCTGCGAGATCAGAGATACGGAGCCTTCTCCCAGAAAGAAATCCGCGAGTCATGGGCGGACTCAAGGGAGTGCACGGGCCTATAGATAAGCCCTATCTAGGAGAAGTGTTAAGGGACTCTACCTTGAGCCTCAAGTTGAGCATGTAAGGGTCCAGGTTCAGCTCTGGTTCCTTAGAGTTCATCTACCCCAGTCTTGGAGAGGTTGCTAGTACGTATGCTGCCCACATAGAGGGTTATTCTTTGGTTATGTCGAGTGATCCTTCAGTTTTGAGTGTGGATCCTCTGGTTCCACCTACTTCTATTTTAGGTACTCCTCAAACGCCGAGCCCTATTTCTATTTTAGTACAGACATCTGAGTATGGTGTACCGAGATCGGGAATCCATCCTTCATCTATGTTACCTCCTTAGATAGGACCTCTGACTGCCAGATTCACTATGCCTCCTCTTTATGCGAGTACAATTATGTCTTGTAAGGATCATAAAAGGTTTGTGAGATTTACTTATTTGGGACCTTCCAGATTCAGTGGTGGTATGGATAAGTATGCCTATGAGTTTTTGATCAACTGTCGTGAGTATTTGTATAACTTGGGTTCTCTTGAGTCATATTGGGGCCACTTATACTACCTATCAGTTGAGAGATATTGTTAGAGATTGGTGAAGGTCACTTATTGGTTGTAGTCTCACGACCTAATTCCTCAAGTCATGATGGCGCCTACCATAACCTATCGGTAGACAAGCCAACCCGTAGTCCGAAACGGATAGTAATGGACTACACAATAAAATAAGGAAAAGAATGTCTAATAAATGAAATTAAGATCAATACATGATAGAATCCGAAAACCTATTGGTTCAATACAAGAGCTGCCAAATATAATGCATGTACAAAAGTGAAATATCAAGAGAATTACACTGATACAAATTATCTCTGTATATAATATAGAGACTGGTCTAATACATAAGAGAGAGATGAGTAATACTCTAAAAGTCAGGAATTCACTCTAAGTCTCCTCTGGACCTTGGCTTCTCCACACGACACACAAATCAACAACGATAACCCGTACTATGATCTGCAGGCTGCAGAAGTGTAGTATGAGTACCAAACGAATGGTACTCAGTAGGCAACTTCCAACTGAGTTCCAAAGTTAAAACAGATATACAACATATAAACAAAATGGAAATTACACCTAAGAGTCCAGAAATCATATAAGAAGTCAATGAGAATAATGAGGGACAACTATCCTGTTTAAGTCTAAGAGTCTATCATAATAAAACTAAAGAAGTATCAGGGTGAACTATCCTATTCCAGCAACAATCAATAGACGTCAATACTATACCATATATTCCAGTCCAATATATGAATGAAGAGCGAAGGAAGATATATATATAGAGAGAGAGAGAGAAAGAGAGAGAGAGAGAGAGAGAAATATACAAGGACAAGAATCAATATACAATATGTACAAACAGAGAAAGGGCTATATGGTAGTGCCATAACTTCATATAGCTAGATATATAAATATATATGTATATATATATATATATATACATACATATAAATGTAAGGTTATCTCAAAGTATAACCTAGATCAGCGTATCCTCATTCTAAGACCTCATTATATTGCTATGAGTATCTAAGGCTATCATGCTCAGGGTTTATAATCCGCATGGCTAGACATGAATTAATCATGAATAATAGTGAAATCATAAGACATGAGAGTTTGAAAACATACCTCAGATCTCGGTATAGAATTAATAACTAATTTGTCATTAGCTAGCCAAAATAATGATCATAACAATGATAACAACAATATCAATAACAACATGAATAACCGGCTACTCCTGACAATTAAATACCTATCTAAGCCTATGTGTACCCCCATTGCCCCAGACTTGGAATGTTCAATCAACATACAACAACACAAAGCATACTCTTCACCCATATCTATGCAAAAATCCCATAACAGCCAATAGACATAGGTGCATACTGGTGATAGGCAATACTCATGTAGAAATGAATGAAAAGTACACAATCTCACTTTCATAACTATATCTATCATAACTGTAATCATCATGATCATCATCAGTGTAATCAACCTCCAGCCTTGTCGGGTATCAATATATCATCACAATATCCTCCGATTTTGGCAGGTATTAATATATCATCACAATATCCTCCGTCCTTACCGGGTATCAATATATCATCACAGTATCATCCGACTTTGCTGGGTATCAATATATCATCACGGTATCCTTTGTCCTTATCGAGTATCAATATATTATCACAGTATCCTCCAGCTTTGCTGGGTATCAATATATCATTACAATATCCTCCAGCCTTGCCGGGTATCGATATATTATCATCAACATCAATATACATATATTTATAAACATATAATAGATGCACGGACACAAGATATGGAAAAAGGATGGTAAATCTACAAGCCTGTTAATATACTAATAATCATAATTGTTTCATCATAAAAAAATTTAACTTGAAAATACTTCCCAACTATTCATTATTAGCTGACCAACGCTTATGATCAATAAATCACTAATTATCTAGTCTTCACAAAACCTCAGATTATTAGCCTGAACGTTATCCTCACATAATCCTTGATCATGGGACAGCAACGACCATTATTAATTTAGCAGCTAATACCTAGCATCTAGTCAAGATTCAGCACTAGGCCATAATCATCATTTATCCACAAATATTCATTATCAACTATTCAACCTATTTTAGCCTACACATTACCATTTATCATCTAACCATCTTTTATTAACTAACACCATTCATAACTAACCATCGTCTACCAACTAATCCCCGTTTATCAGCTATCTATCATTATTATCCGGTCACCTCTTATCACTGACATCTCTTTTTCTCTAGCCTCATTAATACTCAACTTCTCGTTTATCAACTAATCGACATCATAAACTTAGTCATTGATATCACAAATCTTCACCTATGCAAAACTTGACATCATCATTAGCCACGTATCAACCCTCACTAGCTACCATATTTCAGCTAAGCAAGATTTTTTAACTAATACATTAGGTTCCTAACCATCAAGTGCTAAAGTCACCTAATAGACAACTATTTACCACATAGCTTAACCTTTAAGTAGGAATAACAGTCATAAAATCATATTTCATATAGAATCAGATTAATTACCGATACAATAATCATGAATCTATAAATCTATGCATGCCACACAAGTATTCAATTAGTGGAACAATAAGCATCATACCACATCTTCTTTTGTCCCATACCAAAGAGATGTATATACAAACATATATATATATATATGCATATTCATAAACTGTAATCGCATCCTTATAATGTTAAACACTTCTCAAATATCAAAGCAATATCAAAACATGGCCCTCGTCCCAATAACATGCCCGGAATAATCACAACATCAAAATCTCATCCTTAGGCCCATATACATATTCGGAACTCATATCGATAATCATATTTATAAGTCGCAGCATCTCTAATCATCTCACAAATAGGAGGCATCTCGCATATAGGAGGAATAATATTAATAAAGATGTAATATCTCTAACATAAGAAGCATCTCACATCTCGGAGGCATAATATAAATAGACATATAATAGTTTCTCATATAAGAGGCACAATATCAATAGACATGTATTCATCTACAAGATATCTCATATCAATAGGTCATACATCATGACTTACTAGGATATCACCTCTCTCAGCCTATTTGTCATATCTAAGAGGAATATCGTCTCTATAGGTTCAATAATCATAACAAAAATTAGATAGCATATCTATAGGCCCGACATCACATCTAAGAGAAAGAGCATTTTTATAGGACCAACAATAATATCTAAGAGGAATAGCATTTTAATAGGCCCAACAATCATATCGAAGAGGAATAGCATCTCTACAAGACCAACAATCATATCTAGGAGGAATAGCATCTCTATAGGACCAACAATAATATCTAAGAGGAATAGCATCTCTATAGGCCCAATAATAATATCTAAGAGGAATAGTATCTCTATAAGCCCAACAATCATATCTTGGGAAAGTACATCATTATTCAATAAGCCACGAAGTAACCTTGTACTAAGGTTTGCTAGCCTCAACTATGCATAACATCGACAACTAGGTCAACAAGGCTAACACAAGTCTTGGCCTAAGTGGGCCGGATGATCCCACTTCTATTCCTCAATTTCCATATTTGGGCAAATTATGCCCCAAACTAGGCTAAGGTATCTAGTCCAACTTCTAGAAGTTAAGCAAACCACAACCAATTCTAAGATAAGAACTTGGTCTAGAAACATAGGCATTTACGTTAATTCTACCAAACTTATGGTTCCAAGGTTACCACACTAGTCCAATAAGATTTAAACATACAAATCATACCTCAAATGATAAAACCACATCTCAAACATAGCGTTACGCCACATTCATGATACAAGTTAATCTAAACTAGGGATAAGGCAATAGGATTATAAAGAGTTATAAACATACCATCTTATAGGTCTAAAACCCTCATCTGATCCCAAAATATCCACAATCAAGGTTAAGTTAGTCTATTCATAACCTAGCCTAACATCCAAATTTACACACAATATATGTCACAAATCATCTATGAAGAGAAGTAGAAAGAATTCTACCTCAAAGCCAAACCACAAACCTCACTTTATGTGCCACATGATCTTCTTGACCTCGTAATCCCCAAAAATCCATCACACTAACAAAACCATAATCTACTCATCAATACGAGTATAATGATACCCATATTACACTATTGTTCTTTGGGTTCAAAATGACACCAATAACCCCAAGTGGGTCCTACATATAGAAAACAGACCAACCCTTTGCTCAAATACCATTAGGTAGTTTTAACCCTCAAGAAATGGGTGCAAATAAATCCAAATGTGGGCTAAAATCAAGCCTCAAGCCATTAGAGGGTTTGGGTCAAATAATCAAGAATTCAACACTAAAATTGAAGGGTTCGTACCTTATATTAAATGTTAATCACGATTATACAAGTTATTCAAGCTCCCAATCAACACCCAAGACTCAATTTAAGGACTTCATGCTCTATTAAGGTTTATGAATCTTAACACAATGGAGAAATGGCCAATTCTCGACCAAAAATTCCCTTTTAAAGATGCTTCCCAATCCCTCAGGTCACATAATCGCGCACCCACGCTAGACACGATTACGGCATTACGAATGTGAGTCCCCTTCCATGATTGCGGTACTTTGCTACATCAGATGATCGCTAAAACTTGGAAAATATTTAGCCAATGCCTCAAGATTCAACCTAAATCCAATTTTCACAATGAAATATGTAACCATACTAATTTCGACGTTCTGAAGGCATTAGTGAAGTTGGATTTTCAATCTGAGGTCGTTTCGACCAAATATGGGTCCCACACCCAAAAATTCAAATTTTCAACTTTTCAATCAATAGGTTGAAATGAGCTCGGGTGTATTGGGACCTAGACCAAAGGTCTACTTAGCTTAAAATTGATATTCTGAATCTACTGGAGCAGTAAGAATTCACATCCGAGATTGTTTCACTGAAGTTTTCCCTTGATGGCCATTAGAAACTAGCAAAGACTTCTAAATAGGGTATCGGTTCTAAAAACTAAACGAACTGTGGGGTGATCAAACCGTCGGTCCCAACAATTCATAAATGAATTAGGGAAGCTTTGGAGAAGCTCAAACGGTGAAGATAAGAATAAATATGGAAAATGACCTGAAGGATCGTTACATTATCCACTACTAAGAGGACTTTCATCCCCAAAAGTCAACAGATAGAAAAAATCTCAAAAGCTCAAAGAGATGAGATACTAGGCCCGCATGTTTTAAGCATGACTTCCCAGATAACCTCAGCAAAGAGAAAACGCTTCTAAAGGATTTTTTTCACAGGTATCCCTCTTTCAACCAGTACTTCCATTCTTCTTCCAAACAGCCAAAACTTAACTTAACCGCTAACTAGTCTCAAACTGAACCAAGAAGACTAACGCATGCACATCTGAACCACATCATGCTGATACAATCTCTATATATGCATAAATCAACAAAGGCTTATCCAAGACAAAGCTAACCCAAGTCACGAGTCATGCCACCAAATCCAAATCCAAATATACACTCTCTTTACCATTTTACACATGCTATATACTCCAACCCAGGAGAAAAATCACTTGAGTCTCACCCACGCAGTCTCATTATTGAGAACTCAAAGAACTAAAGTTGATCCGCTGAAAGTCCATGAGGCAAAAAAGATAATAAGATCATAAGGAATTTTTGGGCACACAAATAAAGATAATCGAGGAATGCGACCCATGCCAATAATGCAACCAGTGTAGATGAAAATCAAACTGAGATCTCAAAACCTAAGGTATCACTACTCATCACAGAATATTCTACTTTAGGATGTCTCATCTATCAAGAATGAAGCCATAATAAATCTAACTCAAGTATATTACTTGAATTTAGTAAATCATCCAAAATTCTTAAGGAAAGCTGAAATTCGAGGTCAAAGCTGAAATAACCAATATGGGGCCCATGGGCTATCATCTAAACACTTATTTACCATACTCCAACTGACGTCAAGAAGGTCGAATAGGCAATTACGAAGTAGGATCAACCAACCTATGAATAAAATCTAAGAAAAGGCAAGTCTAAAACAAAGGCTGCGCACAAGATTTTACAACACCAAGCTAAATTCTCAATAATAAGGCTTAATTTCTCAATCCTAACTACCCAAACCAGACCTAAATATAGGTAGGCATTAATGCTCCAAATCTATCATACTTCCCAATCGCCATCCCAAAGAGTCAACCCCAAACTACACCAATAGGACCATATCAATGCCAACAATCCCAACTAGACTCTAAAATCCAAATCTGACATTCCCACAGTGGAGACATATCTAAAGATCTAAAACCACCACATGGATAACCATCAACTGAAATTCAAACAAGCAACTCTACGTCAGCTATAGGGTATGAAATATGGCCATACAAAAGATCTTGCCAAAGGATAATTCACTGGCTGAAAATACAAATAACTTACTCCATAACCGCTGAAGGGTCATGAACTATCCAAACATACTCAAAAAATTCCCAAGGTTGAAAACCACACCAGTAAAGGGAAAAACTCTAGCAACTCAGATAAATGCAACTTTAGCCAATGAATAATCAATCTAACGCTCCACCTCAGCAAGGAATAGCCACAGGTATATATCACCAAGGAAAAACACCCAACCAAGCCTCACTAGGCCGAGCAAATACTAAAATAGGGATTTCTTAAATCTACCTAATAATCACATCATCGAAGAAGAAATACCAATCTCAAAACTAAATTCAATGTCGAGACCACCATCATAAAATCAACAACTTAAGCTAAAGAGTTTCCAATTTGCCAACATAAAAGTGATCACAAGAAAGGCCACTTGCCTCTAACTTTCCAACTCCACTAGATAAAACCATATCGCAGAAAAGGAGCATCCAATCTCCACACTAATAACAAGAGCAAACCATCCCAAGAGAATGATCTTAACAAACCTATGATGTGAATCCATGACATCTCAACATTAATATTAAAATCGCTATTGGATGATAAAATTGCCATAAATGATGAACAAGCCTCAAACTGGTCCATCTCACAAATAGGTTATATTAGAAGGGATAGCCAAAACAAAAGCCTTCGCAACCCCAGAGGTAAGTCTAAGAATCTCAAACTAAATAAAAGGTGATACAACTAAATTGTAGACCCTAAAATCATAAAAGATCCATAGAAGGTCAACCTGCCTTCAACATCATAATACATCCCCAAATCAATCTAATACAACTAACCAAGAGAGAACACAATCAACCTCGCCGTACTAGGGAAAAGAAATTATTGCATCGGACTATATCTACTCAAGCCACCAAATAATATCACAAAAATGAAAGTCTAACTAGACAACAATTATTTATACAGCTACCCAACAAGAATAAATTACATCAAGTAATAATATCAAGCAATATCAATAACCTCATGCAGTGGTGCAATAGCAACAGCAATATCAAAATCAGTATACTGAACAGGCGGTACAAAAATGAACATCAATATTATGTACCACTCAAAGGACATAACAGGGCCAATGTGATAAAATAAATGGGACTCAAACCCAAAACTACACCCATAGGGGAAAGTATCAAAATAGATCTACTCTATTCACTATTAAAAAGAATAAATCACGAAGTAGTAAAAAAATCATGAATTCAATAACAAGGCACGTAATGACCGATATCAATTCATCAAGGCATAGAATCATCAATGGGTATGAAAATCCAATACACATAAAAGAAGATAAATATAGGAAATAGAAGTACACTAATTATGGTGACATCTGCAGTCACATGCCTGACGAGCATAGGAAAAAAATAAATCTGAATGGGTCCAACTTGGACCGACCGATTGAGTCATCAATTGAGATACCACACGCACTATCTCTAATTGAATATGCTATAATATCATGACGCTGATCTAAATAACTGTAAAACTAATGTTGAGGACATTCTCTAGATTAGTAGTCGGTCTCTCTGTAGTCATATCAACTCCTAAAGCATCAATAGGGATAGAACATAAACTGGACCCAAATGGTTGGTCAACTAATGCTGAGAGAAATCCACAAAATTATGCCTATACTTCTAAAATTATAGTCTATATTAAGAACTCTAGGCTAGTAGGAAATATATGCTAACTCAAGATGATAATTTATCTCATACCTAGGGCATTTTCTGAACTAATGTCTTATCACGACACAACTAACCCAAGATCCTGGAATACTTTGACATACTACCTCTCGTAACCAGAATGGTTGCCATGGCCCAAATAACCATACCACACTCCACAAGTTTGATCGTGACTCTTTACACTATGATCATCACGCCTAAATTGAGAACTACTCATAGTGTAGAATACTATTTGCATAGAGCTGATGGGCTGTAGGTGAAGCTGAACTCTACTAAAAGGATCCTCACTCTCTAATAAAATACCAATAGCACTATACTGATGGCATGCCTCTTACCGTCATTTCCATAAGTCTCTATACTTGTGCTCTCTATTATTCTCTCATAATCAATATCCTAACGAAAGAAAGATTCAACTGCTATCAAGTGCTTCGACAACAAATATAGTTGCAATACTCACCTTCTAACACATCCATAAACTAATGTATGGCTCAGAAGGATGTAACATAGGAAAATGCCTGGACAATATAAGAAATCCAATCTCGTACTAAAAATTAGTGAAGAACCCTGATGAACACAAATAGACTCAACTTTGGTTTAAGGGCTGCTCGATAAATCAAATGTCATTTATGGATGAGAGGGATCTACAACTTGACTCAAATTCCACAAGATGAAACTCAAAAGTTGAAGTAGTCACAAGCTCAACTGGAGCTTAAGCTGGCCCAAATCTTTTTTGGTTGTTGCTGAAGACCTTTAATATCCATCTCTGACTCTCTAGTTTGATTTTGTACTGAAAGTCTAAAAACACGTGTTAAAGTCTCATCCACATCTATCGATAAGGTCACATCGTCCTTTAGGGGTAGATTAGAGTGAAATAATATGCTCAAAATCATAAGAATGCAGGCACACGATAAGGAGTCAAGAAGTGAATTTCTTAAAATACCCTGTAGCCTCTTGAGTATAGGTTACCGACGTCTCCACATCAATCTGTAGGACTCTACTAATACTTATCTATCATACTAACACACCGGAGAAACCAAGGCACTGCTACCAATTTATCATGACCCAATTCCTCAAGTAATGATGGCGCCTACCATAACCCACCAGTAGACAAGCCAACCCGAAGTCTAGAATGGATAGTAACAGACTACTCAATAATATAAGAAAAAGAATATGAAACAAATAAAATAAAGAATAATACATTATAGAGTCCCAAAACCTGGTGGTATCAGTACAAGAGCTTCTAAATATAATAAGAGTACAAAAGTGAAATATCAAGAGAACTACACTGATACAACTTATCTCTATATACAATATAGAAACTAGTCTAATACTTAAGACAGAGATGAGTAATACTCCAAACATTAGGAGTTCACTCTAAGTCACTTTAGGCCCAACAATCATATCTAAGATGAATAGCATCTTTATCAGCCCAAAAATCATATCTAAGAGAAATAGCATCTCTGTAAGCCCAACAATCATATCTAAGAGTAATAGCATCTTTATTGGCCCAATAATCATATCTAATAGGAATAGCATCTCTATAGGCCCAACAATCATAACTAAGAAGAATAACATCTCTATAAGCCCAAAATTCATACTGGGAAAAGTGCATCATTATCCAATAAGAAACAAAGTAACCTTATACTAAGGTTTGCTACCCTCAACTATACATAACATCCATAACTAAGTCCACAAGGCTAACACAAATCTTGGTCTAAGTTGGTCGGACGATCCCACTTTTAATCCTACATTTTCATATTTGGGCAAACTATGCCCCAAACTAGGCTAAGGTATCTAGTCCAATTTCTAAATGTTAAGCAAGACACAACCAATTAAGATAGGAACTTAGCCTAGAAACATAGGCATTTATGTCAATTCTAACCAAATTACAGTTCCAAGGTTACCATACTAGTCCAACAAGATTTAATCATACTGATCATACTTTAAATGCTAAAAGCATATCTCAAACATAGAGTTATAATGCATTCATGATACAACCTAATGTAAACTAGGGAGAAGGCAATAAGATTCTAAAGGGTTATAAACAAACCATCTTACAGGTATAAAACACTCATCTAATCCATAAATACCCATAATCAAGGCTAAGTCATTCTACTCATAATCAAGCCTAAATTCCAAATTAACACACAATATATGCCACACATCATCTATGAATACAAGTAGACAGAAGCCTACCTCAAATTCAAACTATAAACCTCACATCATGCACCACATACTCATATTCACTCACAATCCTAAAAATGTCATCACACTAACAAAACTATAATCTACTCATCAATATGAGTCTTACGATACCCATATTGTACTATTGTGCTTTGAGTCCACAATGATACCAAAAATCTTACGTGGGTTCCACATAAGGAAAATGAGTTCCTGAGACCAACCTATTGCTCAAATACCATTAGGGAGTTATAAACCTCAAGAAATAGGTACAAGACAAGATAAATTTGGGCTAAAATCAAGCCTTAAGCCATTAGGTGTTCTGGGTCAAATAATGAAGAATTTATCACTAAAATTGAAGGGTCCATACCTTATATTCAAACATTAATCATGATTACATAAGTTATTCAAGCTCCTAATCAATACCCAAGATTCAATTTAAGGACTTCATGCTCTATTAGGGTTTATAGGTCTCAATATAATGGAGAAATAGCTAATTCTCGACCAAAAATAGCCTTTTATAGACCCTTCCTAGGACCTCAGGTCATGCAATCATGAACCCATACTAGCCGCAATCATGGAATAGCAATTGTGAGTCCCCTTCCACAATCACGATCCTTTCCTGCACAGATGATAGCTAAACTTAGAATATATTCCAAGTTTTGGCCAATGCCATTGGATGCATCCGGAATCCAATTTTCGTAAAGAAAATATGTAACCATACTAAATTTGATGTTTTGAATGCATTGGTAAAGTTGGATTTTCTATCTGAGGTTGTTTTGATCAAATATGGGTCTCATACCCAAACTTTCAAATTTTCAACTTTTCGATCGATAGGTCAAAATAACCTTAGGTTCTTGCAACCTAAATGAAAGGTCTACCTAGCCTAAAATTGATATTTTGGATCTGCTAGCACAGTTGGAATTCGCATCTGAGATTGTTTCTATAACGACCCAATTTGTTGAGCCAAAACGCTACACGGTGCTCATAACCCCAAAGGACCATAAGTAACCCATAACTAATATATGTACCTGTATACTACATAAGATAACATAATAATGTGGAAACATGTACTGAAAGGTCATAACGTTCAATCATGAACATAACTAAATAACGTAACATCTTTGTGGGGTAAGAGAATATCCAAAACAAAACTGAAGTCTAAAACATGATAGTCTATATCTAGTCTGCATCTAGTCTGAAAGCCTCTACTGTCTAAAGAATCTAAATAAGAATTTAATGGGACATGTTCCCAACTACTCCAAATAATAAGCTAATCAATGAGATACTAGAAAATCATTATTTCCTCAAAGGATGAGGACTCACTTCTACTCTGACTGCTGAATCTGGAATCTACTGCTGATCTGGAACTCGTGTCTCTGAACCTATGGTGTAACATAAAAAAAATACCATAGCGTGAATACGTCAGTACATATGTACCGAATATACATGTGAGGTAGGCTATATGCAATGGTTCATATGCATGAATAATGCTAACTAACTGACTAACATGAACGTGAGAACACATGCATAAATACGTAACTATAACTGACAACATAATTTCGTGATTTCTGAGTCTGTATACTGATAACGTGATATACTAGCAACTAATATAACTGATAATATGAAGGACTATATCTGAATAATACTTATAACATGGGTGATTGTATCTGGGTATAACTGATAACATGGGTGACTGTGGTTGACAGTCCTAAATCAGATAGAACTATCTGAGTTCCGTACTGTATCTGAGTTGACTGTATTTGATAGTCCTAAAATTTGAAAAAATATCTGAGTTCTATTACTGAGACTAATTGACTATATCGACAGTCTTGATTCTGTAACATGAAAATATGGGAAGTAGTATCTAACTGACATGCCCCAAATATGCTATGATAGCTGAGCTGAGGTACAATCTATGCCCTAATTGGAAGGCTATCAATACCGCGCCACTGGTAAGGACAACATGTGAGTAACCCTCATATAATAGATAACTCTAGCGAGAACAGTGGGAACTCTCACATAACAGGTTAAGCCACCTTATCTTCCCTCATATAGTAGGCTATGATGTCTCAACCTATGTTGGCTACATAGTTCTGGAATAAAAAGATTGTTTCTAGGAATCATACCCTCATATAACAGGTGAGTCCTCATCCTTGGGTTCACTCGGTGTTAATTCCTACTCCTATCTAAATAGACACTAAAAATGATTTAGTGAACTGAACTAAGCATGGATTGAGTTACTGAATTTCCATGGCTGATGGAATACTACTGATATCTGACAACTGACTGAGTCATGAAATCATGGAGATTTTTCCTGAGTCGTAAGACTATCTAAAGTCTAAGATTTCATAGCTTGACCGAGAGTATCGTGAAAACATGACATGGCTCTAGGCATACAGCTAATATTTTGGGTACAAGTACCCCCAGAACTCGATAGAAGGAAACTGACATAGCATGATTTATTTGAAGACTTGACTAACATCATAATACATACTACATTCATAGGAGCCTTTCATCCAACATGTAATAGGCATAAACTTGTACATACATGGGGATTTCATGATATCATGCTAGTTAGACAATTTTCCTTCATCTAGGCATTTAATCAAACATATTGTAGGCATAGTACATGTAAAGCACATTATACAATAATTAAACATCATGCTTCAATTCCAATTCCATCATACAAGGTTTTAGTCATGAGATTTTGTAAATATTTATCTAAACTAATCAAACCACATAGAATTTATCATCAAATCATGAAATAGAAATAAACTCCTCATTTATCAACATGAAAGAGAACATATAAAGCATAAAAACATGAAGAAAATCCATAACTTATAGTTAAAAAGGATTCTTGGACTTCATGGATGAAAGAAGTAATGAATGAACACTATGCATACCTTAGATCATGATTTCTTGAAGATTGATGGTGAAACCTTCTTGAAATTGGACCTTCTATGAAAACCCTAGCTTGAGTTCTTGAGAGCATTTGAGAAAAACATCAATATTTTGGATGAATAAGGGCTAAATCCCATGTTTGGAAGCTTATATAGGGGGAAATTAACCCTTTTAACCCTGGACATGTAATTTAATTTCCAATTAAATTTCCTAAATTAGGCCTTGGCGCCACGGCGTTCTCGCGTCGTATCATTGGAAATTGACAATTGGGAAACTGCATGGTGGCACGACGCGGAGCTATCGTGTTGCCACCTTGTCTATGACCTGGAAGTTTGGCGCGGCATGCCAATATTGTGGAGAAACACTGGAATTTAACAATTTCCATTTGAGCTATCCCCCGACTCGCTGAAGGCTCAGGTCAAACACTGTCTCACTAAAAAGGCTCTAACTCTTTGCCTGGGTGTCGGATTTGGGCAAATTATATATCTATGGAAAGCTTATTCAATTTTACACATGATAAGAAGTTAAAATTATGGAATTACCATCTGTATAAGAATAAATTCTTATTTCAAAGCAAGTTCTAACATTCTTGAGATGATTTTCAAGCTAAGAAAAAGCACGGGTATTACAGTTTTATTCGATTCTTCTTTCGGTGGATATTTGGAACCAGTGAATACTTCTAAATATGAATGGTTCTAAAAATCAAATGAACTATTTGATGATCAATTTGTCGATCCCAGAAAGTCATAAATGACTTAGGGCAGATTGGAGAAGCTCAAACAGAGCATAAATATGGAAAATAACCTAAAGGGTCATTATATGTAGACCTCTAGATTTTTTTTAAATGACATAAGATTAGTTTGTTGAAGCCTTTTTAGAGAGATTTATACCATACAGTTTGGGAGATTTGATGAGTTTAATCACCTGGAGCAGAGCTCCATAACTATAGATAAGTATAAGGCATGCTTTTATGCCTTGTCTAGATATATTTCTATGCTAGTATTTCTACTGAGTTTATAAATAGTCAGAAGTTTGTGAAGGGTTTAGATGTCTCCTTTTAGTTGGCTGTCTCAGCTTATTGTATTTAGAGTATCCTTTCAGAGTATAGTGGATCATGATAGATGGTCAAGGGTATTCTGAGAGTATCTTAGGGAGGATCCAAGAAGGTGTGCTATTTTGGTGAGTTTAGAGGTCAGACTTCTCGTGGTAGAGATTTTAGAAGTTTTTATGGGTATCAAGATAGGACAATGCAGGCGACCATAAAGAGTTTAGATGGTGGACCTTTTGATTCAGCAGTTCAGGGTGGCTATTTGGGCCTAGTGGTATCTTCTCCTTTTGAGGTGGGCCACATAGCTTATTTTGTATGTAATGAGTTTTACCACTTAATTAAGGTCTATCCCTATAGCATGATTAGAGCTACTACTATTACAACTATAATAGGTAGGAGTACTACAAGGGGTGCGAGAGGCTGAGGTAGTATAGCCCACAGTGGTGGTCATCGGGATACTCATCCAGTTAGTGGTCATGGTCAGTGTTATGCTATACTAGCTAGGACTAAGATGGAGGCTTCAAATATTGTGATCACAGGTATTATCCCTTTTTTAGATCTACATTTATGTTCTTTTCTCCTGGATGACTTTCTCCTATGTGTCTGCATACTTTGCTTTGGGTTTTGATCCTATTAGTGAGCCTCTTCCCATGCCTACCCATGTATCTACCCCGGTAGGATATTATTTAGTGGTGGATCGAGCGTATCGATCTTGTACTATGACTTTCTTGGGTTGTGAGACTTGGGTAGATTTGCTTGAGTTAGATATGATTGATTTTAATATTATTTTGGGTATGGATTGGTTGGCCCCTTATCATGTTATCTAAGATTATTTTGCTAATATCATAACTTTAGCTTTATTAGGTGTGACAAGAATAGCTTGGAAGAGTGTTCTTTATTCGGCTCCTAAGAAGATCATATTGTGTAGTCAGGCTCATAAATTTGTTTAGAAGGGATGTTTACCTTATTAGTCATAATCTTTACTATAAGGCAGCATTGTTGGCTTGAGTTCCATAAGGATTATGACTTGACTATTATCTATCATTCGGGTAAGGCTAATGTGGTTGTAGATGCCTCGACTCAGAAGTCAACTAGCATGGGTAGCTTAGCGCATCTTTTGAACCAAGAAAGACTTTGGGTGTTACACATTCAGTATTTAGTTAACCAGATTGTTACACTTGATATATCAATACCTAGATGCATTTTAGCATTTGTGGAGGCTAGGTCTTCTTTGATGGAGCAAATTTAAGCTCATTAGTTTGATGATGTAGGGTTGAGGTTAATTCAAGATAAGGTGTTAAGTGGTAAGGCTAAGGAAGCCTAACTTTATTTGAATGGTGTTTTGAGGATTGGGGGCTGAGTTTGTATATCGAAAGTAGGTGACTGGATTAGATTGATATTGAGGAAACCCATTGTTCTAGGTATTTTATCTATCCAGAAGTGACTAAGATATATTATGATTTAAGGCAGTATTACTGGTTGGGTGGTATAAGGAAAACTATAGTGATTTTGTAGCTCGTTGCCTTTATTTCCAGCAAGTAAAGGCCAAGCATTTGAGGCCTGTTGGTTTTCTTTAATGGTTACCTATTCTCGAGTAGAAGTAAGAATGAATCACTATGGATTTCATGATCGAGTTACCTCTCACTCCCCATGGATCTGATAGTGTTTGGTCATCTTAGATCGATTGACCAAGTCTACACATATCCTTTAGTATTGAAAGGCTAGACCGTATCTATATTCATGAGATTGTGCAACTTCATGGGGTATCAGTGTCTATCATATCAGATCAAGTCTTTGTGTTTAGTTCTCACTGCTGGAAGACTTTTCAGGATGAGTTGGGTACTCGAGTTAATCTTAGCATAGCATTTTACCCCCAAACTGATGGTCAGTTTGAGTGGACTATCTAAGTTTTTGAGGATATGCTCCATGCGCGTGTGATGGATTTTGGTGTCCAATGGGAGTAGCACTTGGCTTTAGCGGAGATTCCAGTTTTTATATGACACTTTTTGAGGTCTTTTATGGTAGACATTGTCGCTCTCCAGTTGGTTGGTTTGATGTTTCTAAGTCTAGACCTCGAAATGCAAGCTTGTTTTATGAGTCCTTGGATAGAGTTGGGAGAATTTAGATAGACTTCGAGTGGCTCAGAGTAGGAGAAGTGCTATGCTGATTGTAGACTTCGTGCCTTAAGATTTGGTGTTGGTAATTGTGATTTCCTTTGAGTTTAATCCATGAAGGGTGTGATGATGTTTGGGAGGAGGGGCAAACTTAGCTCTGGTATATTAGTCCATCTGAGATTCTTCGCACTGTTAGTGATATGGCTTACGAGTTGGCTTCTCCCCCAATTTTATTAGTTGTTCATCCAGTTTTATATATTTCTATGCTTCATCGTTACATTCCTAATGAGTCTCATGTCATTCATTGGGAGTTAGTTTAGTTAGATGAGCGGTTGTCTTTCGTTAAGGAGTCAGTCTCTATTTTGACTAAGAATGCTACGTGGTTGCGCTATAGAGTTATCCTTGTGGTTAAGGTTCAGTGGCGACATTGATCTATAAGGGAGGCTACTTGGGAGGTCGAGTCTAATATATGTAGTTCTTATCCCCAACTCTTTGTTGATTCAGGCATATCTTTGCCTTAGTTCGAGGACAAACTAGAATTTTAGTGGGGGCTAATGACCTGAAATTTGATGAACTATGTAAAATATGTATTTTTGTGTAATTTTTCTATTTTACCCCTTACCATAGTTGTAATATGGTAGTTCTGGGGTGTAGGGTTGATTGGCATGGTTCTCCATGTATTTTGGTACCATTTGTGTGATATTATGGTTTTTAGAGACTTTGAGAGCATTATTATGGACTTTTGTAGTGATATTTTGATTCGTGCGATAGATGACTGAATAGACTGCACCAGTAGATCAAAAATGCCGATTTAGGATGGTAACAAATTTGGTGTGGTTTTATGACTTTTGAAACTTATTTCGACCTTCGGTTTGGAGAATTCTAATTTTGGGTTTAGGCGGCCAACTTTGTGAAAATGATGTCTTTTCAAAAATCTGATATTGTCATTGAGTCTAAAGAGTTGATTTAGTGTGGTAAACATAGTTCATTTGCATATAACAGATCCTAAATGAATTTCGAGGCCTTGGCAGAAACTTGGAAGAATTTCCAAGTTTCAATTGGTTTCTGGTGCACCTGCAATCATACCACTTGAGTACGATCACACTAAGTGTGCAGAAAGGGTTGTACTAAGTGTGTTGGTGATTTCCACATCATCTCCTACTTCAAGAGCATGTAATTTCACACCTGGGTGTGCGATTGCAACACCTGATCAGCTGATAGGGGTATAAACAGACCCTTAGGTCACGAATGAGCTCATTATTCACCCATATCTTGAGAGTTAAACCCTAAAATAGTGTGAGAGATTAAAAGTAAAGCTTGTGGGTGATTGGGAAACTATATTAACGTCTATATTTTTATTCTCTTGCAGATTTAAGGTTAGAATTCACCCTTTT
Source organism: Capsicum annuum (assembly GCF_002878395.1). NCBI lineage: Eukaryota > Viridiplantae > Streptophyta > Magnoliopsida > Solanales > Solanaceae > Capsicum > Capsicum annuum. The sequence goes on from NC_061118.1 coordinate 97,880,010, forward strand.
CTTAGTTGAATTTCTTGATTAATTGCTCAAAACCCCAAAACCATAGGGCTTGATTTTAAACCCCAATTTTACTCCTTTCACTTGAATAATGTTCCTATTCTATAATTACTTGTTTTCCTTAATTTTATCTTTGAAACAACCTTGATTCTTGATTTTAAATGGATTTTAAAGGTCTTACTCGGTAAAGTTTTAAAATGGCTTTTGTTCTTTTGAACCTTGTTTTTAACTTGATTTGACTTGGATTTTCAGTTGTAGGTTCCTAAAGGTATGGAGAACACATTTTTGAAATAAAGTTATGATTTTTCCCATCTTTTTTCAAGAACTTATTTCGAGCGTCTGTTTTAACCCCAAACCAGTTTTATAGAATATAAGTATCGGTGGCTTTGTTTTGATGAATAGATTCTATATTTCTTGGTTTCAGTTGATTTTGGGATCTTTTATGAGAAGTAAGTCATGGATTGAAGTGTTGCAGACTAATTTTTGGCCTTGAGATTAGTTATGGCTTAATATTTTTAGACTGGGTTGGGTAGTTAATTTGTATACAAAATGCATGTTAAAGGAATGAGAACTAAACATGAAATTGGCTATCTTAATGTGTTGTGCTTGTATGGGGGCCTATATGTGATGTAATTATTGGTTTTGAGGTATTATGTGATATGTTCGACCGTGTGGCGTCTTATGTGATGTGGATAAACTGAAATACATGTGAATAATTCTATTGTTTTGTTAAAATGCCTAATGTGGTAACATTAGTGTATTGTTCTATATTCATACTTTATCGGCATGTGAATCATGTGGAATTTCATGGATGATGGAAATAACGAGTGAATATTCGCTCACGTGGTTGTGAAATATATCATTGTGGGTGGTTGTGGAAATATATCATTGTGGTTGATTGTGAAAATACATCATGTGGTTAGTTGTGGAAATATTACTTGTGATTGGTTGCGGGCATTACATCCTCATATAATACTCATTTTTGAAACATTGGTACCACCGTGGCAACATTTGAAAAACACTAGCAACACCTTTAAAATCCTTCTCAAGGGATGTGCCAGGAAAGAGGCATTGTGACATCTTATAAAATCCTCCTCAAGGGGTGTGTCAAGGAGGAGATATGATATATGGATTGTATTTGGGTTAACGAACCTCCCATGGGTCCCATGTTGGGAGGCTTGCCTTTGTGGGTGTATACAGAAGTTTTGCAACAACCTTCTGCATCATCATCATCATCATCATCACCATCATCATAATTCTTATTATGTTTACTTCATTATGGTTGTGGTTTGATTGTACTTTTTCTTTGACTTGTTTCCCTATTTAATTGTTCTATCTTCATACACTTGTACTTAATAATCTTTTAAGAATATTGCCCTTCCTTGTTCTACTTGTATGCTGCATATTGTACACTTGTGGTCTTTTCTGTGTTTGTTGCAAAATATGTTATATATATTAGAACTGTTAGTGCAAGCTATCACTACTAAAAAAATAGAAAAATCGAGCACAAATGTGGTCAGTTTTCCTGAATTTTCGACCACAAAACCGACCAAAATACGTGGTCGGCAAAAGGGTGATAGCTTTTTAAAACCCGTCCACGTGTGGTTGGTTTTTAAAAAATATATTTATTTTTTTAAAATTCATTATTATTTTATTAAAATAGAAAAAATAATTTTGAAATTAATTAATTAATTTTGAACTAATATATTTATTTGTAAAAATCAACCACTTATGGTCAGGTTCTTTAAAATTTTCTAGAAAATCGACCACTTGTGGTCTGTTTTTCTGGTAATTTTTTTTAAAAACATAATTCAAATAGCCAAACAAATGAAACAACAACATACAATACAACAATAACAACTAAATAAAACAAATGAAACAACCAATATACAATACAACAACAACATACCAAGTGTATTCCCACATAACTAACATACAATACAAGTCTAAAAACATACAAAAGTATAAAAACTACAACAAAATGTCCAAATACAAACTATAACACATACAAACGTCAAAAAAACTACCACTCATCTTCATCGTCATCGTCTTCGTCTTCCGCATCCTCAACCACACATGCAGGATCTGATTCCTCATCAGTGTTGATATCATCCAGCAGGCGTAGAACTTTTGCAGTCCGAACTGCATCACCAGGACATGGAGGAAGAATTCCTGCAGATTGAATAAAAGAGTTGAACTGCTTCTGCAGCATCCTGAATTATGATGTTGTTTCCTTCTCCTTCGTCTGCGCCCTCTCTCTCTATGCAGCAAGCTCTTCAGTGAGTTTAGAAACCATATTTTTAGTGATTCAACATTTTCTCTATCAACTAAAGAGGTATAGGATGTAGGGCCGGACAAAGACCTAACAGTCTCGCCAAAATAATTTTTGTGGTATCCATAGTAATGGCCTCTAACTCCAGGACCCACAGTTTCTTGCCATAAATCCTCCTCTAAATATTTAGGTATTGGGTCACCTTAACTTTCAGGAGGCTGAGTACTACGATACTCACTAACGAGCTGCTTATATTTGTCCTATATTCAAAGTAAAGTTAAAATTAATAGTAAAAAGATATTAAAGTACGTGTACTTGAATAATATCAACTTTGAGAAAAAAATTCATAAATTCAAAATTTGATTCTTACATGGGCAGCTTTTGCGCGAGGCTCAACCTAGACATCTTTATATGTTGGATTCTTTTTTTTCTTCACATGTGTCTCCTCGAATAGCTCATCGAAGAGTATCTTGCTACCCTTTTCTTTTTACTGCATATGTAAAAATTATTAATGTTTAAATAATTAAAAATTTAAATAGAAACAAACAATTAAAACTGTAAAAGTTACATACCATTTTTTCCTCCACAACAATCAGACTAACTGCACCCACAGTATGTAGAGAGCCACCCTTGGATGATGCCCGGACTTTCTTTCTTTTGTCTCTCAACAATTGGTATTCTTCGTTATTCCAATAGTGAATAAACGGTTGTCATATGGATTCGAGTATAAACCCTGGTCGTACCATGTTGGTTCTGGCATAATCCAACAGACCGTTAAATCTGGATCTAGCTCTTCTATAAAAATTCCTCCTTATAGCACATTCATTCACTTCATTCCACCAGTAATATTTCTACAACAAAAAAAATATAATATTCAATCTTTTGTTCTAACAATGTGCTAAGTAGTCGATAAGTTAAATCCTTACATGAAATTAGTTAATATTTTCTCTGTCATTTTCTGAAACCTCTTGCCAACTAGTCCAGTAGTCCTTGAAGTGTTGACAAATGCATTTACTTCCAACTCCAGCATCCGGCCTAAACCTACAACACAAGATCAAATAGTAATTTCATAGAGTATAATAATATAGTAATGAAAAATGAAGGGAGAATACTCACAAAAATACCTGAACTTTGCCTAAATTTTCAGTTGAGCATACTGAATTTTGTGGGGGTCCTATTACCCCCTAGACTTTTTTTCGTATTTTAACGGCATATATCTGTCCACTTTTACAAGTGCGTGTAATCACCGACCTTGAGCGCATGAGAGTGATTAAAAAATGTTATAAAACTTTTTTTTGTCAAATAGTCCCTCAATTTTCATTATAAACCTTTATTTTATTTTTTTCCATTAAAATACTCACATAATCATATATATACTCATCATATATACACACACTTCACATACAAAGAAGACACTGACCAAAGGTTTAATTCCATAATCATATATATATATATACTAACTATATCTTTGTTAATGTAATTGAAATTGAAATTGATAGGCAGTGTATGTGTGTGTGCGCGCGCTTTGAAATTGGGTCAAATTGCTGTAATTGAATTGGGTGTATTAAAGATGACCCATTTGGTGTGTGTTTATGTGATGAAATTATGCTTAATTTCAATTCAACAATGGAGCAACCATGGCGAATAAAATAATATGAATTGGGTCTGTTTAGTGATACTATTTGGATCAGAACTTGACAATTTTCAATCCATTTTGATCTTTTTATCACTGTTTTGGACTTCTAGATCTACCTCTCTTGGATTTTTGCGTGGTGTAGCTCCCGCTTCTGTGTGTGTATCCTGTAGTTTTTACGAGTGAATTTTCTCTATATGTGTGTTGTGTGTGTGCATTTTCGGGTGAGGTGAGTATTTTTTGGTGATGTATCTGTATATCCGATTGTGAAGATGGAAGAGTCTCCTTTTTGTGGGAATTTTTCAGTGGGTTCTCTTTTGGTGTTCTATGTATTAAAAAATGGAGATGATGATGCCCCCTTTGTGCGTATTTTCTGTGTGTGTATCTGGTGAGTGTGTGTGTATGTTTTGTGAGGTTTTTGAAAAGATGACCCATTTGGGATATGTGTGTGATGAAATTATGTTTAATTTCAATTCAATAATGGAGCAACCACGGTGAATAAAGTAATATGAACTAAATAAAAGCCAAATTTCAAGAAATAAGAATCAAGATTTTGGTGAAAAAAATGATGAAAAGTGATGAAAAGAATAAGAATGGAGAAGAAAGTAAATAAAAATTAATTTGTAGTATTACCAGTGTTGTTTGATGTTATTTTCTTATTGGATTTGTAGTATTACCAGTTTTTTGGAATTATTTGTAGTATTACCAGTGTTGTTTGTAGGAGGAATATGGTTGTAATGGTGAAAATAATGAAAATGGAGAAGAAAGAGCGCGTGTATTACACCTCCCAACGCCAAAACTGGATATAGCATTTCGGGGGGGGGTATTAATTCTACTTTAAAAAAGTCTAGCGGGTTAATAGGATCCCCGCAAAGTTTAATATGCTCAAATAAAAATTCAGGCAACGTTCACATATTTTTGTGAGTATTCTCCCAAAAATGAATAATGTTATTATATTTAGAAATCTTACCTTATTCCATATGGAATAAGATAACGCATCCCATAATCATCTCTGTCTCTGAGTCGCGGAGAAAGTGCTGGTAGATGCACTAGCGTAGGCGAATCTAAAGCACTAGATGGAGCACCTCCAAGATGAAGATCTGACAACCTAATAGATCCAGCAGAATCACTGTGCGAACGTGGGTGAATGCTACAGGAGGGTACTGACGATGGTAGATGTACGGATGTGTCAGTGGTCATCCGATAGTACTGTGATGACGGTGGCACGGTGATAGAAGCAGAATGAGTCAGTGTAGACCCATGAAGTGGCCCCACATACATAGCAGCAGGAATCGAATGCTTAGTCGACCTAGAATATGAGGATCGTGCTGGTGCGTCAGCAAACCGACCCTAAGATATATGAATACATGTCGGTCGTCTATAAGGTAGAGGTTGTTTTTTCTTTTTTGTTTTTGTAGGATCAACTTTTCCCTTACCTTTGTCACCTCTACTTGACATCTAAATTATGTAAAGTTAACAAGTTGTTAGTTCCTACAAAATGAATATAGAAGAAAACATTCCAAGTAACTAATTTCAAGTTACTAATTCACATTTCAAATCGCTCCAACAACACGAGATAGACAAGAATATTTCTATTACTATATAAATTATGGAAAAGTGAAAACAACAATCTTACACAGTATATTACATATCAATCTTAAACAAGAAACATAAAGGTAAATATATAGTACAAAGCATAAAGACATCAATACATAATAAATACAACCTACACAAACTAATCCTCATCTGCTAAAGATTCTCCACTAAACCATTCACCCTCTTTGGAATTTTCCTCATCTCTTACCCACTCAGCCTCTTCTTCTGCAATATGAACTTCTTCAAATATATTTTTCGGGTGATTCAAACTATCCACTAAGTCAATGTCTAGTAGCTGGTGATCAATCTGCATTTCATTTTGATACGCAGTCTCCAAAACATTCTCAAATTATACCCATCCTATAGGCTTTGTTTGATTACAGCCCACCAATCAGACTTATCACTGCGCAGCGGATGAGGAGTATAATACACTTATTTAGCATTTTGCGCTAGAACAAATGGATCGTAAACAGGATACGACCTATTGTGCTTCACTTCAATGATGTTATGCTCCTTATGTTCTCTTATGCCTCTTGTGCTTGAATCAAACCACTTACTTCAAGATCTCGTGTATGATGCCAAAGTAATCAATATCATTATCACCCTTAATCCAAACACCACTATTGTTTGTTTTCCTTGTTCTAGAGTGTTCTTCAGTGGAAAATTTAAACCCATTTACTATGTAATGAGACATTGTATGAGCTTCAACTGGTCCCAAAGAAATATATCTAAAGAAATGATCGTATGCTGCTGCATTTGGTGACTGGTGTACCTAAAATTATATACATACATATATATATATATGGTAGTTGAGAAATGTGTAAATGTTTAAAATTTGTAGAAATATTAGTACACTTATGAACCTCATATGTAAACCATATTGGAAAGGATGCATACGCTTGATTTTCGTGGAACTGAGTCTTAAATAAACTGATGATCCAACACGAAAACACAATTAATTTCCTTAAAGGAATGAGTAAATAAATAAGATATGTTAAATTTTTAATCTTCTTACTTCAGAGAGGGTTTAACTTTCGTACAATTCAGCAAGACATACAAAGTTGCTAATTTGCGCTCCATAGGAGTGAGCCAGAGAAATATGGTCTTTTTAGCCTTACAACCAGATTGATTGAAAATTGATATCGATTGCAAATGAGGCTCATTCTCATCGTTCTGATGACGGTTCGGTCTATTTCTTGAACAAGCAACTTCATCACAAAAGTATCATGAACAAAATTAAGACGTTTTTCTTGTAAGATATTCCTCAACTATAGTCTTCCACCCTATGTTTGTTTTTTGGACCCCTTTTCAATTTTTCAATTGCCCTGCACAATCTTAAGATTAGATTTTTACTATATTAAAAAAAGACATGTATGAATTTAAATATGTTGTAATTACTTACCGTTCGAATAAATACATCCACCTAGCTTAAACTGGACCTCCTAGCCGAGCTTCGTGCACAAGGTGAATAGAAAGATGTTCCATCCATCGAAGAATACTAGCGGAAAAATCTTCTCCAACTTGTTAGTGATAACAACAATATTACTTTTCATTCATGCTAGATTTTCTTCGTTTAATATGGTGACACATAAGTCTTTGAAGAACAAACTAATCTCTGCTATTGGTTTCCATATGTTTTCAGGTAAACCAATAAAAGCAATTGGAAGTAATTGTTCAATGAAAATATGACAATTATGGCTTTCCATTCCATGCAAGATTCCTTGTGCCATATCAACCCTCTTTCCCAAATTTGAGGCATATCCATCGGGCATCTTCAAACTTTGGACCCGCTCACATATTTGACGCTTTTGGTCCAACTTGAATGTAAAACTAGCATTGGTCTTAAGAACATTGCCATTAGGCCCCTCCTGTTCGTGTAATTCTCTGCGCTTGCAATATTCTAGTAAGTCAAGTCTGGTCTTAGGATTATCCTTTTTCTTGCCGGTGACATCCATAACTGTGTTGAACAAGTTGTCAAAATAGTTCTTCTCAGTATGCATGACATCAACATTATTTATACTTAAATTACCTGACCAATATTCTAACTCTCAAAATATACTTTTCTTAGTCCAGTTATGCGAAACGCCATACCCATCAAGCCTATACAATGACTCCTCGCTAACTTTAGGCAAATCCTGAACTATCTCCCAGATGTCATGACCAAATAGCCTTAGAGGTGGACCATCATGTTCCCTTCTATTCCTTCTAAATGCATTCTTGAGTCTCCTAAATTCATGATTAGGTGGCAAAAAACAACGATGACAATCAAACCATAAATTTTTCCTATCATGTCTCAATGTGAAAGATTTTGTTTTTTCCATGCAGTATGGACAAGCCAATTTTTCAGCTGTCATCCACCCAGACAACATTCCATAAGCAGGAAAATCATTAACATTCCACATTAGATATGCACGCAGATTGAAATTCTATTTAAGTGAGATGTCCTAAGTTTCAACCACCTCATGCCATAAAATTTAAAGTTCATCGATCAAAGGTTGCAAGTAGACATCTATTCCGCTTTTAGGATTACACAAGCCAGGAACAACACTATTCAGAAATATATAGGGACTAGTCATCAACATTTTAAGAGAAAGATTATAAGAGGTGATAAATACAGGCCAACATAAATATAGCGCAGCACCAACTAAAAAAAGAGAGAAGCCATCCGCACATAATTCCAAACGAATATTTCGTGGCTCAGCTGCAAAATCTGGATAAGTTGCATCAAAATGCTTCCAAGCCTCTCCATCAGATGGATGGCACATAACACCAGTAGGCCTTCTATTTTCACTATGCTATCTCATATGAGGAGCTGAGCTATTTGAAGCATACAACCTCTTCAACCTTGGTATTAGAGGTAAATAATGCATCGCCTTAATAGCAATTTTAATTTCACTACAACCATGCTTATATAGAGGGTGTTGATAAAACTTACAGTACTCTAGGTTAGCATCTTCCTTAAAGTATAACATGTAGCCATTTTCACAACAATCAATTCTAACCGAGGAGAAACCTAACTTTGACACTAATCTTTTTGCCTTATAGAAAGGATCAGAAACCTCTAAGCTAGAGTCAACTAACTTTTTAATAAGGTCTACCATTGAGTTCATTCCTCCTTCAGCAATATTCCAGTCAGATTTAATACATAATAATCTAACAGCAACAGACAAACAAGAGTGCGAACACCCGTCAAACAAAGTATGACTAGCAGCATGCAATTGTTCATAGAATTTACTTGCTTCTCTATTAGGAGTATCTTCAATATTTTCCCTAAAGTCGCCCGTGTGTTGCATCCTAAAAGCATCGTGCACCATTTCTGTCATCCTAGTATCTTGATATTCATTATGCCCTGTAGACCTATACTTTCTCCAACGACAAATTTATTTTGCTCAGCATCGTCATTAATAGTACGCAATCTTAAAAAGTCCTCATGAAACCCCCTCCTATAAAGATGTTCCTTCATAAATTCTTCTTTTAAAAGACTTATACCATCACATCTAACACAAGGACAACAAATGGCCCAAAAATGTGACCAAATATCAAGTGTCTTAGCATGTTCAACAAATCATCTGACACCTTTAACAAATTCACCTTTAAAGTACAAGTACCTTATCAATTTCAAGTGACTAAGTCACTTACCAAGTCACCAAACTTAACTACATTCAAAACAAAAAATTCACCTTTAAAGTACATACACTTAGTAAATTCCAACTCACTAAGTCGTCACCCAAGTCACCAAACTATACCACATTCAAAACAAAAATTCACCTTTAAAGTACTTACACTTAATCAATTTCAAGACACTAAGTCACCTCCCAAGTCACCAAACTTAAGTACATCCAAAACAAAAAAATTACCTTTGAAGTACCTACACTTAGTAAATTTCAACTCATTAAGTCGTCACCCAAGTCACCAAACTAAACGACATTCAAAACAAAAATTCACTTTTAAAGTATCTGCACTTAATCAATTATCAAGTCACTAGGTCACCTCCCAAGTCACCAAACTTAACTACATTCAAAATAAAAAATTCACCTTTGAAATACCTACACTTAGTAAATTTCAACTCACTAAGTCATCATACAAGTCACCAAACTAAACCACATTCAAAATAAAAATTCACCTTTAAAGTACCTTCACTTAATCAATTTCAAGTTACTAAGTCACCTCCCAAGTCACTAAACTTAACTACATTCAAAACAAAAAAATCACCTTTAAAATACCTACACTTAGTAAATTTCAACTCACTAAGTCATCACCCAAGTCACCAAACTAAACCACTTTCAAAACAAAAATTTACCTTTGAAGTACCTAAACTTAATCAATTTCAAGTCACTAAGTCACCTCCCAAATCACCAAACTTAACTACATTCAAAACAAAAAATTCACCTTTAAAGTACCTACACTTAGTAAATTTCAACTCACTAAGTCATCACCCAAGTCACCAAACTAAACCACATTCAAAACAAAAATTCACCTTTAAAGTACCTGCACTTTATCAATTTCAAGTGACTAAGTCACTTAGCAAGTCATCAAACTTAACTACATTCAAAACAAAAAATTCACCTTTAAAGTACCTACACTTAAAAAATTTCAACTCACTAAGTCATCACCCAAGTCACCAAACTAAACCACATTCAAAATAAAAATTCACCTTTAAAGTACCTACACTTAGGGCCCGTTGGGGATTGCTGTTACAAAACTGCTTATTTGAGAAGTACTTTTATCAAATGGCTTTTCAAAAAAGTGTTTTTATAAAAAAACAATTTGTGTTTAGTAAATTTATTCGAAAAGTGCTTTTGATAATCAAATTATGTTTGAATAATTTTTTTCAAGAAGTTCTTTTTTGAGACAAATGATCAAAAAGGACATCTATCAATAGCCTTTATTACTAAAATCAACTTATAGAGAAAAATTATTTTAAATATCTATGTTAATATTTTTAATTAAATTTTTTTATTAAATTAAAAAGTACGTACTCTAAAATTTATAATCAATATTTATATACATAAATACATTAAAAAAATTAAATGGTGATATATTACTTAAATAGTTTAAATATTACTTAAAACATCAACCAAAAATGAATACAAAAATTATTTCATAAATTAAATCACTAAAAGTTAATAAACACTATATTCATGCTTACAAATATCTAAATGAGATAATATTTGTTATTTGTTACCTTTTCTTTTGGATATGTTTTTACCATTTCAATTGTAAAACTAAGTAACCAAATTCATATATCTATAATACCTGATGACAAATATTTAAAATAAAATTCTATCTATTATTTGTTATCTTTTTTTAATATATTTTTACAGTTTTAAAATTTACTACGAATAAACAATCATCATATGCATATATATACACTATATTTTAACAAATATGTCACTTTTCATGAATTATTTATTTAAAATTAAATATTTGTGAAAAAAATTATATGTGATGTCAAAATATAATCTTGTGACGTGATTCATCTGTCAATTGTTATCATTAATAATAATAAAATAATTTATATATTCTTTAGTCATCATCATCAATAATATTTTCAAATTTATTTAAAAAAATGAGTGAAAATAAAATAACAATATATAAATAATAAAGAATTATGACGTAAATATGAAATGTAAAATTTTAAAAATCAAACATTAATCAAACTTGTAATATATGTTAATTAATTAATAAGGTATATATATGTGTGTGTATGATAAGGGTATTTTTGTCATAAAAAATAATTTTCTGCTTTTGCTTTTTTTGAGAAGCAGAAATTTTCTGCTTCTTCCCAGAAGCAAAAAACTGCTTCTGCTTATTTTTAAAAGCACTTTTACAAGTATACTAAACACCCTTCTTTTTTAAAAAGTGTTTTTTTCTCAAAATAAGTGCTTATTTTGGGAAACAAGTGATTCCCAAACAGGCTATTAATCAATTTCAAGCCACTAAGTCACCAAACTTAACTATATTTGAAACAAAAAAATCACTTTTAAAATACCTACACTTAGTAAATTTCAACTCACTAAGTTATCACCCAAGTCACCAAACTAAACTACATTCAAAACAAAAATTCACCTTTAAAATACCTACACTTAATCAATTTCAAGACACTAAGTCACCTACCAAGTCCTCAAACTTAACTACATTCAAAACAAAAAAATCACCTTTAAAGTACCTACACTTAGTAAATTTCAACTCACTAAGTCATCACCCAAGTCAACAAACTAAACCACATTCAAAATAAAAATTCACCTTTTAAGTACCTACACTTAATCAATTTCAAGTGATCTTGTCACCTTACAAGTTACAAAACTAAACTAAATTTAAAACAAAAATTTCCATTTCAAGTATCTAAACTTCAACATTTTCAAGTCACAAGTCACCTCCTAAAACAACAAACTAAACTACCTTCAAAATGATAAATTCACATTTCAAGTACCTACACTTAATCAATTTCAACTCACTAAGTCACCACCAAGTCACCAAACTAAACCACATTAAAAATTATCAAGCATAGCAAAATCCACAATAAAAAGTTCACATTTCAAGTAAGCTTCAACAAAATTCAAAATAAAAGTTCACCTTCAAGCTAAGTAACTACACTTATTCACTTTCAAGCAACATATTTATTTATAGTATAATATGTCAAACAATTGAACAAGTATAACAAAGCAAATAAGTAGAGGCGTCGCATGTCCTTCTCACACCATATAATCATCACAAAATTTCTATGGCTTTCAAAGCCTTCTATACCGAACAATCCCAAACTAAACTACATTTAAAGACTTCATTATAAGAAAATAGAGAGAAATCAACTTACCTTTGCTTGGCCTAAATTAAAGTGAAAGAGATAAGCGGTCACCGGAAAAATAGCAAAGCAATTCTTTATCCGAATTCGGATTCTGTCAAACAGTGGAATTATTAGAAAGAATAATTTTTCGCTTAAATAATTGCAACAATTTAGTAAAGGAATAGGAATAAGATTTCCCCCAAAAAAATGAATAGTAAAAACGATAATGAATTATCAAAAATTGAGCTAAGGTCTTGCTCAATCTTTTCTTAATGATTCAATCTTTTGACACAATCGACCAAACAAGAGATCTCAACAATTACTAGTAGCATAAACAAGAAAAACCCCAATTCATAAACAAAAAAAAAAAAAAAAATTTACCAATATATAAGCATTAGGTATGGTTAATGTCTTAATGATGAATCAAGAAAATGAAACTAACAAGATCCAATCTCAACAACTACATAGCCAAGAAAAAAGGAAAACCCCAATTCATAAATCCAAACACATAAAGAAAAAGACATGTACTACATAAACCCAAATACATAAAGAGAACAACTCACAAGTTGGAGTCGCCGGAAAAGATGCCCGAGCTACCGTCGTCGGATCGCAATGTGTATGTTGTGTGTGTTTATGCATTAAAGTGTGTGTTTGGTGGGTTTTTTGTGTGTTGTTGTGTTTGGACGGGTATTTTGTATATTTTGTGTGTGTTTTTGGTAGTAGGAGTCGGGTCGGGTTAGTAATTAATTTTTTTTTAGTTATTATGGCAACCTACCACATGTGGTCGGTTTTTTAAAAATTATCTTTGAAATTAAAGTTTAATAAATTACAAAATAAGTTAATAAATTAAAATTAATTTTTAACAAATTAAATTTTTTATAAATTCTATAATATTTATAACAACATCCAATTAATTTAATACAATTCGTATATATATAAATCAGATAAGTAGTTATTTTATCATCACATTAACACGAGTAGTATATTTCCTCAATTGTATAATAATATCAATGAATTTTGTAAATTATGATAAATTTTTGGTTAATTAGCATTTAAATATGATATTATATATATATATATATATATATATATATATATATATATATATATATACTATTTTGGGTCAATGTAGACACGCATATGTTATTGAAGTTGTAATAACGTAAGACTAGTATTATGAGGTATGATATATATCAACGTATCATTTAAAATATTTTGATATATAGATTCAGTTATCTAGCTTTCGATTACTGCATACGTCACTACACGAGATATACGTATATATACATATATTCAATTGTCTATCAGCTTTCAGATACGTACTATAAACATCACATACATAATTTTACTACCCCATAATAATATACAACGCATTTCACATATACTCAGATACAAAACTTGTAAGCGAAAAAACTCAAATTCACCGCCAAA